>NC_082645.1:119310728-119621380 GCF_028023285.1 Balaenoptera ricei
TATTCTATTGTATATATGTGCCACATCTTCTTTATCCATTCATCTGTCGGTGGCCATTTAGGTTGGTTCCACGTCCTGGCTATTGTAAATAGTGCTGCAATGAACATTGTGGTACATGTCTCTTTTCGAATTATGGTTTTTCTCAGGGTATATGCCCAGTAGTGGGATTGCTGGGTCATATGGTAGTTCTATTTTTAGTTTTGTAAGGAACCTCCATACTGTTCTCCATAGTGGCTGTATCAATTTACATTCCCACTAATAGTGCAGGAGGGTTCCCTTTTCACCACACCCTTTCCAGCATTTATTGTTTCTAGATTTTTTGATAATGGCCATTCTGACCGGTGTGAGGTGATACCTCACTGTAGTTTTGATTTGCATTTCTCTAATAATTAGTGATGTTGAGCATCTTTTCCTGTGCCTCTTGGCCATCTGTATGTCTTCCTTGGTGAAATGTCTATTTAGGTCTTCCGCCCATTTTTTAACTGGATTGTTTGTTTGTTTGTTTTTAACGTTTCTTTTAATTAATTTATTTATTTTATATTTTTTATTTTTTTGGCTGTGTTGGGTCTTCGTTTCTGTGCGAGGGCTTTCTCCAGTTGCAGCGAGCGGGGGCCACTCTTCATCACGGTGCATGGGCCTCTCTGTCGCGGCCTCTCCCGTTGCAGAGCACAGGCTCCAGACGCGCAGGCTCAGTAGTTGTGGCTCACGGGCCTAGTTGCTCCGCGGCATGTTGGATCTTCCCAGACCAGGGCTCGAACCTGTGTCCCCTGCATTGGCAGGCGGATTCTTAACCACTGCGCCACCAGGGAAGCCCTGTTTGTTTTTTTGATATTGAGCTCCATGGGCTGTTTGTATATTTTGGAGATTAATCCTTTGTCTGTTGTTTCATTTGCAAATACTTTCTCCCATTCTGAGGGTTGTCTTTTTGTCTTGTTTATGGTTTCCTTTGCTGTGCAAAAGCTTTTAAGTTTAATTATGTCCCATTTTGTTTATTTTTGTTTTTATTTCCGTTACTCTAGGAGGTGGGTCAAAAAAGATCTTGCTGTGGTTTATGTCAAAGGGTGTTTTTCCTATGTTTTCCTCTAAGAGTTTTATAGTGCCTGGTCTTACATTTAAGTCTTGAATCCATTTGGAGTTTATTTTTGTGTATGGTGTAGGGTAGTGTTCTAATTTCATTCTTTTACATGTAGCTGTCCAGTTTTCCCAGCACCACTTATTGAAGAGGATGTCTTTTTTCCATTGTATGTTCTTGCCTCCTTTGTTGTAAATTAGGTGCCCATATGTGCATGGGTTTATCTCTGGGCTTTCTATCCGGTATCACTGAGCTATATTTCTGTTTTTGTGCCAGTACCATACCATCTTGATTACTGTAGCTTTGTGGTATAGTTTGAAGCCAGGGAGCCTGATTCCTCCAGCTCCGTTTTTCTTTCTCAAGATTGCTTTGGCTATTTGGGGTCTTTTGTGTTTCCAAACAAATTGTAAAATTTTTTGTTCTAATTCTGTGAAGAATGCCACTGGTAGTTTGATAGGGATTGCATTGAATCTGTAGATTGCTTTGGGTAGTATATTCATTTTCACAGTGTTGATTCTTCCAATCCAAGAACATGGTGTATTTCTCCATCTGTTTATGTCATCTTTGATTTCTTTCATTAGTGTTTTATAGTTTTCTGAGTGCAAGTCTTTCACCTCCTTAGGCAGGTTTATTCCTAGGCATTTAATGCTTTTTGTTGCAGTGGTAAATGGGAGTGTTTCCTTAATTTCTGATTTTTCATTGTTGGTGTATAGGAATGCCAGAGATTTCTGTGCATTAATTTTGTATCCTGCAAACTTGCCGAATTTATTGATTAGTTCTAGTAGTTTTCTGGTGGCATCTTTAGGATTTTCTGTGTATAGTATCATGTCATCTGCAAACAGTGACACTTTTACTTCTTCCCTTCCAATTTGTATTCCTTTTATTTCTTTTTCTTCTCTGATTGCCGTGGCTAGAACTTCCAAAACTATGTTGAATAAGAGTTGCGAGAGTGGACATCCTTGTCTTTTTCCTGATCTTAGTGGAAATGCTTTCAGTTTTTCACCATTGAGTATGATGCTTGCTGTGGGTTTGTCATATATGGCTTTTATGAGGTTCAGGTAGGTTCCCTCTATGCCTGTTTTCTGGAGAGTTTTTATCATAAATGGGTGTTGAATTTTGTCAAAAGCTTTTTCTGCATCTATTGAGATGATCATATGGTTTTTATTCCTTAATTTGCTAATGTTCTGTATCACATTGATTGATTTGCTTATATTGAAGAATCCTTGCATCCCTGGGATAAATCCCACTTGATCATGGTGTATGATCCTTTTAATGTGCTGTTGGATTCTGTTTGCTAGTATTTTGTTCAGGATTTTTGCATCTATGTTCATCAGTGATATTGGTCTATAATGTTCTTTTTTTTTGTGATATCTTATTCTGGTTTTGGTATCAGGGTGATGGTGGCTTCGTAGAATGAACTTGGAAGTGTTTCTCCCTCTACAATTTTTTGGAAGAGTTTCAGAAGCATCAGTGTTAGCTCTTCTCTAAATGTTTGATAGAATTCGCCTGTGAAGCCCTCTGGTCCTGGACTTTTGTTTGTTGGAAGATTTTTAATTACAGTTTCAATTTCATTGCTTGTGATAGGTCTGTTTATATTTTCTAATTCTTCCTGGTTCAGTCATGGAAAATTGTACCTTTCCAAGAATTTGTCCATCTCGTCATGGTTGTCCATTTTATTGGCATATAGCTGTTCGTAGTAGTCTCTTATAATCCTTTGTATTTCTGCCATGTCGGTTGTGATTTCTCCTTTTTCCTTTCTAATTTTATTGATTTGCGTCCTCTCCCTTTATTTCTTGATAAATCTGGCTAAGGTTTTATCAATTTTGTTTATCTTCTCAAAGAACCAGTTTTTAGTTTTATTGATCTTTGCTACTGTTTTCTTCATTTCTATTTCATTTATTTCTGCTCTGATCTTTATGATTTCTTTCCTTCTACTGACTTTGGGTTTTCTTTGTTCTTCTTTCTCTAGTTGTTTTAAGTGTAGGGTTAGATTGTTTATTTGAGATTTTTCTTGTTTCTTGAGGTGAGATTGAATTGCTATAAACTTCCCTCTTAGAACTGCTTTTGCTGCATCCCATAGGTTTTGGGTCGTCGTGTTTTCACTGTCATTTGTTTCTGTGCGTTTTTAAATTTCTTCTCTGATTTCTTCAGTGATCTCTTGGTTATTTAGTAGCGCACTGTTTAGCCTCCATGTATTTGTGTTTTTTACAGTTTTTTTCCTGTAATTGATTTCCAATCTCATAACATTGTGGTCAGAAAACATGCTTGAAACGATTTCAATTTTCTTAAATTTTCCATGGCTTGATTTGTGACCCAAGATGTGATCTACCCTGAAGAATGTTCTGTGTGCACTTGAGAAGAAAGTGTATCCTGCCACTTTTTGGTGGAATCGTCTATAAATATCAATTAAATCTATCTGGTCTATTGTGTCATTTAAAGCTTGTGTTTCCTTATTTATTTTCTGGTTGGATGATCTGTCCATTGATGTAAGTGGGGTGTTAAAGTCCCTTAATATTATTGTGTTACTGTCAATTTCTCCTTTCATGGTTGTTAGCATTTGCCTTATGTATTGAGTGCTCCTATGTTGGGTGCGTAAACATTTATAATTGTTATATCTTCTTCTTGGATTGATCCTTTGATCATTATGTAGTGTCCCTCCTTATCTCTTGTAACAGTCTTTATTTTAAAGTCTATTTTGTCTGATACGAGTATTGCTACTCCAGCTTTCTTTTGATTTCCATTTGCATGGAATATCTTTTTCCATCCCTTCACTTTCAGTCTGTATGTGTCCCTAGGTCTGAAGTGGGTCTCTTGTAGACAGCATATATATGGGTCTTGTTTTTGTATCCATTCAGTCAGTCTGTGTCTTTTGGTTGGAGCATTTAATCCATTCACATTTAAGGTAATTATCGATATGTATGTTCCTATTACCATTTTCTTAATTGTTTTGGGTTTGTTTTTGTGGGTCTTTTTCTTCTCTTGTGTTTCCCACCTAGAGAAGTTTCTTTAGCATTTGTTGTAAAGCTGGTTTGGTGGTGCTTAATTCTCTTAGCTTTTGCTTGTCTGAAAAGCTTTTGATTTCTCCATTGAATCTGAATGAGATCCTTGCTGGGTAGAGTAATCTTGGTTGTAGGTTTTTCTCTTTCATCACTTTAAGCATATCCTGCCACTCCCTTCTGGCCTGCAGAGTTTCTGCTGAAAAATCAGCTGCTAATCTTATGGGGATTCCTTTGTATGTTATTTTTTGTTTTTCCCTTGCTGCTTTTTACATTTTTTCTTTGAATTTAATTTTTGTTAGTTGGATTTATATGTGTCTTTGTGTGTTTTTCCTAGGATTTATCCTATATGGGACTCTCTGTGCTTCCTGGACTTGGGTGACTATTTCCTTTCCCGTGTTAGGGAAGTTTTCGACTATAATCTCTTCAAATATTTTCTCAGACCCTTTCTTTTTCTCTTCTTCTTCTGGGACCCCTATAATTCAAATATTGGTGAGTTTAGTGTTGTCCCAGAGGTCTCTGAGATTGTCTTCTTTTCATTCTTTTTTCTTTATTCTGCTCCTCAGCAGTTATTTCCACTATTTTGTCTTCCAGCTCACTTATTTGTTCTTCTGCCTCAGTTATTCTGTTATTGATTCCTTCTAGTGTATTTTTCATTTAAGTTTTGTGTTAGCATCTCTGTTTGTTTGTTCTTTAGTTCTTCTATAAATTTATTTATTTATTTATTTTTGGCTGCATTGGGTCTTTGTTGCTGCACGTGGGGTTTCTCTAGTTGCGGCGAGTGGGGGCTACTCTTCATTGTGGTGTGCAGGCTTCTCATTGCGGTGGCTTCTCTTGATATGGAGCATGGGCTGTAGGTGCACAGGCTTCAGTAGTTGTGGCATGTGGGCTCAGTAGTTGTGGCTTGCAGGCTGTAGAGCACAGGCTCAGTAGTTGTGGTGCACAGGCTTAGTTGCTCCACGGCATGTGGGATCTTCCTGGACCAGGGCTCGAACCCATGTCTCCTGCATTGGCAGGCAGATTGTTAACTCTTGTGCCACTGGGGAAGCCCTGAATTCTTCTAGATCTTTGTTATACATTTCTTGTATTTTCTCAATCCGTGCCTCCATTCTATTTCCGAGATTCTGGATCATCTTTACTGTCATTACTCTGAATTCTTTTTCAGGTAGATTGCCTATTTCCTCTTCATTTATTTGGCCTTGTACGTTTTTACCTTGCTCCTTCATCTGTGACATATTTTTTTGCTGTCTCATTTTTTAATTTTTTTTATGAGTGGGATTGTGTTCCTGTCTTACTGGTTGTTTGGCCTGAGGCTTCCAACACTGGAGTTTGTAGGCTGTTTGGTAGAGCTGGGTCTTGGTGCTGAGATGAGGACCTCCATGACATCTCACTCCAATGGATATTCCCTGGGGTCTGAGGTTCTCTGTTAGTCCAGTGGTTTGGACTTGGAGCTCCCACCGTAGGAGTTTCACCTGACCCCCAGCTCGTGAAGCAAGCTCCCCCAAGCCACATGGGGTAGCAAAAACAAACAAACAAACAAAGAACAATAACAAAGTAAAGAATAAAATTAGACTAGGAAACTAACAGATATGTTAGAAAGAATATAAAAATAAAAATATAGATGAATCAATAACTGGGATGTACAACAGTACCACAATAGTAAAAAAGAGAAGATTGCCAGGAAAAATGTCGGAAGTTCCAACTGCAACCAAGTGAAGGGTCTGAAGTAAGAAGTGCCAGGCCAAGCACAAATGAAGGGGTTGTCATAAACTGCCAAGTTTGGGGGTCTGTAAAATGCAGCAATAATGATTGAACAACCTGTCATTCAGGCATGTTTTGTGCACTGTGAGAAAGGACTGAAAAAGGAAGAAAATGACAAATAACTGTTCTATTTTCTGTGGCAATGGGGAAAGGAACTTTATAGCAACACTGGTTTGGGGAAATTGGAGTAAATGTCAGAAAATCTCTCACACTGTGCAAAATTAATTGGCGGTGCTATTTTTATTGTGAAACGTGTCCTTTAAGAAAGGGGCAGAGGGGCTTCCCTGGTGGCGCAGTGGCTGAGAGTCTGCCTACCAATGCAGGGGACACGGGTTCGAGCCCTGGTCTGGGAAGATCCCACATGCCGCGGAGCAATTAAGCCCGTGAGCCACAATTACTGAGCCTGCGCGTCTGGAGCCTGTGCTCCGCAACGAGAGAGGCCGCGATAGTGAGAGGCCCACGCACCGCGATGAAGAGTGGCCCCCACTTGCCGCAACTAGAGAAAGCCCTCACGCAGAAACGAAGACCCAACACAGCCATGAATAAATAAATAAATAAATAAATAAATAAATAAATAAATAAATAAATAAAATTAAAAAAAAAAAAAAGGAAAGGGGCAGAGAACTGAGACCACCGCTTGCCTGTTCGGGACCAAACAGGTAGGTCTCTCAACTTGTGAGGAAGGTAATATTGCCTTTTGATAGGCTGCACAGGGTGCCCCTGGCGCTTCAGGTGAGAACCCATTATTTAGCGCTTGGGTGAGAAATCTCCCTAAGGCTGAGGAAAGAACAACCAGGAAGGAAGAGGGACCCTAATTCTTGCAGTTCACACAGGGCCAGGAATAGTTCCTATATCCACTAGCCAGAGTGGAAAATCTTCCTTGAGAGTTCGGTGTGATGTTCAGATACCAAAATGAGAAATTCACTGTGGGCAGAGGGCAGAGCAGGAAGGCATGGGTGTGGGGCTGCTAGGCCTCCATAAGGGATGGGGAGGACTTGGGTGGGCAGGTGGGACAGTTAACTTGGGGTCACTTCGCAAGGGTCCTAAATGCCAAGAGGGTGAGCCAATCTCAATGGGGGAGCCATAGACATTTTTACCGTTAGAAAAATCTCCACGTTCCTGAAAGGTGGTGGACGGTTGCGCCCTCCCCTGCCTCCACCCTGTGTCTGCAATCTGTAGCCGTCTCACAGAATTATAGCCCCAGATATTGTCAGGGCAGAAAGAGCCCCAGAGGCCTTGCAATCCCACCTGCTTCACATTAGAGGGAAATGCGGGCCCACTCTGAGCCCCTTTTTTCAGATTCAACTTTTTGGCTTCTCTTTGTTTAAATGTTGGTGTGCCCAGGGCATAGTCCTTAGACCCTCTTTTGTCTTCAGTTTACTCTCTTCCAAAGTCATCCTTATTAGTTCTTTGGCTTTAAAGATACCATATTCTGATGACACATCCATGCATGACTCTTGCCCTGACCTCTTCCTGGAACTCTGCATGCGTACATCTCCACCTGTCTCCTCATCATCCCCACTTGGATGACTAACAGGCATCTCAGATTAAACATATGCCAAATACAACTCCTGCCCTCTCCCCCCAAACCTGTTCTCCCCAGTCTTTCTCAACTCACCATCCACCCAGTGGCTCCTGCCAAAACCTAGGTGTCACCCTTGATTCCTACCTTCCTTCACCCCGACGTCCAATTCAGGTGGTAGGTCTTGCCTGTCCTATTTCCAAAACTCTTCAACATCCCATTTCTGTGATGATGATGGCACACCAAGCCCTGGTATTTCTTTCCTAGACAAATGAGACTGCCTTCTCTCTGGTAGATTCCTTGCTCTCCTGATTTTCCAGAAAAGGAGAGAGCTCTTTGAAAATATGACTCAGCCCATTGCCCTCCTGGCTTTAAGTCATCCAATTGGAAGATCCCCCCCATCTCGGGCATTTAGGTGAGCAATACAAATTTTATTTATGAATATAATTTGACTTCCCTAGATGAGACTTGATCAAACATTTTTTGAAATTTTTTAACCAGAAAAATAAACTTACCAGGAAACTTTCATACTCTACTCACTTAAGACTGTGAGAAATAGTTCAGCATTATTTACTTTTTATATGAAAAGGTCTTTACTACTTTATCTCCACTGGGTACATAATTTTCTGCTATTCGTAGTAATTGATTTCTGTGTGTTTTTTTAAGTAAGCTTTTTTTTTTATTGAAGTAAAACCATACTTAAAGAAAAGCACAGATCATAAGTGTACAGCTTGATGAATTTTCACAAAGTAAATATGCCCATTAACTTGGGCCCAGATCAAAAAACAGAACATTTCATGCACCCCAGAGGCCACTTCCAGTCATGACCCCCACAAGATTAGCACTATGCCACAGATTTGTTTTGCCCAGGTTTGGATTTTATGTAAATGGCGTCATACAGTCTGTGTTCCTCCACCTCTGACTTCTCTTGCCCAGCATTTTGTTGGTGAGATTCACCTGCATTGTTGCTAGCCATAGTTCAGTCCTCTTCATTGCTGTATAATACTTCTTCATCTGGATGTACCACCACTTACTTGTGCATCCTCATGTTGATGAAAAGCTGAGCTGTAGCCAATCTAGGGCTATTGCAAATAGTGCTGCTATGAACATTCCTGTATGAGTCTTTTGGTGAACATTGGAACCCATTTCCATTGGGATATGCCCAGAGATGGAATTATTGGGTCATAGGGTACATTTATGTTCAGCTTAGTCGATACTCTCTTTAGTTGATTTTTTTTAATTGTAGTAAAATATACATAACAGAAAATTTACCATTTTAGCCATTTTTCTTCTCTTTCTTTTGTTTTGTTTTTTGTTTTTTTGGCCATGCCACACGGCATGCAGTATCTTAATTCCCCGACCAGGGATCGAACCTGTGCCCCCTGCAGTGGAAGCGTGGAGTCCTAACCACTGGACTACCAGGGAATTTCTGATTTTACCCATTTTTAAGTGTACAATTCAGTGGCTTTTAATACTTTAACAATGTTAGGCAATCATCATTACTATCTATTTTCAGAACTTTTTCGCTATCCCAAGCAGAAACTCTGTACTCATTAAATGACATCTCCTTATCCCTCCCTTCCCCCCACCCCTGGTAACCCCAATTCTATTCTGTTTTTATGAATTTGCCTGTTGTAGGTACCTCATATAAGTGGAATCATACACTATTTGTTCTTTTGTGTTTGGCTTATTTCACCTAGCAAAATGTTTTCGAGATTCATCCATGGTGTAGCCTGTATTAGAACTTCATTCTTTTTTTTTTTGGTTAAATAATATTCTATTGTATAAATATACCACATTTTGTTTAAACATTCACCTGTTGAAGAACACTTGAGTTGTTTCCACCTTTTCACTATCATGACTGACACTGCTATGAACATTGATGTACAACAATCGGTTTGAGTCCTTGTTTTCACTTCTTTTGGGTTTTTGCCTAGGAGTGGAATTGTTAGGTCATAAAGTAGTTTGCGTGTAACTTTTTTTTTTTCTTTTTGTTTTTGCGTGTAACTTTTTGAAAAACCATCAAACTCTTTTCCACTGTGACTATACAATTTTACATTCCAAACAACAGTTGATTTCTCTATTTTTGACACAAAACTTTATGTATGCCTACTTGTTAAATATTATAATTCATATTAAGTTAATGTAAATTAAATATTATATATGTTATAATTAAATAATTCATTAATAAATATGTTTTAAATGTATACTAAATTGTTTTAGACAAATATGGTAACTACAAAGCCAAGTGGTGCAATATTCAGGAAAGGAAGAAAAATATGTGCAGAAATGGATCAAAATTATAGGGGACAATTGCAAGTTTGACTAGAAAAACAGTATTCCAGCTACTAAAAATGAGGGTCCCTTAACACTATTATTAGAACAGAGCTACCATCAAATTCAGAGCTAAAGATTTTTAGTTGGAAAATAAAGAGAAATATTAGAAATTTCAGAAACTAGTGACTCTTGAGTGTGAGTAAAAGTAAGAAGATGCCATTTTGAAATACATTTGAATAGTTCTCCATTGTGGCTGTTACTTTGTGATAAAATAAAAATGATTGTAATTCAACAAAGGACCCAACAAAGGACAAGGGTAGTTTTAGAGAATCTATTTCACATGATGGCCAAAGATTCTAAATCTTTTTTTTTCTTTTTTTAACTATTGTAATAGCAAGTGAATTCACTGTGACTGGCTCATTTATTCCAAAGAAGTGTCTTTATTTTTCATGCATATTTTCCCACAATAATACAACAGAATCAAATTTTTGCAACCCTCAAAAAGGTTTCAAATATTAAAAAAATTTAAACAGAAGCTGTGACCTTGAAAATTTGATATCTCATTGTGATGCTCTCTAAAATGGAAGTGTTTTTAAAAAACATTCAGGGAGAAAATATTTGCAAGGAAACAACAGACAAAGGATTAATCTCCAAAATATACAAACAGCCCACGGAGCTCAAAATCAAAAAAACAAGCAATCTAGCTAAACAATGGGCGGAAGACCTAAATAGACATTTCACCGAGGAAGACGTACAGATGGCCAAGAGGCACAGGAAAAGATGCTCAACATCACTAATTATTAGAGAAATGCAAATCAAAACTACAGTGAGGTATCACCTCACACCAGTGAGAATGGCCATTATCAAAAAATCTAGAAACAATAAATGCTGGAAAGGGTGTGGTGAAAAGGGAACCCTCCTGCACTATTAGTGGGAATGTAAATTGATACAGCCACTATGGAGAACAGTATGGAGGTTCCTTACAAAACTAAAAATAGAACTACCATATGACCCAGCAATCCCACTACTGGGCATATACCCTGAGAAAACCATAATTCAAAAAGAGACATGTACCACAATGTTCATTGCAGCACTATTTACAATAGCCAGGACATGGAACCAACCTAAATGGCCACCGACAGATGAATGGATAAAGAAGATGTGGCACATATATACAATGGAATATTACTCAGCCATAAAAAGAAACGAAATTGAGTTATTTGTAGTGAGGTGGATGGACCTAGAGTCTGTCATACAGAGTGAAGTAAGTCAGAAAGAGAAAAACAAATATTGTATATTAATGCATATATGTGGAATCTAGAATATATGGAATCTAAAAAAAAAGTGGTACTGATGAACCTAATGGCAGGGCAGGAATAAAGATGTAGACATAGAGAATGGACTTGAGGACACGGGGTGGGAGGGGGAAGCTGAGGTGAAGTGAGAGTAGCATCGACATATATGCACTACCAAAGGTAAAATAGCTAGCTAGTGGGAAGCAGCAGCATAGCAGAGGGAGATCAGCTCGGTGCTTTGCGATGACCTAGATGGTTGGGATAGGGAGGGTGGGAGGGAGGCTCAAGGGGGAGGGGATAAGGGGACATATGTGTGCATACAGCTGATTCACTTTGGTGTACAACAGAAACTAACAGTATTGTGGAGCAATTATACTCCAATAAAGATCTATTAAAAAAATAATAAAAAACATTCAAACTGACAGTTTAATAGATGATGTTTTGCAGAAGATGATAAAATCAAGGAAACAAAAAGGACGATATGCTGAGTGATTTTAGATGTTACGCTCTGAGGAAAACATAATGTCAATCTTAGAGAATCACAGGAAATTATTGGAAGTCCGTGTGTCTTGTCTAATGAAATTCAAACAAACGTATCATGCTACAAGCAAATCACAGGAGGTCTGAAATACTATCAAGAATGAAGGGAACAATAACTTTTTTTTTTTTTAAAGAATTTCACTTTTATTTATTTATTTATTTATTTATTTTTTATTTTTGGCTGTGTTGGGTCTTCGTTTCTGTGCGAGGGCTTTCTCTAGTTGCGGCAAGCGGGGGCCACTCTTCATCGCGGTGCGCGGGCCTCTCACTGTTGCGGCCTCTCTTGTTGCGGAGCACAGGCTCCAGACGCGCAGGCTCAGTAATTGTGGCTCACGGGCCTAGTTGCTCCGCGGCATGTGGGATCTTCCCAGACCAGGGCTCGAGGCCGTGTCCCCTGCATTGGGAGGCAGATTCTCAACCACTGCGCCACCAGGGAAGCCCGGGAACAAGTACTTTTTACTTTTTGATTTTCCACCAGAAGTAGCCTGTTGTGAACAAGTGTGTCAGACTATGAGGTCTGCTCACATTGAGAACAATGTCATAACAATAAAATATGTTGCATTGACTTTATTGGAATGAAAGAAGAAACTTTCTAATCTAGCTTATGAAATTAGAGGTTGGAAAAAGATATTGACATGAAAAATGCTTGTGGCCAGGTATATGCTAATGGAGAAAATACAGCAGGTTATACAAGAGTGTATAAGACATTATTTTCCCCAAATGTGATTATGCCAGATTTGTGCCTTCCTCAGCTCATAACCTTAATATGCAAAAATGCTGCTTCTGGGAAGTCAAATTTGATAACTTTTTAAGCATTGTACAAAAGATATATATATGCATACATATATATTTTGTGTGTGAATTTTTAAAAATGGATGAGCAGATGGGATATTCTTATGTCTGTTCTAAAACCTACATTAAAAACACATCTAGATACCCCATGAGGATCAAGATTAAATGCAATCAAGGCACTTCACACACAAAGACATAAATATTGAAACATATATATATCAAATGAAAAATACATTATGCTAACATCAAAAGCATCTTGGTGTAAATAATTGCATAATTTTATGTAATCTATCTGTGTGGGATGATATTCTAAACCAAGTGGAAAAGTTATTAAGGCTATACAATAAAAAAAGAATGACTGTACATAAAGTTGCATGCCTAACAGAAGGCCTGTCCCTTTGCTTACAATAAATAACAGTAACTTTGAAAGAATGTTTGATGAATGTAAAATTTTAGCAAAAGATATGGGTATACTGCTTCAGTTTTATGGAAGGCAGCTATGCTTACCACTATACCACAAATGCTGCACTTCAGCTTTAAAATAAAAGTACAGAAATTGGAAATGAATCACTGGATGAGTGTCAGTTATGAGAAACCTGCATATCAAATGGAAAGGAGATTATAGATGCTCTAATTTCACATTTGATACGAAGATATGAAAAATTAAAGTGTCTTTACATTTTGAATTTTTAACTGGAGAAAAGTTATTTTCTATGGATACATCTGATTTACACAAAGCAGCCACTTATTTGATGCGAATATTCTGATTTAAGTCCTATAGGGATTTCATCAGATATAGTTTTAAGCAGCATGCAATGTCAGTAATTTATAATATAAAATTAACACTGTGTTTGGCTCTTCGAAGACTGATTCACAGATTTGCTTAGTGCAATCCCTTCCAATTTGGACATGGCCTTGAGAAGGCTGTTAGTACTCCCAGTCACCATGGCATCATGTAAGACATTTCAGTGAGTAGCAGTTAATGAAAAATTATTTAAGATCACTTGGTCAAAAGAAATTAGCGTGGCAATTCTCTCCATTAAAAACAAGATAAGTAGGGACTTCCCTGGCAGTCCAGTGGTTAAGACTCCATGCTTCTAATGCAGGGGGCGCGGGTTCGATCCCTGGTTGGGGAACTAAGATTCCACATGCTGCGCAGCACGGCCAAAAAATAAAAGTTAAAAAAAGAAAAAAGGATAAGTAGTAGACTTTAGAAATATTGAATTTGTTTCCACTAAAACCAGGAAAGCAAAATTATCAATTGGTTTTTGCATAAATAAAATATTTAAACTTAAAATATTTTGAGTTTTAATATATCTACTTTCATTTTTCAGTGGGTTTTCATGGGCTTCCTTGGTGGCGCAGTGGTTGAGAATCTGCCTGCCAATGCAGGGGACACGGGTTCGAGCCCTGGTCTGGGAAGATCCCACATGCCGCAGAGCAACTAGGCCCGTGAGCCACAATTACTGAGCCTGCGTGTCTGGAGCCTGTGCTCCGCAACAAGAGAGGCCGCGATAGTGAGAGGCGCGGCGCGCGCACCGCAGTGAAGAGTGGCCCCCGCTTGCCACAACTAGAGAAAGCCCTCGCACAGAAACGAAGACCCAACACAGCCATAAATAAATAAATTAATTAATTAAAAAAAAAAAAAAAAAAAGAAAAGACACCGCTCTTGAGGGGGTCCTGAGAAGCTGACTCATAGGTGGGAGGGGGCCCAGGGCCAGAGTTCTGGGTTAGTGGCATCTGACCTTAGGGGGGTCCTGGTCCCAGCAACATCTTTCCCCCCAGGTCAGCCTCCTGCACCTCGAATCCCGTGTCTTGGGCTCCCCTGGGCCCCCTTCTAGGACCCCTTGGGAGGATGTGACAAGTGTGGGTATGAGAGGAAAGAGTGGTTCCTCCTAAACAGTCGCTGGCTGATGCTCCCCAAATGGCATCAGAGCTCATCACAGTGGCCTTTGGGTACTGCTGGGAGCTACACGGGACAGAGGTCTTACAGGTGGACCTGCTCTCGTGTCCCTGTGGACACATCCTACATCAATCTGACTGGGGTGATTAAGATAATCCCAGGGAAAAGTCTCCATCTCTCTTGAGCTCTCTTTTATGGACCTGCCTCCCTACCCCAACGCCTCAAAAACTCATCCCCAGTGGCTAAAATTAGGCTGCATCTGGTTATAGCCTGGTGACCGAGGTCTAAGACTGAATCACCGGGGAGCCACAGTGAAACACCCCTGGTGGCCAGGATCTGCTAGGGGGCTTTTGTAAAAGGGTTCTTGGGAGAGATGTTTTTCAAGCAAAGGCACACACTGGAGAGGAGACCCAGGTGTCAACCCTAAATTGTCACACCTTGACCCGGCCTGGGCACCGCCAACCCAAAGTAAGAACAAGAACAAGCTGCTTTGGGGTCCTGGAGCAGGAGATGCAGGGGCCGGGATACCTGTGGCAGTGACTGCTATCCGCTGACTGCATGCTGTCTGCAGACCCAGGCCAAGAGGGCCATCTCCCTACACGCCAGCTGCCCATCCCGTCACCCTCCTTCCAAGGGTTCTGACCTCCTGGGCTCAATTTGGCCTTAAGTCCAAACTGCCTGGGCCGTGAACTGGGTGGGTCTCCATGCCCCCGAGGTCACTGGCAATGGGGAAGCTCCCTCTTCAGTCAAGAAAAGTGGCCACCTAAGTAGACCGACGTCTGCATCAAACTCATGGACCTTAACACAGACTTTTGAAAGAAACTTCCAAACCACATGGCTAGTAATCAGGCATTCGTTTTATTCCTGGAAGCTCACAAACAAGAGAATGGTCCAGGGACAGGCCGTTTCCCTCTTGCTTAGTTACTCTGGAGACAAACTACATGCAGTGGTTTCCATCGCCAGGATGCACACAATTCCCAGGGAGCGCAGGCCAGGCCCAGGGACCTGAAGGGGAAACCAATCTGGAATGGCCTGGCAGTAGGGAGGTAGAAGCACCGTCCAACGTGAGACATGACACGGGGTGTCCCATCTCCACTGCCATTACACTACTTATTTTGCTGACAAAGGGTCAGAAGTTTTAAAACCACTCACAGCATTAGATATGGGGGAAAACATGTGCTTGGTTTAGTCTTTATGCATTTGACACCTTAATAACACCACAGCATTCAGCAATACTTCAGAAGGGTAACTAACTCTCCAAAACCCTTTACTTAACAGAATTGGAACAAGTGATGGCAACCTAATACACTAACTCGAGTGTGCTAAACGCAAGACATACAGAGAGCCATGCTTCTCTTTGGCAGCTCTGGGCAGTGCTGCAGAATGCCCCCCCTGTGTCCTGGCTGAATGGCCAGGGCTGCCAGGGCCTGAGGTCTCCTTCTGCCAGGACACTAGTGCCCAGCACTCAGGAGAGGCTCAGCTCCACTCTGTCACCTCTGGCCCCCAGACCCACACAGTGCCTGAGAAGTCTGGGGCAGGTGAGAGACCTGGTAGCCCTGCAAGATACTTCCTCCTGCCTGTAGCTCCTTCCCTCCACCCACCAGAGGGCTAGGGGGGCAGAGGGTGGGGGTGGGATGGTCCATAAACGTTACTCCCTTAAGAAACAGGGGCCTGGCTGGGCTGGTTATCGGGGACTGCCCTGCAGGCATCCACTGGAGGAGGGCAGCAGAACCGGGAGATATCCAGGACCCTGCCCCTGTCCAGACATATGGACCCCAGGGAGGAGGGAATAGAGCATGGGAAGGCAGGGCCCACCCCTTAGGCCCCAGGCTGCCGATGGTCACCAAGGTCTCCAGACACTCTGGGCTATGCGGGCGGCGGTCAGGCTGCCCAGGGCTGCGGGCACCAAGTCCGGCCCCTCAGCAGGCGCCCGGCTCAGTTCAGCCTCGGGGACCTCCTCCAGGTCGGAGGACGGGTCGTCCCCGGAGCCCCGTGGGCTGGGCAGTGGGGACCCCAGGGCGCCTCCTACTGGCCAGTTGCTCCGCCCATGGGCTCCCGGTGGCCCGGACAGGGCGTCCCCCAGCAGATCCCGGAAGCTGCTGCCCTCGCGCAGCGGCATGGACTCTAGCAGGTGGTTCAGGAGCTCGGCGGCGACGGTGGCGTCGATTGCCTGGCACGTAGACACGAACGTGTGCACCTCGTGCATGCACTGGATGTAGCCGGCGGCGAAGCGCTCGCTTGCTTCCGCCTGCAGCTGCCCGCGTTCTGTGTTCAGGGGTGGGAGGGGAGACGGCCGCGCCCGGTTCGGTGAGCGGCAACTGATTGCTGTGGCCTGGCCCGCCCGGCCCGCGGGGGCAAGGCTCACCCAGGAGACGCGGGGGGCGCGCCCTGCTCCAGGAGGGGAAGTCCTCGGTCCCGGGCAGGGGCAGGCCAGGCGAACGCGCCCCGCGTCCCCGCCCGCGCGCCCCGCCGCCACTCACCGCGCGCCCGGCCCCGCAGCGCGCCCTGCACGCGCCGCACCGTGAGCTCCAGCACCTCGGCGTTCTCCAGCTTGGCCTGCACCTGCGCCGGCGGGAGCGCCCGGTGGGGAGGGTCGGTGAGGCGAGGCCGGACGGCGACCCCCGCCCGCCCGCTCGCCCGCAGCCCCTGGGCGCCCGCCCGCCGGCCTCACCTCGGCGCCCGCCAGCAGCAGCCGCAGCTCCTGCAAGCTCTCGTTGATCCGCGCGCGCCTCTTCTTCTCCACTAGGGGCTTCCGGGCCTGCGGGAAGCGAGCAACTGAGCCCCGGCGCTGCGCGGCCCCCCGCCCGCCCATCCGCGGCTACAGCCAGCACCTTGCGGTCCCCCCGCGCCTCGCAGCCGTCCTCATCCTCCCGGGCCGCACGGTCCCGGCCGGGCGCCAGGAGCGGAGCCATGACCTCCACCGCCCGGAGCGCAGCGCGCCCGCGCCCCTAGCAGCACAGCGGCCCTCAGCCGCCGCCGCCCTCGCCCCCTGGCGTCTTACGCCACGTCCTCACGCCTGCAGCAGCGCCCGCCCCTTTTATAGCGCCTTATTTGCATCTCAAGGCGCCGATTGCTCGTGAGAGCCAATGGCAGAGGCGTGCTTTGTCTGGCTCCGCCGCCGGGGTCGGCCGGCAGCTGGCGGGGCGTGGCCTGCGGCCGGGGACTCGGGGGGTCCAGCCGCGCCTCCGCGCCACCCCCGCATTGTGGGGCACCGGAGGGGGCGATGACCCGGAGAGCTGTGGCCCTGGGTGCGCTTGTTTCCCTTCCTACCCCAAGCAAGGCGCCCAGGTCTGCGGTGCGTGCTAGCAGGGGCGCATCCATCTGCCCATTCATTCATTCACGCTTGACTTCGTTCACCGAAGGTGCAACAGGAGAGGAACGCTCCTGCGCGAGTGCCGGGGTCCTGGCGGCCAGAGCCACAGCAAAGGCCGAGGTCTCCGGGCCTGGAGGGAGCTACAGGTCCGGGCTGGGGTGGCTGCAGAGCCCCAGGGAGGTGAGGGCCCCTAGGGCAGCGGGGGTGGGAGCGGGCCTTTGGCCCCAGCGCGTTTCTTGCGGACTTGTGGATCCTGACATCCGAACGTCGACACCGCCTTCAGCCCGCTCAGGGATCCTAGTGGGGCGGGGTCCGCAGGCCCGCTCGCACCTCTCCATCTCTAGGCCCTCCTTCTCGGGTCATCCTCTGTCCCCACAGGCCGTCTGTTCTCTCCTGGTCATCATCGCCCTCAGCACCGGAGTTCCCCTCATCTCCTTCTCGTCCCCTTTGCTCCCCGACCCCTCTTTCACTTCCCTTTCCCCCCTCAGCACCCACCGCCGCCCTCCCTTCCCTGCCCGCCCGCCCCGCAACCCACGTTCTCTGATTCCCACCCCCGCCCGCCCTTCCCTGATCCCCAACCCGAGCTCGCCCTTCCCTGATCCCCGCCCTCCCTGCCCAACCACCCTTCCGCGCACCCTTGTTCTTTCGACCCGTTCCCCTCCCCGCCTCCTGTCCCCCTCGTCCCCCTCCCCGTCCCCCCTCGGCTCCCTTTTCCCCCCCAGCCCTCCCCCCACTCCCCGCCCGGCTGGCGGAGGCCGCCGTCTGGTCCCCGTAACTTGATGCCCGTGACAGTTGGCAGCTGCAGCCGCTTCGGGCGGAGAAAAGCGGCAGCCTAGCCAAGAGCGACAGGTGTTGGCCGCGCCTTTGTCTCTGCCGCTTTGTCACTCGGGCGGGAGCTAGCGGTGGGTGCGCCTGTGTCCGCCAGACGACCGCCACCCCCACGGCTGGCCGCCCATCTGCTGGCCCAGCCTCCCTGAGGGTGGGGTGCGTGGGCGGTGGGGCAGCTCCCTGGGGACCCCAGCCTGGCCGCAGCCCCACCGGCCTAGGTCCACGGCGTCTCCTGGCACAGCCAGAATACCAGTTTGCCTTCAGACCGTGAAGCCTTTGCCCACACAGCGCCTTACACCTGGAACACCCTGGGATCTCCCTTCAGTGGCTGTTTCCTCACTGTTCAGGTCTCAGCTTCCCTATCCATCCACCCAGCGGGAGTGGACCTGCTCTAGAGTAGCGCTGCACCTTTACCCAGTCCTCCGCTTCCCTCCCGGGACTGGGATTGTCAGGGTCTGGTCTGTGCCCCTCCAGGTTCCAAGCATCCCTGGGGGTACAGTCTGACCTAGGACCCCTTATCTACCCCCAGCACAGAGCCTGGCCTAGCAGAAGCGCTGGGTAGGTAGGGAAATTGAGAGAGTGTCCCAAGCCTAGCTGGAAGGCAGCAGGGGAGAGAAAAATCCAGGGACTGCAGTGTGGTGGGGTGGCAGGCCTAGGCCACAGACACCCACCTGTGCCCCCAGCCATCTGAAGATGGATCTGGCAGCCCATCAGGTGACTGTTTCACTTCAGCTCCCCGCCAGTGGGACCTCCGTAGGTAGGGCAAGTTTGGTGAGTGGCTTGATGGTTCCCAAAGTCACCTCACTGACCTCTATAAGTACCTGGGAACCCCTTCTGCTGATTCTCACCTGGCTGTCTCTTTGCTTTTCTGTGAGCAGGGCCCGGAGACTTCCCCAGCCCTGCGCTGTTCACCCAGGTATGAACCTACTCCTTTCCTTCCATCACCCTGTGTTGTCCTCAGTCTCCCCCACAAGCCAGAAAGCTTAGCTCTCTTCCTCCCATCCTCCCCTGCCTGGTCAGAGACCTGACTACCCTTCCCCCATACTCCTAGTGGAGGGACTGACAGAGTGGGGGAGGGGCTTGAGTAGTGAACCCCAAGAGAGCCGATAGCTGGCCTATAACTTTACTTTTCCTCACCATTTAGACATCACCCCAGGGAAGGAGATCCCACCCCCACCCCAAGAAACTACAATTAAGTTTCTACTATTCTGGGGAACTCAGATATGGAAAAATAAACTCAGTGATATTTCTTGTACTCTGATTCATACCCCTCCTGTTATTGATTATATTGTTTGAATAAGATCAAACAAGTATTTTAGAATGCTCTCCCTGAAAGGCAGTTTGTATTGGAACAGGATGATCAGGGCTCTGGGGAAGGCCTCTGGGAAAAGACTATTAATCTTTTCCTGATTGGATGGGGAACTGAATGTGGGAGGTGGAGGAAGAATGATAAAGGCAAACGGTGCAAGCAAAAATAGAAAGGCAACTAGGAACTCCGGGAAAAACAAAAAGCTGCTGAAGAAGAGAAGTGTAATCTTAGCGCTTACTTGGCCCAGTAGCCAATTCTTTCACAGTCAGAACAATGTAACACTGTTCATAGGGTTTCAACATTTTAGAGTCAATCTATAGAAAAGGCAAGGAAGGCTTAATTATGGTTACAGGATATAAAGTTGCTTTGTAAAAACAAAAGGACAGATGACAGTTGTCAGGAGAAGGGAGGAGGCTGAAGCATGGGCTAGGGACCTCATAACCCTTGTCTTACATGGGGTGGGGGGATTGAGGAATGCTGTCTAGAGTTAAGGATGGAGAAATTAAGTGCTGGGATATGCCTCAGTCTGACCAAGTACCCTTGCGGAAGAAAGTATAGGGATAGAGCAGGGAGTGTGAGTCAGCAAAATCCTTCTTGGTTAGACTGGAAGTTGCCCAAGGCCTCATCTTCGAAGTCAGCCTCCATTTCCTTTAGTGCGCCCATTGGCTGGCTGGCTTGGCCTTTTCCTCCCAGAAGCCTGGCTACTCCGTCTCAGGACCACCACACCCTTTCTTTCTCCTTTGCATGGCCTCCCCTAGCAGACACAATTCCTGCCATTTGCCCCTTGGACTGATCCCCCCTTCAAAGGTTGCCTGAGCACAGACTTCCTGAGCATTTGGGCTCTTTGATCCCCTCATATCCAAAAACAGAGGCCAACAGAGGCTGGGCAGGGCTGCAGTGGCCACAGGGGGACCAGTTAGCGGCAGGGGTGGCGAGCCATAAATCCGCAGGGAACAAAGACAGTGGCCAGCCTATGGATGTCCAGGCCCCTTGTGGGCAATCAGCCCAGGGGCTTGGAGAAGCTCCTTTTGGTTTAGAAATAAGGGGAGGGCATGCCCTTGGGGATGTATGGTAGATAAAAATGCAGTTAAGAGCCCCCGAAGGCACTCAGACGTTCAGTGAAACAGCCGTATCTGGCCACTTAGCGGGTTTGCAGAGCCCTCCATGCTCACTGGGAGGACTTTGCCTCCCCAGCCCCCAATCACCACTTGGATTTAGGCAGCCAGGACAGGAAGCAGCGTCGAGCCCTCCCTCCTGCTCAGGGAGCTTCTGGAAGGCTGGGCACCAGGGCCAGAATCCATTCATCTCCCTGCTCCGACACCACAATACGGTCCCGGTGTGAAAAGTGGGGTGTGGGGGGCGGGGAGCAGGCCTCCACTGTTTTGACCAGGCCCCGCACGACTTCATCGCTGTGGAAGGCGGGACTGGGGGGTGGGGTCGGAGGAGACTGCCGCGCTGCCTGTATCGCCTCTGATGGAGACGTGAGGCCCTTTAGACCACTCTGCCTTCAGCCCCGTGGCCAGCACACAGGCAGCAGCCCAGGTGAGACAGACTACCCTGGAGGAGGCAGGAAGAGAATGGAGCAGGTGCCTGGGGTCACCGCAGAGTGGACGGGGTACGAGGGGCTGAGCTGAGTGGCCCTACTCCCCATCTGTGAGTGAAAAACCATGGGGGAACGGGACTCCAGGATTAGATCTAAATCGTTGGGAGTTCACTGGGGTGGGGCTGCATGTCAGAGAGACACACAGAGACAGGAAGGGACCAGCGAGAGGCACCCTGTGCAGGGGAAGAGGTGAGGGGGGCCTTTGTGACAGAAGAGTTCCTAACCCAGATTTCTAGGGTTCTTTTTTTTAAAAAAAGATTTTGATAATCTTTGATCTCTATTCAGGTTCCTGTTCCTCTGTGCTACATTAAAAATACACACAAATAAAAATAAAAATATACTTGCTTTATTTACCAATTTTCTAAAAGGCAAAAAGTCATAAAAAGACACAAGCAGTCCAACAAACATATTGCACTGGGTGAAGAAAGTCTGGTTTGCGCATAAACAAACCACTTGTCCAGCAAGGCTTAACACGTCATTACACAGACTCTGAGAGCTTATTTACATATCTTTTTAGGAATATATTAAAAAGAAGGCTCAGTTTAAAATCGAGAAGAAGTTTTTTATAACACCCGTGTAAGCACACATACTAACGAAAATGTAAGACCCGATACGTGGCACCGTGTAAACAATTTCACAAAATGCTCCTGCTGTCAACTTCTCAGCACACATCAAAGCTACGCAGCAGTTATCAATGAATATACATAAATGGTAAGATAATGCTGACGGTAAACATTCTTAACAGGAGAGAACGTGTTGGCAGTCTTGTGTTTAGGGAAAGTCAATGCAACTTTGACTCCCATCTAATCCCTTAATGATCTGACTTTAGTGGCAGGAAGCAGTTTGTAGCATCTAGTCTGCACACAAATGCATAGACTACACCTTGTCTTGGGTATCTGCAGGTGATGTTGCTTTGTAAATTAAAAAAAAAAAAATTAAACTTTCTGTGTTCGAGTTTATGAAAAATAGGATTTATATTCAGGCATAAAGTGGTTTTACTATGAAAACCAACTGGATTACAAGGAGACTTCACCTGTTCCAGTAGCTGCTTCTCCATCAAAGAACAAGGGAAGCTGCCCCCTTTTAACTTTCTACAGACGTAATCCAATTGTAAGTCAGTTGTTTCATCACTGGCAGCTTCTCATTCACCCTAGGGACCAATGTAACATTTTTCCAGACAATCTTCGGGATAGACGATGCAATACGAGGTTTTGCAAAAAGTTGGGCCATCTGGTCTCACTTTTCCCCAAGTGTCCCATTCACCTGAAAGTGCCAGCGACACCAGTGGACCTCACCACAGAGACCGGAAGTCGCACCAATGAGGTCAGGTTCATGAAAAGAATGAGGGTCAGTGTTCCAGCCCAGGTGTGGTGGGAGCGGTTAGCTCACGGCACCCTGGAAAACACAGATGCAGCCACTAGCTAAGTCAGGAGAAAATGCTGGCTTGGCTGGGCCAGAGCTGATGTCTGGGAAGTGCCAATCAAAGAATAAATACGAGTGGGTCCCAAGTGTGGCGATCAAAGCCTGGTTTGCAGAGGGAAGTCACAGTAAGGGGATGACCGACAATGTGTTTTTTATCTACATATTGGCTACCCCGGTCTGAAAAGGATACGAGAATGATGTGAAATATACAGAAGGCTCTGTGTATCTCTGAGGGCGTGTATTTCTGTGATGGAGTTGGTCACACAAACCGCTAGGCTTCTTTAGTCCAGAGCGAGCATTTCAACTTCGTTCACCCCAAACTTAAGCTCCGTCAGATGAAATGTTTGCTGCTACCACACTTGAAGCTGAAGCTGCTGGTCTGCCAAACTACGCTTCACGCCATTTAACGCAAAACATTTTGAAAGAAAATTAGCAGAGGCTGTGATCTCCACTTGGTATGTTTTAAAAACATCTAGTCTGACTAAATAATTTAGATAAAAAGCAGCCCCCCAGAGAGGACATAATTTGATCTGACCCAAACACACCCTGGGGAAGCTCTGAAAGGCGGGCCCCTCAGCTTGGAGTCACCTGTGGCATCCCAGCTGTTGGTCACAGCCCGGTGCGATGCCTCGGGACCGCCCACGGGGAGCCAGCAGACACCGGCGCTCTGGCTGAGAGCACTCGGCCGCTTCCCCGACACAAGGAGGGAAGCAGCCTTTCTCAAGTTAAACAATGATGAAAATCTCCTCCCCTGTCCCCGAAAACTCCGTATTTATATTTTAAATACAGAAAACTATTTCTTCCCAAACTTCTCCTACCCTCCATGGTTTTAAATCACCCCTTCGGAAAACGATGGGTTTTTTTTTTCTAAAACAAAAAAAGCCATGTAAGTATATCCGTCCATTTCATTAGACACACAGGTGAAGACCCTCCCTCTCCTCAGAGCACCATCTAATGTACGCCACTGGCTGTCCCGCTGCGGGGGTTACGTCTGCCCTTCGTTTCTGTGACTCAGGGAGGGTCCGTTTTCCTCTTCGGTGGTGTCGGTCGTTCCGCTGAGTCCCAGAGTAGGGGTAGCTTCCTCATACCGCACGCAAATGTTGTCTTTTCCCTTGTTTTCACAGCAAATGCATTCCTTAAAAGAAAAAATGTAAATCAGTAACAAAAATGAGATCTTTAGTACGAAAAAGTAGTTCAAGCTGAGAGAGGTGCAGGTGATCAGGTGTCAGCCGTGAGGCTGCTGGAGGGCGAGCAGGTGCCCCTGGGCGTGGGACCCCTGCCTGCTCTCCAAGGAGCCAGAGCTCTTCCCAAGGGGTCCCCGCTCCCAGCTCCCCAGGCCCCTCCCTTGTCTGAGAGGTGGCTGTGCATAGCGAAGGGACAGCATCAACCAGAGGCTCTAGCGCCAGCTCCTCCTCTTTCTGCCTGTGGGACATGGAGTTGCTACCTACCTTCTCTAACCTCAGTTTTCTCATCTGTAGAATGGGATAACAACAACGTACTGTCTCATTTGTTCATTTCCCAACTATCTGTTAAGCACCTATCGTGCTGTCGTGTTCCAGGCACGTTCTAAGCACTGGGAGTCAGCAGTGAACAAAGAGGAAAATCTGTGTCCCAGTGGAGGTGATCTCCTAGTAGCCGAATGAGAAATGCTCCACAGTGTATTAAAAGATGGGAAGTGCGGGGCTGACATGGAATGAGGCATGTGAGGACGTCTGTAATTTTATTGACGTTCAGAAAAGGCCACTGAGAGAGTGACTGTGGTGGTCTTCAAATACGCCCACAAATTCTTTGACACCCCTTCCTCAGAAGGTGGAGGCCTGGACTCAGTGACCTGCCACTAACAAAGAGGAGGTGATGCAGGTGACATGTGGGTTGTAACAGGCACTGCAGCCCCTCGGTTCTCTCTGGGGAGGCCAGGATCATGTCATGAGGACACACAAGCAGCCCGATGGACAGATCCACACGGCAAGGAACTGAGGCCTCCTGCCAACAGCCAGCACCAACGTGCAGGCACATGAGGGAGCCTCCTTGGAAGGGGATCTTCCAGCCACCATCCTGTCTTCAGACGGCACGAGCCCCGGCCAATATCTCACCTTCGACCTCAGGAGAGACCCTGAGCCAGAACCACCTAGCCAAGTTGCTCTTAAATTCCCAACCCAAAGAAACAGTGGGAGATAATAAATGATTATTATTTTAAGCTCCTAAGTTTTGGGGTTATTTGCTATGTAGTATTAGATAAATAACACAGCAGCATGTGAAAAAAAGACTTGAAGGAAGCCGGAGTGAGCCACGTGTCTGTCTGAGGAAAGAGGATTCCAAGCAGAGGGAAGGGCAGGTGCAAAGGTCCTGAGGCAGAAGCCTGCTCGATGATTTCAGGGAACAACTGGAGAGGAGGGAGTGAGGGGAGATGGGAGCTGTGGGGAGGGGGTGTCATTTTAATGGCTTTGCAGCAATTTATTCTGATTGAGAAGGGGCACCGCTGGAAGGGCTCAGAGCTGAGGGGTGACGTGATCTCACTGTAGGGGACAAGGGGAACAGAGTGCAGCGGGGCGGATACTGTGACAATCAGGTGAAGCAGCACGGTGGCGTGCACCGGGGTGGTGATGCTGGAGGGGATGGGAAGGGGCTGGTTTCCAGCCACCCTGAAGGTCAGGCCAGTAGGACCTGCTAGTGGACTGGATGCGGCACGAGAGGAAGAGAGTCCAGAGGTCTGTGGCCCGAGCAAGAGGGGTGGCGGAGTCGCCCTCGAGTGGGTGGGCTGGCTCTCTCTGAGCGTGACCAGGACAGCAGATGAAGTTCAACGGAGGTGGGCGCTAGGGAGTCTCGGCACGGAGACGCCACTCTCGGTCAGGAGGAGAGAGCTGACAGCGCCAGAGAGGGTGTAGACAGAGGAGGAAGGTGCAAACCGAGCCTGGGCGCGTCCACACTGACGGGGACAAGAGCCAGGGGCCAAGGGGCCGGGGCCAAGGGAGGGGCGCTCTCAGAGGAGGGGCCGGCCGTGGCGGAATGCCGCTAGTGGGTCGGTTAGGGTGAGGGCGGAGATGTCAGTGGATTCAGCTGCCGGACGTGGAGGCCTTGACGAGAGCAGCCTCCCGGGCAGTGCTGGCATGGGAGTGCTCTGGGGGGAGCGGGGGAGAGGAGCTGGGGTACGGAGACACCTTTGGGACCCTCGAGAAGGAACAGAGACAGGAGGGGCAGCCTGGCGAGAGTGGGAGGGAGGGTGGTGGGGACCTGCTGTCCCCCTGTTACTTAATGGTCTACGTGGATGTTGAGGGTTTATGACAGAGGAAGTGTGTGTGTGTGTGTTTTCACTGGAAACAGAATTGAAAGAAAAAAAATTCAAATTTCAGCATGTGATTGAGACGAGATATTTAGGAGACCCTTTTGGAAACAGTGTTGAAAAGCCATTGGAAGACAGTTCTTTGAAGGAAACCTAACAGTGTCGTGGTATTTTTTTTTTTAATGCACTTTCGATCTTTGAAGTTTTAAATGTACAGGACGGTCGCAAAGACAGCACAGAGCGTTCTCATCACAGTGCCTCTTAACGCAAAGTCAGGACAGCCGTCCCAGAGCTCACCGCTGCATCGAGGGCTGCGGGCAGGCCGCCTGAGCGCATCCACGGGTGCACGTCCTGCAGCTCCCGCTTCTGCCTGTCCGTGAACCTGGGCTGGAGCCTCTGCAGCACCTTCAGCTTCTCCCTGTCCTCCTGCAGGACCGTTTCTGGATTTCTTCATGAGATATTGAGAAATAGGGAAGCTTTAGAACGTCTCAAGGGCTTTTTTTTTTAAAGAATATGCTCGTTTTCTACCAACACTTCCAGTATTGATCATGTAACTTTAGATGATTTTGTTTAAATTTCCTTTCCATTTAAAATAAATTACCCTATTTAAGGTAACTTCATCTCTCTAGTAGATAATCTGTAGTTTTTCTGTGAAGATGATACACCGAGTTCTGATTTTCATTTCACTTTAGCGCAGCCGTGGGAGCCGGGTATGTGCAGACACTTGGTTCTGTGCCCGGGGAGGTTCTCACCAGCGAGGTGGTAGGTAGACAAGCCCTCCCCTGCCACCTGCCGACACTGGCCTGCCCCTCAGCAGTCCTGGAGACGGTGCCCTGGGCTCCCCTGGCCCAGAGGCCTGGCTGCTCTGAGCCGCAGGGTTAATCCGTCCTCCTGCCCCCCATCTCCCTCCACCGAGGGGGCACTGTGCAGGGGTAGGGACCCTGATGGCTTCCAGGTTCCCTGGAGTGGTCAGAGCTGAGGCACAGACCCAGGTCCCTACAGAGCAGCCAGCAGCCTTGGGCTGGTCACCCACCTTGACTCTTGGTTTCTGCATCTCTCAGACAGACAGACACACAGACACACACACACACACACACACACACACACACACAATCACTGACCACATAGGGTTGCTGGCAACAGAGCAAAAGAGACGACATTGGCACGAGTGCTTTGTAAACGTCTTGTGACACCGTGGCGGGTCCCCAGAGCCCATCATCCTGGAGGCCTGTAGCAGGTCACTCTGCGGGCTCTGTGAGGCCAGCGGCACCACCTAGAGGGGCCCTGCTTCTATCTGTGCACTCAGCTCAATCTGAGATAAGGCTCCCGAGGGAAGGCCTCTGGCCTTGTGGTTCTGGGGAATCCTGAACCCAGCCCGCCACCATCCCGAGCAGGCGGCGAACGGTTACCGCGAAGGCATCTGGTACGCCATCATGACGCTGTCGTCCGTGTCGGCCACGAGCAGCCAGACGGGGTCCTGGAGGACGTACTTGAGGCGCTCACTCTCTTCCACGTCCACCTTCGCTTTTGCTTTGTGGTTATTCTCTGAGGAGTCGACGCTTCCAAAATACTTGCTGGTGTGACTTGTGTTGCTGCTGCCTTTAAAAACACAAAGCGTGGCAGGTCAAAACCTTGACTACTGCGCTGACCTTGCACACTGAGTTCGTGTAAAGGAACGGCAACGTTAAGGAGCGGAAGAGTTTTATTTGGTAACTGGTGCCTGGGGTGGTGGATCTTCCCTTCTCTTTCCAATTCTCGAATTGTCTGGATAATTTAAAAACGGGACATCAGCTGGTACCATGGAGGTGGTTCTCTCCTGGGGAGGCCCCGAGGAGTCCAGGTGGGGCTGTATCTTAGAAGCCGTGCTCTTCTCTCCCAGGCTCGCTGCCTCCGGACTAAGCCAGGCCACAGAGAAGCTGCCCCTGTGAGTTGCAGGTGGCTGTCCCGGAGCGCTTCCCGGCAGGCCTCCCGCAGGGAGAGGGGCCCGCTCACCTCAGGGAAGCGGGGGTCTTACAGTCTGGGGAGAGCGTGTGCTCTTCCCGTGGGGCGGTTCCAGATCACACCTGAACGACCCTGGTGGGTCCACACGCTAGGTTCTCACCAGGGGACCTAACTCAGGAAGGCGAGCCACTGCCAGCCCTCCTGGCACACCCGGGGAGCCCCAGGGACAGTCCACCCAGGGCCAGCTGGGGTGGGGGCCTGCAGTGCCGCTGAGGTCGAGAGCGACGGGTGACAGAGGGAACGGGGACGGGCCGGGGCTGCCGTCCGCACAGGTGGAGCCCAGGGGCCTGTCTGAGCTGCCGTGGGCTCCGCGGAGCCGCTCGGGGTGCAGCTGGACGCCTGGATGTCGGGACCCAGGCTGCACCTGACGCGGGGCCCCGCCCAAGCCAGCCTGCGGCTTTGGGGTGATGGGCCCCCTGGGGTGCGGGGAGCCAAGGACACCCAGGTGCACCACGTGAGGCTCTTCCACACACACCTAAAGCCTCCCACCCCGCCCCGACTCCCGGGTGCTCCCAGCGCCACCTACGTACCTGCCCCGCTTCTGGATGCGTCGCAGCCCAGCGAGCCGGAGCCCAGGCAGCAGGAGGTGGCGGAGGCCCCGCTCCCAGACGGGGCTGAGCCCGTGGCCGAGCAGAGGTCCTCGTGCAGCAGGAGGCGGAGCAGGCCACTGGACGCGGACAGGGCGTCGCTGCTCTGGGCGTCCTTGGGCTTGTCGCACTTTGGGAACAGGGAGGAGACACCAAGTCAGGCGTCTTGTCTGCACCAGACTCTCAGGGACACAGCAGGTGCGCCCTTCCTTGGACCGCTGGCCCTTCCTTCACGTGCCACATGCGCAGACCCCGTGGTTACTGGGACCACAGCGGGACTCTTGGTGGTGGGATGGATGCCATCTAATTAAATTTAATTTGGGGAGAGTCCCACTGGAGACGGCAGCTCTCGGCTCCCCGCGGGGGAAGCCTTACGCTTGTTCCTCCGCCACGGCGGGCAAGTGTCTTCGACAGCACCCCAAAGCTGCTCCTCACAGCGGCAGGGTTCTGGCTTCCCGGCTCCCGCACCCCCAGAGTGGGGACGGGCTTGGGCATGAGGGGGGCCTGGCCTGGGAGCACCCCAACCCTCCAATCCTGGAACCCAGACTGCAGGCCCGGGAGGCAGGAGGGCAGCAGCCGTGCTGGGACAGCCACCGTGCTCCCACCCGCTCTCCCAGGAGCACGGGCAGGGGAGCCCCGCGCAGCTCCTTCCCCGGAGGGCCCACGGATCACACGCCAACGTCCCTCAAGACTTGGGAGGATGGGCACCCACGGCACTGGTTTCCAGCTCCCTCCTGGCCCTGCTCCCTCACCGTGAGCCCCTCTGCTGCCAGCTGCCCTCCAAGGAGCCTCCGTTCTGACCTTTAGCCTGCCTGTGCTTTATCCTCAAAGTATTCATTGAAAGCTTGGAGGCCCATGACGAGGAGTCACGAAATCACCTGTGGCTATTTGGAGCCTGCATCCACCATCAGACAATCCATCTCCCTTTTTCCCTTCAGATCCCAAGACAATAAAAACCAGTCTACTCTGATAGGGTCCTTTACCTGGAAAATGTTACTTCCTAGCACATGTGTTTATGTCGGAATTGAAATGCTTTGGTAGTAACCTCCGTGCAGGGACCACCTGAGGTGAGGGTGTCTGTGACCCGCCCGCGGCGCCACAGTTCGCCACCTGCCTTAGTTAGACAAAGGGCATCGGGAGATCCTTACAGTTGGCGGTGCCTCGGGCCGCCGGTCCCAGGCTGAGCCAGGCTTGCAGTCGGGCCCCGTGGTCCCTGCGGCCGCAGAGCCGCCCTCGGGGGCCTCCTCCAGCTGCAGCAGGTTGAGCTGCAGGGGCGAGCTCCCGCGGGACTGGAAGAGCGGTGGCGAGGTCCTGCCTGCGGGCCCCGCGGCTGAGGGCAGGGCGGCCTGGGTGGCCACGGGCGGCCCACGCTCTGCCGGGGGACACACATGCGGCTGTTTGGGGGATGAGGTCCGACCAGGGAACTCGGGCTGCGAGGCAGGAATCACCTCGGACGGCAAGTTCAGCTGGCCGGGGAAGAAAGCGGGGGGCAGGCTCGGGGTCACCGGGGAGAAGGAGCCACTGGGTAAGACCAAGGCCACGACCGGGGCCAAGGGGCCGGCAAACGATGGGGGCTGGACCGCGAACTCGCGCTGCGTGTCCACGGGCAGTGCCAGGCCAGCGTGGGGAGCTCCGGGTGCCGCTGCCACGGTCCCTAGAGCTGGCACTACCCCTGGGGCTGGAAACAGGGGCAGGGAGTAAGCGGGCACCGGGGCGGGGAAGGGCATCGCGGGGCAGCTGGACTGGGACGTGTCTGACGGTGACCAGGCTGTGGCATTCAGGCCCACCAGCGGCAGCCGCTGGGGCGGGGGCCCCCCGGACCCAGTGCTCCCCGAGGAGTCTCGAGGCTTGACCCGTCTGGACTTAAGTTTTCTGTTCTTCCCGGTTTTTTTCCAAGATGAATCTATTCCAGAGGTATTTCTTAGTCTGGGAGCAGCTAAAATAATGGGAAAACAACAAGAGTTAAAATGTAAAAATTATGTTATGTTTCCCGTTACGTCAATTCTCAGAGGTTTGTAGAAACTCAGAAACCGGAAGGCACCTCCCAGTTCAGCAGTCAGGCCCACCCTCCCCATCGCCAGCCTGGGGATCATGGGGCCACCATCCGGTCTTCCCGGATCCTCAGTAAAGTGAGAAAAATCAGGGCAAAACGTTAGGTTTTCATAAAACTAGATTCAATCCATTTAAAGGACCACCCTTTGTTGCAAGATCACATTCCTTGCTTTCTTCTCATATTAAAATGCCGTTTCTTTCATGAAGTAATAGTGATAAGTGGTATTAAGAAGGTTTTATTGGTCCAAAACAGTAGGAAAGCTGGCAAGTCGATGCTGTTCCCCAATGGTGGTTTGTGAAATCTTAAAGGCAGAACCACTGATCTCATCTGACCTTATTTGTCAATTTTACGAGCTTTATCATTGCTGTTCCTTAAAAAGAGATGTTTCCTGCTTAGTAAGCTTGTGATTCCAGCCCAGTGAAGTCAAAGGGCCGAAGGAACGCTCGCCCTTGGAACCAAGGTCTTCCTCTCTGATGATGAGTGTTGCTGAGAGGGCCTTTCTCAGGAGGCTGGAGGGGCTCCACCCAGTGACATAAGGGACCCTGGGCATGTCCCCCCCACCTCCCCTGGGCACCGGCCGGCGCTGGGAGTACTGTGGGCTCAGGGCTCACACTGAGTGGGGGTGGAGGGCGGGGTGGGCAATGGGACGGGTCCCAGGAACCTCAGCTTTTCCTCTCTTGTCACAGAGGGTAACTCCGGGCTCCTGCAGCAGGTGTGTGAGGACATCCCCTGCCGGCCGTGCCACATGCTAAAGGCAAATGGGCCAGCCCAAAGCAGACTGCTAAGCGGGTGGAGGTTTTGCCATTCAGCCTCTCTGCCTGGTGTTCTTCCTACAGGAAATCTGTCCCCTACTGGGACCCGGAGCTACAGCACTGGGCTCCTGGGATGCCACGCCAGGGTCTGGGCAGGGCTGCTGCGGACAGTTGTGCGGTCTGTGCGCTGCACACAATGCGTGGCCAAGGGGGCAAGAGGGGGCTGGAATTCTGCACCAAGCCGGGGCTACAGTGGTGTGGGCACCGTTTCCTGATTTCCACAGAGGTTCCCGATGCGCTGGCAGTAACCCTGGGTCTGGGGAGGAAGGGGGAAAGGAGGAGAGGAGAAAAGATAAACTCCTTAAGGAGCGTGTCAGCCTCTCACGTCTGGGACATTTGTTTCGGTGTGTCTGCCCAGGGACCAGGGGGAGTTGGGTCCTCGTGGTGTGTGTCCCCTGGGCTCACTAGCTCTCAGCTCTGATCCCTGTGTCGCGGCCTGGGAGCCCAGGGAAGAGGCAGCATCTCTGATCAGCTAGCTCGGCCTTGTCTGTGGGGCCTGGGAAGGTGGCTGGGGGTTGGGAGTCAGGCTCCTGGACCAGAAAAGGGGCAGGGAAGCTCATCTGTTCCACTTCATCCCTTGCCCGTTGACCACCTGATGGCTCTCAGCCTAAAGGGCAGCTTCACGCACCCCTGGGTTCTGTCGGGCTTGGAGTCTGCAGCCTGGCCCTGAGGCCAATCCGCCAGGAGCGTATGTGCTCTGGGGAGAAGGGCGCCATTCCCTCCTACGGTGTCGTCCGGGGCTCCCTCCTCCCTCAGGAGCCGTCAGTGCCATGCTCCTTCTCTGGGCAGTGCATTGGCCCAGCTGGTCCTCTGAGGGTCCTGTCTGGGTGGGAAGGTGGGGTAGGGTCTCTTGCTCCTCAAAGTCACCCAGGCAAGAAATGTCTGACACGGCAGCATTGCAGCTGCCCGCCCTGCATTCCACAGGGGGCCGGGCTGGGACTGTCACCACTATTTACAGCACTGCTCCCTTGGGAACACAAAGTGACATCCTTGAGAGCATCACTGGTCAAGTTCCAACAGCTTCTTACAAACCCACGTGTCCCAAACTGGGGACATTTCATCTTCTGAAAGCAGCACTAGACTCAGCAGCATTAAGAATAAAGTTAAAGGGCTTCCCTGGTGGCGCAGTGGTTGAGAGTCTGCCTGCCAATGCGGGAGACACGGGTTCGAGCCCTGGTCTGGGAAGATCCCACGTGCCGCGGAGCAACTGGGCCCGTGAGCCACAACTACTGAGCCTGCGCGTCTGGAGCCTGTGCTCCGCAACAGGAGAGGCCGCGATAGTGAGAGGCCCGCGCACCGCGATGAAGAGTGGCCCCCGCTCGCCGCAACTGGAGAAAGCCCTCGCACAGAAACGAAGACCCAACACAGCCATAAATAAATAAATAAATAAATTTATAAAAAAAAAAAAAAGAGAGAGAGACAGACTTCTGTTTAAAAAAAAGAATAAAGTTAAAAAATAAATCCACTTTTAGTTCAGGTACTACCACTTACCTCTTTCGCTCGACTGCCCCTTGGATCTGTCTTGTAAGTAATAATGGCAGCGAGACTGGAAAACATTGAGCTTTCTTATTTCTCTGAACTTTAGCAGGAAGCTCTGCTCCTCCTTCTGGGTGTGGGCGGCCAGCAGCTCCTTGGTGAGGCCCAGCTTCCGGAAGGGCTCCTGCTCCTGGCCGAGGCCGCGGGGCAGCACGGAGCCCGCCAGGCAGTCCAGAGACTCGGGCCCACTGGCAGCGTCTCCCACCGTCTCTGTAACAGAAGACGCAGAGCTCTCATCTACAAGGGCCCTTCTATTTTAAAACGACTGAAAAAACGCATACTGCACCTACAAAGAACAGAAATCATTCGCACATAAGATTCCTTCACGATGCCCACAGCATGGGGATGAAATTCATGATGGATTTGTTTAGCTTTCTGAGAAAGTTAATGACAAAAGGCAAAAAGCAGGGGTAGGAAGCCCCATTACCCAGGGGGTTCTGGGATCAGTCCTCTAAATTGGGGCACCTCGGGGGTTTCTCAGCCTCTGGCGCTGAAGACACTCCAGGCTGTCTTGTGCTTTCAGAGCATAAGAGGCTAAGGCTGGTGCACGGCCGCATCCTGGCTCTGGACCACGGGCTTGACAGTGTGGCCCGTGGAGCTGCGGGTGCAGACAGGATGGGGCAGGTGGGACCACGGACCATCCTGAAAGGGGCTGGGCACTGACTCTCTGACGTGTACTTTTGTCCTCATCGTGCCCCTCTTCCAAGCAAAGAATGAATTCAGGATTCATTTTACTCATGGTGTCGGAAGGACAGCTCAGTGTGACGCCCTTGGCTGTCCTGCTCTTACGACCCGTACTGGCTCCCGTCCTCAGACGGGGACGGCAAGGCTTGTAATCCCATCCAAGGAAGCGGGATGGTGGTGGTGGGGGGCTCGTCCCCAGGCTTCTCTCGGCACCAACGAAGGGGGAGCCCTGGGACCCCTGCTCAGTCCTGGGAGGCCCCTCCGTATCGACACCTGAGCAGCCACCTGTCACAGGTGGAGCCAGAGCGCAGCGGGGGCAGGACAGGTGTGGCCGCCCCCGCCCGGCATTGCACGGATTTCCTGCACCCCTGTTGCTGGGCTGTGTAGCTTCCTCCACGCTTGGATAAACTTAAAGAGAATCTGAGGACGCCAGGCCAAACTTCTCATCTCTACGGTTCAAGTCCGATTTCTCCCGACATCACCCAAGGGGCAGCAAGCGTACCGAGCTCAGGCTGGGGCTTCTTGTCGCCCACGTGGACGATGGTGCTGCTGTAGCTGCACTGGCTGGTGAGGGACAGCAGGCTCTGCGCCTTGCTGGGCAGCGTCAGCGAGGGCAAGTGCGTGCTGACGTCCGCGGGGCTGTTCACCTCGGAGGGTGACGCGGTCTCTTTGTAAGGGAAAACGGAAGCAAGACACAAAGATGTGATAAAAACGAACTGTCGGGATAGCCCGCGTGGAGGCCTAGGTGGTGCCCCAGTACCGGGGGCGGGGGCGGGGGCAGCTGCAAGTCTGCACACGTCCTGTCAGGTGACACTGTGTCCTCAGGTGTTTATTCACGGGGGATGGCGGAGAAGAGGAGATTGTGAAATGGGAACGACGCCGCCCTGACCCCCCCGAGTCCTCTGGGAGGAGGGAGGTGGCAGGCGGCAGGTGGCCGCGGCGCCCGGGGTCAGGGCCTCTGCCGTGGGCCTGCGGGGGGGGCCGCCCAGCAGTCAGGAGCCCGTCTGCTGAGTGCAGGCAGGCAGGTGGCGCTCCCTCCCTGCGGGCTGGGACAGACTCCGCCAGGGCACGGCTGTCCGGTCGCCTGGGCTTCCGTCAACAATGGGAGACCCTACTTCTGACCCTGGTGGTGCCCTCACGTTGGAAGGGCCTGAGGTCTCATCTGACCCGTGGGGTCACTGACCCTCAGAGGCCAGTCCTCCTCTGAGACGCCCAAGAATGACACCCCGAGAGGCCCCGGCCTCCAGCAGCCCCGCAGGATCCTGCCCTCAAAGTCCAGAACCACCTTTATCTCCAGCTCATAAGAAAGTTCTGAGCTACTTTGGTCATTTAAAAAAGAGCCTATACCCCAATACCGTGTCCCTGAAGCCACTCAGAATCCACCTGGGAGAAGGGGCTCCAGGGCCTCAAATGACACCTGATCCACCAGAGAGGGTCTAAGTTACCCCGCAGTTAACAGCTCAAACGAACCAGGTACCTGCGGCATGTGGCCCGGGGCCGGCGGTGGCCTTGCGCTTGTCGCTGGCCTTTGCTGTGGGGAGGTGTGCCGGGAACTCACACTTCCTCTTCAGGGTGGTGGCCTCACTGCAGCTCTCCAGGTACCTGCGGGCGGGTGATAAAGGGCTTCATGTAACAGAGAACCCCGCAGTGTGAGCAGCTGGGCGGAGAGGGAGGCCAGAAGGGCCGCACCTGATGACACTGTCCAGGCAACTGATCTGCTGGTAGGAGCCGGCGAGCGGGTTCTTGAAGGCCAGCTCCTCAGGAAGGCCGGCCTCGGGCAGGCTGGCCCTGGAGCTGCCCTTTTCCGTGGCTGGAACAGCTTTCATCTGAGCTGGGGAACTGCTTTGCATTTCTGGAGGAACGACAACATTGTTTTTTCAGTTAATCCTCATTTCCCCCAGAGTACACTCTATACTTACAAAGCACTTTAATTCTACCTATAGATAAGGCTGGGGGCTTCCCTGGTGGCGCAGTGGTTGAGAATCTGCCTGCCAATGCAGGGGACACGGGTTCGAGCCCTGGTCTGGGAAGATCCCACATGCTGCGGAGCAACTAGGCCCGTGAGCCACAGTTACTGAGCCTGCGCGTCTGGAGCCTGTGCTCCGCAACAAGAGAGGCCGCGATAGTGAGAGGCCCGCGCACCGCGATGAAGAGTGGCCCCCGCTTGCCACAACTAGAGAAAGCCCTCGCACAGAAACAAAGACCCAACACAGCCAAAAATTTTAAAAAATAAATTAATTTAAATAAATTAATAAATAAATAAATAAAGATAAGGCTGGGGCCTCAGAATATGCTTCACGGACGCAGAGACCCAGTGACAGCCTGGTATTCACGCAGCCCTGCTGGGCCAGTACCGCTGTGCCGTCCGCAGGGGGGCCTGGGGGGGTGCTCTCTCTGCGGCACTCGGTCTGGCCTGTCCCCAGGGTCAGGGACTCAGCAGTGGGAAAGGTCAGTTCTTAACGTGAACTCCTGAAACTTCCAGGGCCAGTAAGATCACAGGCGCCTTATGGTCAATCGACGCTCCCTGCCTTGGGGAGGGTCGGTCTTTTCAAACATGACTTGGCGGGAGTAACAATTATAACAATAATTGCCGGCAGTACAGCTTTCTGTCTCCTCACCTTACCACGCTGAAGTCTCACTAAGGAAATGCTGGATCATTTGTTACCTGCAGCAGACTTGTTCTTTTGTTCTCCAGATTCATCCGGATAAGGACTTTTGCTTTTGACCTTGTTACCATTTTTACAAATCTCCTGGAAGAAAAACACATCATTCACCCTGGGAGACCCCACAGCCTTTGCCCCACCCTGGAAAGAGAAAAGCAGAATTAATCCCAGCATCAGAAGCAAGTTCTGAATGAGATCTGAGAGGCAGAACTAGGTAAAGCAGATTTTACGATTCTGAAGGATAAGAAGTGAAGGCAACGGCAGGCTACACTTTCTTCTTTCTAACCCTAACACTACAGTTAAATCCTCACTTTTGCTTGATTGGCCTGTTAAGTAATTTTCACCCGAACCTCTAGCCGCAGTCTGTGGCTGCCTCCACCCTTTCGAGGTTACACAGCAAGTCCCAGGTGAGCCAAGTTCAGAGCAGCCAGAAGCAGGTGAGGTCGGAAAAGCTCAGCCCCGGCGAGGGCTGTTTCTAAAGTGCTCAGTCATTTGAGTCACAGATGACAGACAGAGAGGGACAGAGGGGGACAGAGGGGCACGTACGGCTCTCCTCCGGCAGGGGTCCTCCTGGCCGGTGCATTCGCTGGAGGAGGTCTGGCTCAGGAGGTGTTCGTGGGACCCGCTGCTGCCCAGGCTCCCGTAGCCGCTGGAGCTGCTGTGCGGGACAGGCTGGGGAGACAGCAACAGAAGGACTCTGGACGGGCCGGGGCGCGCCCGCCTGCTCTCAGGGCGGGCCGCGACCTGCCCGGGGGCCCTCGGCGGGGACCAGGTGGGGCCGGGCTTGGACCCAGGGTCAGGCTGCAGTGGGCTCCCGGGCTCCACCCGCGGGGCCGGTCCCGGATCCCAATCCCCAGGAGACTCCGCCAACAGGGAGTCCACGGCCACGGGGCCTGGAAACAGAACAAGGTGCCTGAGAGTTCCCACAGCCCCCGGAGCCGAGAAGCAGGAGGCCACTCTTCGTGGGGCCCACGTGCTTGCAGGAATCTGTCTTGAGTGCTGTGTCCCCAGGGACAGGGAGGGGCGTCCTCAGTTCCCCCTGGGGCCAGCGCGACGTCCTGCGTTGGAGGGATGCCCCTGCCCCCTTCCACCCACGGGGGCCACGTGTGGGCTGGCACCTGGGACGTGGGGACTGGGCTGGGGTGCGCCCTTCAGCCACCTGCCCAGAGCTGTGGTTCAGACACAGACGCCCTGAATGTGCGAGGCGGGGGCAGCCCCCAGGCGGGCAAGGCCCACGCGGGTGGGACAGAGACCACCACCACGGGCAGCAGGGCGCAGGGCAGAGCTGGAAGGAGGAGAGGGCCTGAGAACGGGGGGGAGCACCCCAGGCCTCAGGGCAGCTCTGGGCTGCCTGCGGGGGCAGCAGGGAGGGCGTGCAGGCGGCCCACCCACCTGCAGCAGCAGCCGGTGGATCTGCTCCGTGAGCTCCTGGGTGCCGGGCTGCAGGGCCTTCTCCTCCACGCGCGGCTCAGCCGAGAACACGTCCTCATTCAAAGGCCCCCTGCGTGGTTTTCGTTTGTCTCTGTGAGTCGGGGCCCCGCCTCCTCTCTGCAGACCCCCGGCCTGCCACCTGCCTGTGCACCACCTTCCTCCCCCCCCCGCTCACTGCTCTGCCGGAACGAGGCCCGGCCCCCCCAGGGGGCAGGGGGCAGGTCAGCACAGGTACGTGGTGGGAGGTGACCTGGGTCCTGGTCTCCCAGCCCCCCGGGGAAGTGGGAGCACTCACACCCTGACTCTGTGTCTCCCGATGATGAAGGAGATCTTCCTGCTCCACGGGTTGATGAAGCTGGACCAGCTGGTGTCCAGCGTGATGTACTCCCCGTTCCGGGCACGGAACCGGATGGGGGAATAGTCGAAAGGCTGCCCACCGGACTGCACGACTAGGAGAGCGAAAACAGAGTTCAGGGCGCGAAGAGATTCAACCGGTGTTCGCGGTACAAGAAAAGACACGTGGAGGTGCACTTGATTCTGGAATCATCTGAAAACTTAGGAGATGCCAATACCTCTTCAAAGCCACCACTGTCAATCCCCCGTCTTGCTTTAAATTGCGACCGGGGACTGTTTGCGGCAGTGTCCTTACGTGTTTTAGGACACACTTCCCTGCGAGCCTCACAGGTCTGCTGCCAGTGGGATGCTCAGTGTCACCTGTGTCAGTGAGGCCTGGGCTTGGTGGGGACATGTGTCGTCCACCCCCTGGCCTGGGCAGACCACCCCCCAACCCCCCACGGCAGCTGATCCTGTCTCTCCTCCTCCCCCCTGCTGGCGAAGCCAACGGTAAAAGATGAGAGGCCGAGGGCGACTCAACCAACTGACAGCGCCAGGACTCAGGCAGGAGGCGGGGCACCCCTTGCCCGCAGCCCATTGGACCCCTCCCGGTGGGTGCTGACCTCGGGGAGACACTCCCAGAGTGCTCTAGCTTTGCCCATGCCCCCAAGAGGGACCGTGAGAAGGGGACCTACTCTTTTTGTGGATGGCGAGCATCAGGGGCCTGTCGCTGGGGTGCAGCTGCACGAGCACAGGGGTCTCGATCAGGTCCTGGGGCAGGTGGCCCAGGAGGGGGACCGCCCTGCAAAGCAAGCGCACACAGGGTCAGGGCTGCACTTCAGGACACGAGCCAGAACACAGCCTCCAAACGGGGCAGCGGACCATCTCCAGTAACAAGTCTGACTCCAAATTCCCCAAAGACCAAAATTTGGGTATCATGCTAACAAAGAAACAGTCAGTCTTTTAACTAATTAGCAAAGGAAAGATGGCAGCATCGCCGTGGGTCTGCGATAGGAAATAAGGCCCTACAAGTCCCTGCCCGTTACAGGCTCTGTGTCTGATTTCCTGAAAGAATCAATCATGACAATGTTGTTTTCTTCTCCTAAGACCTTTTTCTTGTTTTGTGTCATTCGTAAGTTTGGCTAGATGTGGCCTGACATGGACTTTTTTTTTAACAAGTTTGCCGGGACCAGGAAAACCCCGCCCACGTGCGTCTTTTCCAGCTCAAGGTGTTCTCCTTCTGTTCTAAGTGTGGTCACTGTGTCCGGTCCAATTGACCGCGGCTCCCCAGGAGTCGCCACCACCGGCTGGGGACCTTCGCTCTGTGCCCATCAGCTCTTCCCTGGGAGCTGTTGCTTTGCTTTCTGAACTTCTGTAGTCCCCCTTCTCTCTGTCGTGTCCTGTCCTCTCTGTGTGTCCAGCACCCTCTGCCAGCTCAGCTGCCGTCCCCTCTTCTGAGCTGCAGCTCGGCCTTCCCCTTCTCAGGCCCGTCTTCCTTCATCCCAACAGCTGTTTTCCCAAACCCTTCTGCCCTGGTGCAGGACGTCCTCCTGCGTCGTCAGAGCGAAGGCTCCCTGTTCTCTGCGGGGTAGGACTTCCTCCCGGGCCCGGCGCCATTCCTGGATTCCCTCCTCCTTGTCTGAGGCATGCTCTCTGGGCCTCGTGTCTTCCTTTGGACAGGATGTACAGAATGTCCCTGGTCAAGGCCCGGCCGGAGGAGGAGAGGGAGGAGAGGGGGGGGGAAGCCCCGGCCAGCCTGGGCCCGTGGGCTGGGCTGCCCCCCTGGGCTCTGCTGAGGAAGGCTCTGCAGCCTGTTGGCCCGTAACGACCTGCTCACCAGCCCTCCTGCACACAAATGAGTGGACACCTGGGGTAGCTGCAGACAGGAGTTCTCAGTCTTTTGGAGGAATAAGAATTATCCTGGGATTGTTACCAAATGCAGCTCCCAGTCCCCCACCTCCAACACCTTGTTGGGCAGGGCTGGGTGGGGCCTGGGAACCTGCACCTCGACGCTGTCCCTCCGGAGGTTCTGCCGCAGGTGGCCGGCAGTGCACACCTGAGCAGTCAGGGGCTGGTGGAGGCTGACGGGCCCTGGCTGCCCAAGAGCAGAACTTGTCCAGCAGGCCCCGTGGCCTGCATCCGAGGGGGCACCTCGTGTCCCCAGACCAGGTGCAGGCAGTGAGGAGGCCCTGACCCTCCACGGATGCCTCTGCATGAAGCCCAGCGCGTTCCCCGTGTGTCTTCCGAGGAGACTTCTCCCCGATCACTGCCGGCAGCCGCCGCGTTCTCTGCGTCTTCGTGCGTCTGCCCGGGAGCCGGGGACGTCACACAGGGCCCCTGACCCGATGCCAGAGAACCCAGAGCCCTCTCAGAATGGTCAGTGCTCCCGACTCCAGCGGGGCCATGGGCACCAGCTACAGCACCCCGGGTGGGAGACGCAGAAGGGGAGTCCGAGTGGGCTCTGGTCAGAGGTACGAGGTGGCCCCCTCCCTGTAGCAGCCTGTGGCACGCAGGCTGGAAGATGCACTTGTGCTGGGATCCTGCCAAGGGTGTCCTAACACCGTCCCAGGCACACGGTCCCTGGTCGTACCAGCCTTTACTCATGTGCCCAATTTTTGAAACGGGTTTAAACAAGGTAATAAAGACAGGCTCAGTTAGTACGATGACCAGCTCCCTAGAATGCCCCATCTACACAGCGTCCATACCTTAGGAGGTTTTTAGTGTAATTCCATAATTATCTCATTGTCTACGTATAATTAAATGTTTTAGTTGGTCATTACACATAACATGCAGCCTTAGCTTTAGCTAGACAGCTTCAGCGTCAAAAACATGAAAATTGATTGAGCTTTATTTAGTTATTAAGTAACTACCAAGGTAATGCTGAAACACAAAGTATCTGGGGAGAGGGGGCGAACTGCTGACATGAAGGATGCGATACTGACTTCAAGGCCAGGAGCGCGGGAGAGGCGCGCGCCGGCAGGGGGACGGCACTGCATCGCTTACCTTTCGTCCACGTCCTGGAACAAACAATTTGGCGAATGTGTGGTCGTAAAAATTCTCTTTTCAGGAGGGATTCTAGGGGCTGAAAGAAAAGAATTTTGCACAGATTTCTGATTCTAAGACATACGTACTTTATGTAGTTATACTACAACTACTGGAAAACACCATGTGTTGATAGATTCAGAATGATGGGGAGCTAGAGAAAAAATTAAAAGTGGACTCTGGGGCTTCCCTGGTGGCGCAGTGGTTGAGAATCTGCCTGCCAATGCGGGGGACACGGGTTCGAGCCCTGGTCTGGGAGGATCCCACATGCCGCGGAGCAGCTGGGCCCGTGAGCCACAATTACTGAGCCTGCGCGTCTGGAGCCTGTGCTCCGCAACAAGAGAGGCCGCGATAGCGAGAGGCCCGCGCACCGCGATGAAGAGTGGCCCTCACTTGCTGCAACTGGAGAAAGCCCTCGCACAGAAACGAAGACCCAACACAGCCATAAATAAATAAATAAATAAATAAAAATTAAAAAAAAAAAGTGGACTCTGAATAACAGAGCACGTCCTGAAGGGTGAAGAACAGACCCTACGCTTGGTGACCACCAGCCAGACTTCTCAACTTCTTTGTGGACCAGTTTTAGTCTAGAAAGCCAGGAACTGCCATGTTAGCAGAACCACGTGGTGAGGTTAGGTTTCTTTCGGCAAAATCATGCTAGAAGGCCCTCTTCATGATGTTTAAGGTCCAACAAGAGTGAACTGAACAAATTATTTTTTTTAAAGGAGTGAAGTATTTGGATTCAAAATTCTCAGCAAACGTCATTGTATTGGGACTTCACAGTTTCTAAGGTGGGCAGAGGTGATAAGAGTAATTTTCATAAAGGAAGTCACATATGCAGAATTTTCCTCAACTACCAAATTCATGGACTAAACATTCAAAATTCCAAAATTCTTCATTCTTGAAGGAGACTCTCATCATTTTGGGAAATAACTTGCTGAGATCTGAGTAACCCCTCTAAATCTTTATTGAATATTTAGAAGAGAATGTTCTACATGTGGGAATCCATCAAACGTCTGAAAGAAACTCATATACCTAAAACATTTCTACCACTTTAAAGAAATGCCTTTTTAAAAAAGACATCATTAACCACTGAGAGACAATTATAAATACAATTAAACCTGGACTAAACTGGATCCCTGTGGTTCAGGAGTTACAGATGGCCCTGCTTTCAGAGAATTTTGAAATCACGTGACTTGCTGAGTTGCCATGGTGAGGACCTAGGTTCCTGGCCAGGTCTTGTGGCCAGCGAGAGGCCGTGCCACAAGAAAGTCTATGAGGAGGGGCTGCTGGAAGGATACAAGCAGCGTGGCAAAGTGCCTTGGGTCCTTTGGGAGGGGGTGGCCTGAGGAGCCAGCAGGCCCAGAAAAGGACACCTGGTGAGGTAAGCCTGCTGCGATGACTAGGTTTCTACAGGCAGAGGTGGAGGGGAGGAGCCCTGGGGAGGAAACAGCAGGACAGAGACTGGGGGTCAGGGTAACGCTGGGCTCTGGAGGCTCCACAGCTGGTCTGCAGCAGCCAGGCCGTGCCAGAGGGCGGGACATCAGCAGGAGGTGGGATGGGCCCAGGTGAGCAGGGAGGGACGCCCAGCACTTACTTCTTAGGCGGTGGCTGCTTTGGGGTTCCGCACCTCAGAGGCCGGGGAGTGCGAGGACAGAAGGGACGTGGGCCCTGGACCCATCAAGGCTACGTGGACGGAAGGCCGTGGCCGGGGAAAGGGAAAGGCACCCACGGTCCAGCGACAGGCTGGACCCAGGTGAGAGACGCCAGGGCCCGGAGCCTTTAGCCGACAAGGGGAGGTGGTGTGGATGGGACTACAGGGAGGGCCAGGTGACAAAGCTGGGTGCCGAGTCTTGAGGGAGATGGAGGCTCTGCCCGAGGCTGGGGGAGAGGCAGGGGCCGGCAGCCCACCCCACACACATGTATCTGAACCACAGGAGGAAGCGAGGGAGCGGCCTGGGCCAGCTGTTACCTTCGTAGCCCGAGTGCACCCTCTCTGCCAGCAGCACGCAGCACAGCTGGCTCTCGGTGCCCTGCTGGTCGCGCACCTGGGCCAGGTAGGGCGTCATGCGGAACGGGTGGTAGCGGATTTTGCTCTCGTGGTTTTTGCCGACACTGCAGAGGAGGGCACGATGAGAGGTTTGGGATTACGACCGCAGGAATCATCCTTCATTGCTGGTTACCTCTCCCCCAGCAGCAGCTGTTATGCCTCAGCAATCCTTTTATTTATTGCATGGACGCCTGCAGAGCAGGGCCAAGCCCCTCACCTGGGGACGGAGGCCGAGCCGGACGTGCTCCCTCGGTCTGTGGTCTGTGCCTCTGTCCCGCCCGAGGGTCTGGAACCCCCAACCCTGCTCCTCTGTCCTCACCCTCAGACGTCCGGTGACAGTGAGGGGTCAATTGGAGAGTCACCGGCCTGAGCCGCGGGAGCTTCAGGGGCCCTTCTCTGGAGTAGTTCGCATTTTAACTGGGGAGAGGATGCTGCTCCAACAGTGGGGTCCCAGCCCCAGCCTCTGGGGGTGCCAGTGTCTGGCCAGGGTCACTCCTGATCCCGCAGCTGGACGCTTAACTGGTCACTCGATTTGGGGCCAAAAACCTGTTGGGAAAGCTATGGGGCTCTCCCTGAAAAAACGTATACTCGAACCAAAGGCCATACATGCTTCCAGGGTCCGCGCGGACCCTGGGGTTCATGCCTTCCCAGGTGGGGGCCGCCGGCCAGCTTCCTGGGTGACGGACGGCAAGTCCGGGCTCCCCAGGCCGACATTCCCCCCAAGGAGCAGGCAAACGGCTCCATCGTTGACCAGGCTGCCTTAATACCTTGTGCACATTTAAAACACGGCTCGGGAATTCCCTGGCGGTCCAGTGGTTAGGTCTCGGCGCTTTCACTGCCGGGGACTGGGTTCAATCCCGAGTCAGGGAACTAAGATCCCACAAGCCGAGGGGCGCCCCCCCCTCCCCAAACAAAACAAAACAAATAACTCCGCTTATGGAAACGTGTTTGCACGCGGACTTTTCAGGAACACTCATGCTGTGTGGCAGGGATGCTCTTGCAGCACCTCAGCCCCAAAGAACGGGGCCTGGGCAGGTTTGTGGCCCCGGCTGGTGGCATGTGGAGGGCACCCCCGCACCTCCTCCACCTTCACGAGAGGCTCTTAGGATGAACCGTCTGTGCAATGAAATTCAGGAAAACCTGGGCTTACCTGACGCGGCAAAAGAAAGATTTCTCCTCCATGCATTCTTGAGTAAAAGAGTCTAAAAGAAAAGGCCCCAGTCACTCACCCAGTCACACCACTGACCAGGGACAGTGGTTTTATTTCCCACAGACCAGGCAGAAGCAGGAGAATCGAGAGCCAAGGTGTGATGCAGATTTACCTGGCACTGAGCAGAGCCCTTAGGTTAGATAGAGACCTTGTACCACAGTTCTAAGGAGAAATCTATTTCACGAGCGTGCACTCACCAAATTATGCCGTGCTAAAAGCGCTGCTACAAACACACTAACTAATGACCAATTTAACTGTGGAAGACGTGCTGACGGACGTGCAGAATTTTTGCATATAAAGCCCTGGACATTTCAACCTACATATTTTGGGGGATATTTAATTCTAATAGAAGCAACTCAGGGCATTTCACAGCTTGCATCAATCCTTTTCCTAAATATTAACTTACTTTAAAATTTAAAATGTCTAGTAAAAACATGAGTTCGACTGGGTGACCTCATCAGAGATGACGGAATGGTGTTTCCACAATAAACGCATTTTAGAAAAAGAAATCTTAGACTTTGGTTTTTCACGTAAAGCTTCCTCTACTCAAAAGAAATGAGGAAAAGTAGATGACTGCTGGTTGGGGAAAATGATATAAAATTTCCGGCCTGGAAAGGCCTTCAAGAAGTCACCTGGTCCTTCTTTTCTATTCAGACAAAAATTCAGCGGCAAGCATCCTGGGGAGATGGCGCCGGCCTTTTCGTGCTGTGAATCCACACGCAGAGCTGCCTCCCTCCCTCCATGCAGTGAACCAGCATTGACAGGTCCTAGTAACGTGCACCACAAACTTTAGTGATCTGACTGCACAGTCCTTGGGCTGGGACTTCGGGAGAAAGCAGACAGCTCTACCTCTGAAACACGAAGCGAGCGTCTCCTCCTTTAATGAGTCAACCCTAAAGCAAACTGCGCTTCTTGCCCCGGGTTGTCTGTTGTCAGGGAGGAACAGCTGCTGAAAGGTGGCTGTGACAGTCACGGCCCCGCTGCCAGCTGCCTGGGAGCAGGGGGACGCGGGGAGCACCATGGTGTGGAGGGACCCAAGATCCAGGAGGTGGTGACTGTGGGCTGAGGAGCGTTTCGACGTGAGCAGAGATGCTGACCCAGGAGCCAAGGACGAAATGGGAGTCAGCTTTGGGTGACGCGGCCAGGGCTGGCTCTTGGTTAAGATCATGACTGAGGCCCAGCTTTTCTGGGGTGACTCCCGGCCCCGTCCGTTTCCTGCTTGTCTCTCTTGGCTTCTCCTCTTTGGGTCCATCTCAGGTCTGAGCAATCAGAGCCCAACGAGGGGCTAATGACAGTCTAGGTGCAGGTGGACAGACGCTGCCGGACTTACGCCGTTGGCCACCTGGTCACTGGAAGGCCTGAGCTGGTGAGGACCCTCTCCTCTCCAGTACCTTCTGCCAGGACCCCGTGCCGTGTTTCTGCTGAGACGTGTCTGGCCAACCGGTCCCCTCTTGCACCCACTCATGTGAAGGCCCGTGCTGGTCACGAGAGAGCTTCCATGCCTTCCAGACGCAAAGTCTCCCCAACCACGTTGCAGGAGGAGAAGGACACATGACACTTGACCGTGAGAGCCCTGTGGCCAGGGACATGGGGGCGGGTGGGGGACCCGAGGTCCGAGGAAGCAGCCACCTGGGCGCAGACTAGAGCCTGAAGCGCCTGGAAGGCCGGGGTCTGAGCCCGGGAGGATGGTGCGGCCTCTGGCGGAGGTGAAGAGCCCCCCGCTATGCTGACATCGTTGTACCACCTGCAGGGAGCCTTCCAGATGTACCTCCGTCCTTCCCCCGACCCTGCAGCCTCATGTCCAGACTCCAGCTCTGATCCACTTCCTTTCTAAAATGCCTGACATGTCTTAAAATCTTCTGAAGCACTTTTCCCTTTCTGAAATTTATGAAAAGACTTTTTTCTCTCTCTAAATGTATTCTGAGCAAACCACCTTTAATCTTGCACCTGGGACAGACAGGGCAGCCTCAGGCCCCTGCCTACTGCAGGCCTCCAGCGGAGGGGAGGTGGGCAGCAGCCCCACGTCGGGGGCGGCCCCGCCCGGCCCCCTCCCCATGCTGCCTGTGGAGAAGGACAAGGCAGCCCAGGCCGCGGGGCCCTCACCTGCTCGGCGGCGGACACTCCAGGGCGGCAGCTTGCACGGCGTGGTGCAGCTGTGGAACACGCCCACGTCGTGGGGCGCCAGGAACTCCACGAACTTGGTGTCATGGAAGGTGCCCCGCTTACAGTGGAAGATGGAGACCACTTGGTCAGAGATGTACAGGATTTTCCCGGTCACCAGGGACACGGCCGCAGCAAACATGTCCTGGAATGGAGAACACGATTCTGGTGAGGCCGGGCTGGAGGGGACTGGACAGGTCACCCTCCCCCGAGGGGCAGAGAATCGGGGCCGACAGATGGGACAGCAGCAGGACGCGTGAAGGGTCAGGGGAAGCCTCTGCGCCCCTCTCCTCAGCCCTGACCAGGGTAACTCTGCTTCCCCTCTCACATATATTGGGGTCCCAGGGGGATATTATCTGAAAAAACACATCAGGGTTCCACCGCCAAAAGGAACCCCAGCTGTGCTGATTCCCTGCAGCTGTCACCTGCTCGGTCTTCTGGGCACGGAGCTCCCTGGCGTCCAGCCTGAGTGATTCGGGAGGGGGAAGGGGGCCTCTTCCTCTCTCTCCCGGGGCTCAGGGCTGCCTGGGGGGCTGGAGGCCTCAGGCCCCCTGGCCCACCACGGGCTCTCCCCACGCTGGCTGGCCCTCTGAGCTCGGGGTGGGGCTCCCTGCGGGTTAAGCTGCAGGGAGGGCACGGGGGGAAAGAGACGGGAAGGGCCAGGGAGTCCCATTCTGCAGGCCATCACTGCTGCGATTCCGCACCTCTGGGTCCCCACCTGCCCTCTGGTTTCCTCTCATTAATTGAGAACTGGGGGTAACTCCCCCCCCTTCCCCAGACCTCCAGGGAGGCCTCACCTTTATGGGTTGCTTAAAAATGCATGAGCTTGTGGAGTCTCAAGAAGCGCCCGCCCCGCGAGTGAACTGACAGTCACCTAGTGTGTCCCTTCCCCCCCGTGCGGGCCCCGTCCTCGGTCAAGGGGGGCTCACTCACACACACGCGGGGTGTGGGGTGGACAGCGCAAGAGGACAGCCTCAGAGAACAGCACAAGTCGGCAACACGGCCGCCACTTCGGAATCCCTGACTCACATTCTTTTCTTTTAAGGAAGGAACTCATTTCCTGAAACTCCCAACCCTGATGCTATGAAACCGAGGTTCAGCCAGCTCCCCTGGGTGAAGACCTCGGCCACCTGAGCTGAGCCTCCTGGGTGAAGACTTCGCTCGTTAAGACACTTACCACGTTCTTCACGATGAACTCGGAGGTGACGCTCTCGATTTCTTCCACCGTGTAGGAGGGCACGTGGGCGCTGCAGGGGTGGTTCTCGCTGGACATCAGCAGCTGGTAGTACTCCTCATTGGCTGTAGGCGAGACCAAGGGGAGGGCTGAGGGCGGCCCTAACTCACGGCTGAGGGCTCTACCTTTCTCATGAGAAAGTGGGCACAGAACACAGAGAAATGGGAAGGCTAGACAGACATAAATCTGGGATTTTTTTCCCTGAAAAATCAGAAGGCCTTTGATTACAGAAATTTTTAAAATGATAAAGACATTATTTTCAATAACACGGCCACACGGTTCTACCTAAGCCTCACTTTCCCCAAAGGCCTGTAACCGTGACACAGCATCTATGTTTCCGCGCAGGACAGCTGTGGCAGCCCCTGCATCTGCCCCCTCGGGGGTCAGACGCTCCCATCTGGACAGAATCGACTCTTAGAAGCACCGGGCATGAGAAACAACCCTGTTTAAGAACGAACTGTTCAGAACAGAACTGAAGACGAGGCCCGCTCATCCCGGGACACCCCGTACAGGGTGACAAAGCTATCTCCACCCAGAGGGGAGCCCTCAGGCGAGTGGAACCCAGGATGCCCGACTTCAACAGCTAAACCACGCTGAGGTGACCCCCGGCGTGGGTGACCTGGGCCTGGTCTCCGGGGATGGGCCGTCGGCAGAACAGCGCGCTAGAGATGCCGGCGCTCCCTCCACGGCAGTGCGTTCCTTACCTGCCCCGGAGACAGAGGCACCTGCGTTTACCTGACACCCAGGGAAGGGGCCCCAGCTCAGTGGAAGGGCCAGCCGCACGAGCAGCTGAAGGAAGACTACACGCTATTGGGAGTTACAGCAGACACCCGGAATTTATTGCAACGCAAAGCGTCTGAGCTTGATGACACAAGTCCTTTGGAATCTGCAGTGTTTGTTGGTGGATTCCTGCACTGCATCTGCGAAAAGTTCTGCACACACATCTCAGGTAAAAGCCTCAGTCGATTCCACTGACCGGCTCTGAAAGCTCTTACGAGTTCTTCCCCCTAACAGGAAAACCCGAACGTACCCCCAGAGGGAAGCAGGACCTGGATCACGTGGGTCCTGTTACTGTGTGCCCGTGACGGAAAGGGGGCGCCTGGTCCCGCCTGCCCGCCTTGCTGGTGCAAAGACCACCACGATGGAAATTCACATATTTTTAGAAAAAAAAGAAATGAACTGCCCAAGGTCTTGAATCTGGAGCAGCTCGAAAGTACTGTCCTTTAAGGATAAGATCAGGCAATACCCTCCTTGTATCTTCTCCTTTTTCTGTTGGTTTGTTTCCTTTTTTTCCCTCACATTATTATTTAAAGGAGGGGCAAGCCCTCAGCTAAATGCTGGGGGCTATTCACGTTGCCAGTGTCCACACACGTCACAACTCTCCAGCCAGAGCCTGGAAGGTGCTGGACACTCCTGAACGTGACCTGACCCCAGCCCCGGGCACAAAAGCTTCATGTTGTAAATAGGTTTCTTTTATCAGCTGGTTTTCTACCTGCTTTTTTTTCCTCTAAAAGTCAAGTACCACAGAAAACTTCCGATGAACTGAGATTTCCAACCAGCTAAGATTTCATCAGACTTCCCCAACTTCCTTCTGCTACTTCAGGACTGAATTTTAGAAAATCAACACAACTGAAGCTCTAATCTGGGGAGACGGGAAACTTACTTCTACAGGTTGGAACAAACGCGTGAGGCGGACGTACCTTTCACCTGCTTCACGCTCCTCAGGGCGTACTTGAGGGTCAACAAGGTGCTGGCCTTCCCCTTGGCCCTCTTGTCCGCAGGGAGGTGGACCTTCAGCTCCTTCAGCGTTTTGATCAGCTCTTTGTGGGCGTCCACTTTGGTGGACTGCTCACTGCTACGGAGTTAAAGAAAGATGTCAGTACCCTAAGTGCCCTTTTTGGAAGAAACATGCCTCTGGTCCAGTTTCTCCACCAGGGCGCAAGGACACCGCGGTCCACGTGTTCCTGGTGGGCATGCAGGATGCAGCAGCCCCCAGCAGCTGTGACAACCACAAATGTCTGCAGACATCGCCTCGTGTCTCTCGCGGGGAGAGGAACTGCCCAGGAGAACCAGTGCTCTGACCCAGGTGAGTGCTGGAGGGTGCCCTCCCACCTGCTGGTCCAGCCGCAGCCCGGCCCGCGGCCCCACTGCTGAGCTCTGCCCACGCCCATCTCAGACAGAGAGGGAGACAGTGACGGAGACCCCAGAGGGCAGCACAGTGGCGTCCTGGGGCGAGGACATAAATGATGTGTGAAGGCCTCGGAGAGGAAAGGAGGTTTATAAGGAGGATCTTCAAACTCAAAGACATGGAAGGGGTAGGAGGCAGGGCAGGGGGCACTTGCTGAGGGAGATGGGCCTGTTTAGACAGAGAGTACCGAGAGAGTGATGGGGTCAGGCCTCTGGGGTGACGGCAAAGGCCCCATATGCCCAGGACAGAGATCTGGATTTTGCTCCAGTGGTGATGTGAAAGTGTCTGTCAGCATGAAATTAAGGACACGTTTGTTACAAACAAGTAAAAAAAAGTGAGTGTTCCAGATACATGTCTAAGATGCAGACAAGGTCTGCTTAGTGAGAGCTGGAGCAGCTACAGGTCTGGGGCAACCTCAGGGGCTGTGAGCAGCCCGTGGGGACAGTCGTCTGAAAGGGCGCGGCTGGGTTCACAAGGGGGACAGCTGCTCAGACTAACAGGTTCTAGCAGAAGCCTGAAAAAAGTCACATTACCCCCAAAACCGTATCTCATGACAAATCTTTCCATCTCTCTAAAGGCTCTAAATTGAGGGAGTTCTAATTGGTCTTACCTGCAGCCACTTGTGGACGGGTGGTGTTCAGACTTCGTCATCATCAAGCTAAATGTACCTGGACTAAAAGAACAAAAAATAAAGGCCAAACTCAGAAGAGTGTATCCATCCACTTCTCCCTCCATCCACCCAGCGATGACGGGCTGGATTACACCACAGTAAGTCAATTAGGAAAAAATATGAGCTTAAGAGAAAAAGAACAAGAAACCTCTGGATACCGGAAAAACTAAGTACTGGGGGATATAAACCCAAGACTAGAGGAGAAGTTTGTTTTCTATAAACCACGGGGCGTCGGTTCAGTAGCTGCTCGAGGGGTTCCCTGACTCTTCCGCCTCCCAAGATCTGGTCACCATGCTACGTGTCTAGCTACTGGCGGTCTGACACCCAAAATCACCGTCATAAGGAAGGACAGACCCTAGCAAGTTTTAGTTATTCTGAGTCAATAAGATTTTCAAAAATCTTAAAAAACTTGGTCATCATGATTTAAAGACTGCAAAAGCAATCGCAATAGCCTGGAATGAGACACTGAGAAAACAAATGCCCGGCCTCGCCTTCGGGGCCTCGGACACACCCACCCCTGGCAGGTGCCGGGCGGCCCCCGCGGCATCCCCAGCTCCCGGCCGCTGCCGTCACCGTTGCTGCCCCCTGAGTCCCGCCCCGTCACGCTGTTCTCGTTGGTTTCATTCCCGCCTGCGCCATCGCTCACGTCCACGTCCTCCTGGAGGGGGGCTTGGCCGGGCCAGGGCTCCGCAGCCTCCCTGGAAGGGTCACCGGGGCTGGGGGCGTAGTCAGCGCATCCGTTCATGCTGGCTCCTGAGTGACGCTGGCAAACGAGAGAAGGTCACGGGTTCAGGGGGCAGGGGGTCGTGCAGCCATCAGGCGAAGTGTCCCGTGGGAATCTTTCTCCGCGTTTCGCTGGAGGAGCCGGCAGGAGGTGCGGTCAACCGTGGGTCTTCTGCGCTCGTATCCCCAGGGCTCCCACCTGCCATGAACCGCGAAGGCGGATGAATCAGGTGGCCGCAGCCCCAGACACCAAGTTGCCGATGGCCTCCCCAGGTGACGTGAGGGGGCAGCGGGGTTCAGAAATCTTGGCCATCACAAGTTACAGGGGGCCCTTGAACCGGGCCGCGGGCAGGGGGAGAGCCTGAAACCGGGCCGCGGGCCAGGGACACTTCCGGGAGAAATGATGTTGCGGGGAGCAGGCGTTACTGCGTGAGGAGGGCGGAGCGGCGGGGGCCCTTGCAGCAGCAGCAGGGGGTCCGGGCGCTCGGCTGGCTGAGGTGAGGGCTAAGGTGTGTGCGAGTGGGGCGGGGAGGCGGAGGGGCCAGTACAGGCCAGCGCGGAGTTACCTGGGATTGGCGAGGGGCCGCTGAAGCGCCGGAGGGAGTACACTCCTGTAACTTCGCTCGCGTTTGGACACAAAGTTTAGCTTTGGTGCTTTGGGGGTAGGTGGATGGAGCGGGGCTGAAACGAGAGACTGACTGGTCACAGGCTGGGATGAGTAAAGACAGTGAGTAGCCAGGGCAGGAGGGGTTGACCAGAAGCCTAAGGACGAGAGACTGAGAGGTCACAGGGTAAAAGCAGGACCTGGGATGGTGCTCCCCTGCGAGGTCCCGGGAGGAAGCAGGCACTCATGCACCCCAGTGGAGAGGTCGAGGAAGGCCCGGCACGAAAGGGTGTGGTCAGGGTTAAGGAAACTACAAATGATGTGCAGCTCGGGGGCAACCAGTTAGGGGGAGGGAGCTGTCATCTTCTCTGGGCCCGGAGGGGCAGGAGGAGGAGGGCTACTGAAACCAGAGGCACCCAGACAACCTGCGGCCTGTGGGGGGCATAAACCTCCTGAGCTCGGAGGTCAGGAAGCCAGAAGGCAGAGGGACCCACTGACACAGTCCCCAAAGGCTAGCCTAGGTCACCGAGCAGTGGGGGAAGATCTGGAGGGCTCAGGCAGCGGTGCCTTCACCGAGGGGGGTCCCCAGAAAGCAGAATGTGCCCCTGCAGCTTTCCTGTGCTCAGGCACCTGGACCAGAGGCCGCAGGGAGGGCTCTGTGGACACTGTGCTGAGGATGTGATACGTGCTGGCTCACGTAACCCTCATGATCACCAGCCACGGCGCACCAGGATTCCCTTCTAGGGATGAGAAAACAGGCCGGTGACTTGCCCAAGGCCACACACAGCAGGAGACAGTGCTGGATTCAGGCTCCCCCACCCGCCGAAGATGGGGACCTGTGCAGAATCCAACCACGTTACTCTTTGGAAAACAGCAGGTCTGATCAGACCCTGTCTTATTCATGAACCAGATAAACAGAAAAGAGCCAACATGCAGCTTCTGAAAAGAAGTGCAATGAAGACAAGACGCACACAACCTCCATGGCATGAGGAAACAAGCAAATTTAGGACAGCACCAACTCTGTATCATAAACAAAAATCAAGAAACGACGGATTCGATGAAACACGTAACAAAGGATGAGCTAAAGCTGCAGACTGAAGTGAAAATGTCACATTACAACAGACAATTAGAAAGCTAAAGTTCAGACTCAGTGATGGGGAGGATGAGAGTGAGAAACTTTTCAAACACGCCCAGGGAAAGGGCCGATACTAAAGGCACATTTTTACCTGCAGATAACGTCTCTTTCTGAAAAAGACACTATAGCAATGAAACAGAAACTACGGTGGAAGATACGCGTGAAGGAAACCATCCCGAAGGCAGATTTGCATCTGCGTGACTCCCTGAGGACCAGGCAAAATTATGCGAGAAGTGTCAAAGCCCATCTATGTCCTGATGAAAATGATGTTTTCAAGAAAAAAGAAAATTCTACCCGCATCCCAACAGGAAAAACAAACAGGTTACCTGTGAAGGATGCTAAGTCATGCTAGTCTTGGGTATCTCTGCTGTAATGTTAAATTTTCAGAAGATAAAGTCTATACACTCTGAGAGGAGCCGGTCGCGGCCACAGGGAGGAAGCCTCAGTTAGAGGATCTTGCTATGGCTTTAGACGGAAGCTGTTTATTGGTCCCGAATCACAGAGAACCTCAAACACCAGCTCTCTGTAGTTAAAGTCAGGAACAAAACAAGCAAGTCTACTGCTCGGTCTTCAACATTTCAGGGAAGTTCTAGCTAATTCGATGAAAGAATGAAAGGCGCTAACATCTGGGAAGAGAGAGACCAAAGACTAAGAACAGACTGTTCCCACAAAGAGAAACACCAGGTAAGAGCTATAAACCTGGAAGGATGCCCAACCTAGTTAGACATGAGGAAAACGCAAAGCATGAGGTTTCCAAAATCTAATAGGACCGACAGCATCCTGGGTTGGCCAGGAGGAGGACTCCTGTGCACTGTGTTGGACTCATGAAGTCTTCCTGGGGGGCCTCTGGGCGTGTCTAGCAATGCTGACACCCCAGCCCCTCCCCACTCCTAGGAAGCTGCTCCGTGGGAACGCTCGTCCATGCCCAGAGACGTGTGAGCACGGGGTCTGGAGGAAGAAAAACCTGGAAAGAACCACCAGCAAGGAGTCTACCCGCATCCTGTCCAGGGCAACTTCCAAACTGGGCCCCCCGCCTCACCTGACCCCACTGCGGTCCACACGGGGCACGTGAGCTCCTCTCTCCCCTGGGCGCAGAGCTCAGCCCTGCTCTGCACAGGGGTCAACAGCTCAGCGAGGCCTCCAGCTGCTTCCTGGGATCCCCCGTGCAGCCACCCCCTTGGCCCAGGCCCTGTGCTCCGACCTCGGGGACCTTGCATTTGCCGCTCCCTGGTGCCCGCAGCACTTGTCCGGCAGATGGCCTGACCGTCCTGCACAAACAGCACTGCCTTCTCCCCGGCCCTGCCAGCCCCGCATCCCCTTCTCGGCTTTCTCTCCCATGGCACCGACACTGCCCGACTGCACACTGACGCGTGGGTGCTTTTGCTGACGTCTCTACCCCAGGGCCTGGCACGTGGTGTGAAGGCATAAACCCTGGGACATCTGCCCTGTGGAATACTATGCACTCCATCAAAAAGACGGAGACCAGACACACTGATGTGGGAAGACGCTGGGGCGTAAACGGACAAGCCACAGAACAGCGAGGCGTGACAGTAAAAATGACAGGCAGCACCTTGCAGGGCTCGGCGTGTGCCAGCACTGCTCCAGGGCTGTTTCTGCTGATTAACTTGCTCTGACTGCGCACAGCACTGAGGGCCACCGTGGTGGCAGAGAACGGGACAGCCACCTTTCCTGCCCTCATGGAGCTTACATTCTAGTGGGGAAAACAGACCATCAAGAGGGAATGGCGTGTAGAGCAGATTAAGGGTAAGTGCTAAGAGAAAGAAGCAGAGCAGGAGTCCGGGAGGCATGTGGGAGCAGCTGGAGTGAATTAGGAAGGGTGGCCAGGGAAGGCCCATGGATAAGTGATGTTTGACCTTGTACCCCCACGTGGTGGTGATTCAGAGTCCCTTGGCCTCCCTCTCCCCATGGCCTGCAGCCCCTCACTCCCCACCGGCCACCGCTAGGCACACACCCACGCGGCCCTCCTGGCTCCACACCTGAGGCCGTCAGGAGCCTCTGGCTCTGCTGGACACGTGTGACCTTGGATGAAGCGCCACACCACAGGGTGCGCCTTGCTTCCCCCGCTGCTGCCAAAGGGCCCGGTGAGGCAGCTGGACCCAAGGGAGAGTGTACTCCCTGGGCGACCTCTGACCACAGCACCCGGAGGGAGGATGGTCCCTCTCCACCCCTCCCTCGAATAGACTGTCCTGGAGCTTTTCTATGTGTTCTTCCTTCCTTCCTTTTTTTTCATAGTTTTTTGGATGAGGCCCCAAGGGGCTGAGCGGCCAGCTGTCTGTGAAGCAGGGTATCAATGCATGTGTGCGTGTGTGTGCGTGCCTGTGTGCGTGTGTGTGCGTGCCTGTGTGTGCGTGTGTGTGTCACAGCCTTCTCTTCCGCACTCCCCTCTTCCTCACTCCAGCTGTCCTGGGATTGCACCTTCCAGGGAATCACTAGCATTTTTTTTTTTGAATTTTTGAATTTTATTTTATTTTATTTTTTATACAGCAGGTTCTTATTAGTCATCCATTTTATACCCATCAGTGTATACATGTCAATCCCAATTGCCCAATTCATCTCACCACCTCCACCTACCACTGCTTTCCCTGCTTGGTGTCCATACGTTTGTTCTCTACAACTGTGTCTCAATTTCTGTCCTGCAAACCAGTTCATCTGTACCATTTTTCTAGGTTCCACATATATGCGTTAATATGCGATATTTGTTTTTCTCTTTCTGACTTACTTCACTCTGTATGACAGTCTCTAGATTCATCCACTTCTCTACAAATGACCCAATATCGTTCCTTTTTATGGCTGAGTAATATTCCATTGTATATATGTACCACAACTTCTTTATCCATTCGTCTGTCGATGGGCATTTAGGTTGCTTCCATGACCTGGCTATTGTAAATAGTGCTGCAATGAACATTGGGGCGCATGTGTCTTTTTGAATTATGGTTTTCTCTGGGTATATACCCAGTAGGGGATTGCTGGATCATATGGTAATTCTATTTTTAGTTTTTTAAGGAACTCCATACTGTTCTCCATAGTGGCTGTATCAATTTACATTCCCACCAACAGTGCAAGACGGTTCCCTTTTCTCCACACCCTCCCCAGCATTTGTTGTTTGTAGATTTTCTGATGATGCCCATTCTAACTGGTGTGAGGTGGTATCTCACTGTAGTTTTGATTTGCATTTCTCTAATAATTAGTGATGTTGAGCAGCTTTTCATGTGCTTCTTGGCCATCTGTATGTCTTCTTTGGAGAAATGTCTATTTAGGTCTTCTGACCATTTTTTGATTGGGTTTGATTTTTTAATATTGAGCTGAATGAGCTGTTTATATATTTTGGAGATTAATCCTTTGTACGTTGATTCGTTTGCAAATATTTTTTCCCATTCTGAGGGTTGTCTTTTTGTCTTGTTTGTAGTTTCCTTTGCTTTGCAAAAGCTTTTAAGTTTCAATAGGTCCCATTTGTTTATTTTTGTTTTTATTTCCATTACTCTAGGAGGTGGATCAAAAAAGATCTTGCTGTGATTGATGTCAAAGAGTGTTCTTCCTATGTTTTCCTCTAAGGGTTTTATAGTGTCCGGTCTTACATTTAGATCTCTAATGCATTTTGAGTTTATTTTTGTGTATGGTGTTAGGGAGTGTTCTAATTTCATTCTTTTACATGTAGCTGTCCAGTTTTCCCAGCACCACTTATTGAAGAGACTGTCTTTTCTCCATTGTATATCTTTGCCTCCTTTGTCATAGATTAGTTGACCATAGGTGTTTGGGTTTATCTCTGGGCTTTCGATCCTGTTCCATTGAGCTATATTTCTGTTTTTGTGCCAGTACCATATTGTCTTGATTACTGTAGCTTTGTAGTATAGTTTGAAGTCAGGGAGTCTAATTCCTCAGGCTCCGTTTTTTTCCCTCAAGACTGCTTTGGCTATTCGGGGTCTTTTGTGTCTCCATATAAATTTTAAGATTTTTTGTTCTAGTTCTGTAAAAAATGCCATTGGTAATTTGATAGGGATTGCATTGAGTCTGTAGATTGCTTTGGGTAGTATGGTCATTTTCACAATATTGATTCTTCCAATCCAAGAACATGGTATATCTCTCCATCTGTTGGTATCATCTTTAATTTCTTTCAACAGTCTTATAGTTTTCTGCATACAGGTCTTTTGTCTCCCTAGGTAGGTTTATTCCTAGGTATTTTATCCTTTTTGTTGCAATGGTAAATGGGAGTGTTTCCCTAATTTCTCTTTCAGATTTTTCATCATTAGTGTATAGGAATGCAAGAGATTTCTGTGCATTAATTTTGTATCCTGCAACTTTACCAAATTCATTGATTAGCTCTAGTAGTTTTCTGGTGGCATCTTTAGGATTCTCTATGTATAGTATCATGTCATCTGCAAACAGTGACAGTTTTACTTCTTCTTTTCCAATTTGTATTCCTTTTATTTCTTTTTCTTCTTTGATTGCCGGAAGCACTAGCAGTTAAGCCTCGGCCCGCACTCTGCTTTTAAGAGAACCCAAACTAAGACAGACTGAAGAGAGTGACAGAACGGGCCAGGAGGGTGCTGGAAGGAGAGTATTCTAGGCAGGAGGCCAGCACATGCAAAGGTCCTGAGGCAGATGGGTCTGAGGACAATGGACGAGTCTGGAGCAGAAAGGGCAAGGCAGAAGGTAGGGGTTGACGTGAGGTCAGAGCCAGGTCATGTGGCACCTCGCAGGGCAGAGCCAGGGCCCTGGATTTTTCTGAGTGAGGTGGGAACTGCTGTAGAATCCTGTGCAACAAGGTATGACTCACGTGTTAGCAGGGCCACAGGGTAGAGGCAAGGTGGAAGCCAGGACACCTCTTAGGGGGCTCTGGGCCGCCCAGGGTGCAGAGGACATTCACTCTGTCCCCTCCACTCCCTGGACACCACCTGTCCCATCCCACAGCCCTCCCCAGACAAGCAGCAGGGCCGGTCCTTTCTGCTGAGTAAGTTATGAAGGTGACAGGGCAGCAGCAGAGGGCTAAGTGAGCAGACCCTGGACGGCGGGGGCTTTGGCGGGTTCCTCCACTTCCTGACCGTCACCTTGGGCAAGTTCCTACACGTCCCGGTGCCTTGCTTCCTCATCTGTGAGATGGGGCTACAGCAGCACCTGCCTCCTACTGGTTGCTCGGAGGGTTAAAGGACAGCAGTGCAGTGTCTGGAATGCAGTAAGTGTCCAGCAAAGGCTGGATTTTACCATCACTGCCAATCACTAGAGGAAAAGAGACAGGGTAACAAAAAGCAAATTAAAAAAAAAAAAAAAAGTTGAATTTCATTGTCACGAGCGCTGCTTCTGGCCGCCCCAGGCAATGAGGACGACCCTTGGTGGACGCGTCACGTGCTTTGCTTCCACGCTCGCCCAGGCCTGCCGCTCGGCTCCTCGGAGGGCCTCCTGGCTTTCACCGGTCCCACCCCTGGGAGCCCGTCTGAGTAGGACTCATCGAGCAGGGGTCACAAGATGACCTTCGGCAGAAGGTAAATCTTTTTGCTAAGAGGGTAGGCAGGCATGGCAGAAACGGGAAACAACGAACCAAACCGTCTGAGCTTCATTATTCCAGAAAAACGCGTCGCTCAGCACCGACAGCTCTAACTGACCGACCTCATCTTGCCAAGTCGGCAAAACCAACGTGCCCATCAAAGCAGACTTTGCCTCCCGCCTTCCACCAACGTCCACTGAGCGTCCGCTCGCGCCAGCACTGCCAGGGCCCCGAGGAAGCCCCGGGAAACCTGTGTTTCCACCAGGGCAGTGGGGGGTCCTCGTGAGCCCAGGCGCCCCGCGAAGGAAAGGACAGCCCTGCTGCAAAGGGGCTGCGGAGAAGCCGGGTGTGCCGCTGGGCATGAGCTCGAGTGCCTAATGCTAGAGGCCCATCGCAGCCGCTTCTCAGTCGTCCACACACGGGTTCTGCCCCGGAAAACGGTCAGACCGAAGGAAAGGAGCTGAGCTCGCACCCCTGACTCCGGGCCCCTGACCACACCTTCAGCAGCGAGGGCTGCCCCGACTGGACAGAGGAACACTTAGAAAGTGCCGTCCGTGATGAGATCTTCGTCTGGGATGGCTTCACAGTATTCGGGACGGGAAGGAAATGGGCAGGGATACAGAAGGAGAAGGGCCAAGAGCGAAGCTGGCTTATGGGTTCATTACCCTGTCCTCTCTACTTGCACATGTACTCACAGTTTCCATAATAAATAGTAAAAAAAAAAAAAAAAAAAAAAAAGGAGAACAAAAACACAGCCTGGGCCCCAGGGCCACCTTCCACTGCCACTGCCAGGACTGGTAAAGGCTCCCTGCACTCAGTACCCGAGTCTAAGGGGGAACGTGCATTTCTCTGTGGAAAGTGGAAAGCGGTGTAGGTTCAATCACTTAAGACGATCAATGATTTGAAAAGGAAGATAAGATACCTGAGATGGTAAGGCCTTGCCTGGAGGCAGAAGGCTGCCAGCCCCCAGTGGCCCCAGTGGCCCCGGGTGGTCCCCCCCACCCCTGCCCCTCCCACCCCAGGGCCCCATGAGCCTGAATTCTCGCAGCCTGGTTCATTCTGCCTGTTTCCGAACTTTATGTAACAGGGATCTCACAGCCTGCACTTTGTCTCTGCAAACCCTCGCTACTTTACAACCCCAAATATTATAACACGGTTGCTCCTTCCTGGTAGGAGCCAATTCCCTGAGGCCAGCCTGCTGTAATCCGGAGAAAATGTTTGTCCTGCTGAATAAACACCCGCACTCTCCATGGAAACGGTTGGTAACCGAGGAAAATGTGACTGCAGCTGTCCAAATATGGAAGGGAAGATGGCTGGGGAGAGGCTTGTCTCCGCCTCACTAAGACCCCTTCAAGCGCTCTCAGCTCGGCCTTTAAAACCTCACATACAGAAACGCACGAAATTTAAAACAACAATAATGCAAAGGCGTCAGCTTCCTGGCTTCAGCGTCGGGGTGCCTGGGAATAGCCCAGCTGTTCTGATTCTTCTGTCACCCCAGGGAGAGTGCTAGGATTCTCAAAGCCTTCGGGGCCTGGGGAGGGTCCAGCACTCAGCCCGGAGCCCCACCACCTTCAGAACTGCCCGCCTCTGATGACACAGTGGCCTTGGCCTCGCCCTGACCCGCACTGCTGGGATGCTCACTTACTGCTTCTGATTTGCTCTAGACTCGGAAATACAGTAACAAACTTGTTACAGAGGTGCCTACAAAGAGCACAGAGCTGAAAGGAGCGCTTCACAGAAAAGCTTCGGGGCAGGCCCATCAGAGGCCCTGTCCAGACTTTCTGGTTCTCTGTGAGTTGGCAGGTGGGCCAGCTTGTCACTGGGCAGGGGTGCAGAGCGTCTGCAGCGATGCCAGGTTATGTGTTTCTAGTTAGTTTTGCCGAATATGGTAGTTTTCTGCGTCACTCTCTCTTTGGACTGAATGCTGAGAGGTCCCGCCAGAGACTCAGTGACCTGCCAGAGCCTGTGATTTGCTGAGGCCCCGTCAGGTTACATCATCATTTAAAAACAGAGGCGTGCCCACCAGCATTTTTCTGAAAGTTAAGTGTGATTGAGAAATAGTACAAATGACAGGAATTTTTCCCGTTTCCTTCTAAGCCTCACAGGGTAACATTATGTGCCCCAGAGTCAGAAACTTGTGTCTCCTGTGTAGGTGCCTAAGGAAATCACCTGTGGAGTAACAGGAATCCAAAAAGCTAGGGATGGAAACAGACCTCAGAGATCGCCTACCCTGAGCCCTGCTGTAGAGACCAGCCCCAGGGTGGAGCTGAGTCAGCCAGCAGCAGCCCGCTGGCTGGTGACAGGCCACCCCCTCCTCACCAGTGCCCCAGCCTCCACAGAAAGCCAGGGCTGTGCTGGTTCTGTACCAGTGAATCACACCAAGATGACAGTGACAGATAACTGCGAACACCCACGGTACCATCCCTGTTGGCATATCACGTAGCTTCCACTTAAGAAAAAGGAGTCCCTTTCCTCATTTTACTCAGACGCCTTATAAAAAGTGATTAGCCCTGTATTTAAAAACTCAATTTCCAGTGAAAGCCTTCAGGTAGAGTGTTGTTCCCTCCTCAGCCAAACCAGCCCAGGACCAGAAACCCCGGCTGGGGACAGGGGATGGGCATCTCCCCTTGGCAGGTAGAGAGAAGGCCAGTGGCCTTGCTGCACTGGACGTGGGAGGGGAGAGGTATTCATGGAGGGGCTTCTGCCATGGTGCTAGGGTTCGTAACATTTGGGGGACCTGAGGCCCCTCTCCCTAAACTCCAGCTCGTTCAAGATGCAGCAGCAGCCAATTTCAGGCCTTCATGGAACTTCTGAAGCTCATCCTGACCCAGATCAAGACCTTCAGGACAATGGAAAGACCCTGCTGGCACCCTGAGCCTGGGCCTGGCCCTGCCATGATGTGTGCCCAGCAGGCTTCTGGGCCTCAGTTTCCTCATCTGTCAAGCTAAGGGGTTACCCTGGGTGATTTCCAGGGTACCTTCTGGCTCCGTTTTTCTGTGAGTATGAATCAGCTTTCCAAATTGGTTTCTTCTGTATATCAGAAACCCTGATAACCGAGTTGTCATCCCTTATCCTGGCCTTCCTGGAGGGATTAAGCAGGCCACCACCCACCCCCTGGTTCCTGTCCAGGACTTGGCAGCCAAAGTACCCCCCAGAAGGATGATGTGATTGCTCCACCCAACCTGGGGAGAGAGAATAAATACAGAGAGGTCCAGGGTGGGCAAAGGGGATGAACATCAGGTGCTCAGGCCTGGCTTGGCCCAGGAACTGTCTTGTCTCTCTACTCACCCACTCCAGGGGACCCATGGGCTGTCCAGGTAGGGCTCCTAGACTCGTGCCCAGCAGTGGCCTTTCCCCAGCCAGAGACTTGACTCTGTGGCCTCAGAGCAGGAAGCCAGCTCCCCAAGGGTCCCTCCATGTTCCCAGGGACTGTCGCACTGACCCTCAGTTGCCTTGGCCTTTCTCAGCCTTCTCCCACGGGGGTGGTGGGGGGGAGGGAGGGGGTCAGGGAGGGAGAAGAGGAGGGGTTCATAAAAGAAAATCGTCTAGGGAAGGACAGTCTGACATATAGCCACTCAGTAGCTCTGTGACCTCAGACATGGGCCTAACCACTCTGGACCTCAGTTTCTTGATCTGCAAAATGGGAATAACAGTCCCCACCCTAGGCCGGTTTCAAGACGAGGAGGCCGGTTTCAAGACGAGGAGGCTGGTTTCAAGACGAGGAGTAAAAGGGCCCAGGAAACCCTCGGCTCGCGCCTCCGTGGGCTAGAGGATCCTCTGCCGCCTCCCGCAGCCCGCCCGCCGAGACCCCAGACCGCCAGCCCGAGGCCGGGGCCGGGGCTGGCCTGGAGGCGGTTACGTAACCAGCGAGCCAGGCGGCCAGACGCCGGTCGGCGCCCAGGCTGGCTCGCCCTTCCCGCCGCGCCGCGCACTCACCGGAACCGCGTCCTCGCCTGTCCGCAAGACCGTCTGCTAGTCGCCCGCCGACCCCGTCGCCGCCGCCGCCAAAAGCTGCACTGAGCCCGCAGGGCCGCCCGCCTCCGCCGCCGCTGGGGACTCGCCGCTGTCACATAGTGGAAAACGTGACCAATCGCCGCGCCCGCCCCCGGCGCCCGCCATTGGCCGGGGTGCCGCCTCATCTGCATACCAGGGGGGCCGGGCCTGCAAGTGCCGCGCGTCCATTGGCTGCGGCGCCCGTCGCTCTCTTTACATAAGACGCACATGGAATTCCATGTTCACAGATTCGGTTCCTCAATGAAGACGCGGCGCGCTCGTGCCCCCCTCCTTGTCCTCACGAGTGGGCCCTTCCACTTCCGGCCTCGGCGCCTTCCATTCAAGACAGCTCGGGTCCGCCGGCTCAGGGAGTGCGGAGTGGCGCCTACCACCGCGGGGCGGGGGGAGTTGGGCGCGGGACGGGGGCTCCTATGCACCCGCGCCGGCCCGCCGGACAGCCGAACCCTCGCTGAAGCCCAGGCCACCAGAGGCTGTCACCTCGAGCAACCGGCCAGAGGCGCGCCCCCCGCAGATATCTTTCATTCACTCATTCACATTCATTCATTTACTCACTCTCATTCATTCATCGCTAGGCGCTGTAGCTGCCCAGGAGACTGGGCGCCCCTGCAGGAGCTCCCGGTGCACGCCCACCCAGGCCACTGAGGTTGACACTTGTCCCAGATCTGCCAGGACAGTTAGCTTCCAGGTGGCCTTTCTTATTTTTCAGACCATGTGTCTCAAGTTTTGGTTCAGCAAACAGGGTCCTTGTTACTGGAAGGATGTACAAAAGAAATAAATGATGTTGTCTCTGCCCCCAACCACGTCATTAGTGAGAAAGGACGTCTCATGAAAAGGGAGCTTAATCAAATACTAAATTGGGCGGTATGGAGCATAAATTAACCGGGGCTAGAGTCATGCCAGAGGCTCCATGGAGGAGGCAGCGCTTGAAGAGTGGGAAAGGCCTTTGGAAAAGGAGGGTTTTCTTTTTTTTTTAATTAATTTATTAATTTATTTATTTTTGGCTGTGTTGGGTCTTCGTTGCTGCACGTGGGCTTTCTCTAGTTGCGGCGAGCGGGGGCTACTCTTGGTTGCCGTGCACAGGCTTCTCGTTGCAGTGGCTTCTCTTTGCAGGGTACGGGCTCTAGGTGCACGGGCTCAGTAGTTGTGGCATGTGGGCTCTAGAGCGCAGGCTCAGTAGTTGTGGCGCAAGGGCTTAGTTGTTCGCGGCATGTGGGATCTTCCTGGACCAGGGCTCGAACCCGTGTCCCCTGCATTGGCAGGCGGATTCTTAACCACTGCACCACCAGGGAAGTCGAAGGAGGGTTTTCTGAAGGCGGAAGCCACAGAGACAAATGAGCCAGGTGTGGGCAGTTCTGGGAGAGAGCGCTGTACTCTGAGTACCTTGGCTGTGGGCATTTGTTCTTCAGTGAGCATTGTTTGTGGCATATGAAGCCCCAGCCTTCCGTCTAAAGTGTCAGGAGAGAGTAGAACTTCCTCTCAGACCAGGTAGAGGGCCAAGGCTTTCCCGTGGGACATGAAACAGCAGGCGGACTCCAAGGCAGGTCAGCTGCAGCGGGCTCTGAAACCGCAGGGTCTGATGGGGGAGGCGAGGCTGGTTAGGCTCCGAAGGGCTAAAGGGGCCTGTAGAATCTCCCTCCATTTGTCCATTCTTCTTCCTGGGCTTTCCTGGGGACGAAGGATGGGAGGGAGGGAAGAGTTATGATCTGGTGGCCTGCAACAAACCAAGCTGCTTGTTCCCAAAGCCAAAGGCACATTCAGGATTTCCTACGTGCAAGTCACTTCTTTCCCTCTCCTGGGCAAAGTGTGTGTGCAGCTTCATCACACACAGATGCAAAGCGGAGCAATGCCAAGTTCATTAGGACAATCCTTCCCACATAAGTCCTGGCAGGCCCACTGCGTGCCGCACACTCCTTGGTGAGAGCAGCCCCTCCTGTTCCTCTGACACTGACACCTTGACGACGTACTCCCCGCCCCCTCCCTAAATACACATACACAAACCCAAGCAAATCCAGGCCCAGCTGCACCCTGCACACACCCAGAGGCCTTTTGTTTCTTCACATACGTTGACAACAGTGATGAGCTCCATTGTCCTGGAAACGAGAGAAAACAGACAGATCACTCACATCACACAGAGATTCTCCTCCTGCTCAGCTTTTCTTTGGTCTTGCTCCCTATTCAGCCTTCAGCTTAACGTCACGTTTCCTCCTTAAATTTAGCCATTTGTATTTCCACCCATAAATCTGGTAAAAAGTGAAATCCATTATTTTAGAAATTATCAAACATTATGGACCTCGAGAACTCTTTGGAATTGAATCTATTTTCAATGTCTCACAGCCAGTTTCTTTATTCTTGTTTCTGGAAATTTTCATTCACTCCACAAATATTTGTTGACACCTGAGTATTGGGGGGTGTGGAAAAATGCCTCTCATTGGATCCTTTGCTTGTAAGGAGTTTGTAACATAGAAGGGGTGACGAGGCAGGTCCGAAGGCAATTTCATCTAAGATGGGTTGTAAGTCCCAGGAGAACTGCATAGACCTGGGCGGAAGCGTCCACCCCAGCTCCAATAGGGCGCAAACCCCTAGTACCAGGCCAAGTCCATGATGACATTCTCACTGAACCAAGATGGTGGGTGAGTGTGTGTGTGTGTGTGTGTGTGTATGAGAGATTGTGTGTGTGTGCACTCAGGTGCACACATTAGTGCTTTCAGGTTGGAGGGGCAGGGGGGCATATATCCTTTCCTGGTCAGTCTATGCTGACCTGGAAATGTGTTCAGATTAGCCGTCACCTCTAGCGCAGAGCTCTTGGCAGTGGAGGAGGCATGCTGGCGAGAAGGAAGTCTGGGTGCAGGGGTGGTGAGCCAGGGTCCCCAGGTGCCTGGGGAATGCTGCCTGTGGAAGGAGCTGGCCTCTGGTCTCAGCCTTCACCCCGCCTCCCAGCCAAGCTGCTCTGCCCGGACGCCCGGTCCATTCCCAGCAGCCCGCTTCTTCCAGGGGGCCTGGCCCAGGTCAGCCCTGCCCACTCCTGCTGGGCCCTGCCTGGAGGGCCCCTCTGCACCTGGGCCCCCGTGCCCTTGCCAGGGCTCTGGCTCTCTCGTTTGCTCCTGCACCCAGTCGGCCAGCTGTTTACTGGGCAACTACTGTGCGACAAGCGCGGTGCTGGCCACTGCTTCCTCGCCTCCTGGATCACGTGGTTTGTGAGTTGGCAAGCTGGGGCGCGAGCTGGGAAGGCAAAGGACGGGGGCCGGGAAGAGAATTAGGTCTGTAAATGGGGAGGGGGCTATCATGTCCTCTCTAGGGAGATGGAGGGGACACTGTGGATCTTTCTGGCTCTAGGGACATTGGAGATGAGAACGCCGGACCCTGACCCTCCGTCTCCAGCCTCCCTCATGCTGGGCACTGGGCACAGAGGCAGCTCCTGTCAGGGACACCCTCAGCCATCTCCCAGAGGTGGGTCCAAAGGCAGGGGCAGCTGTGTCCAGGGTCTGAAGACATGGGTGAGACAAGGCCTACCTGCGCCTCATGGTTGGGAAGTTTCCTGAACCAGGCAGTGACCAGAGGGCTGGTGCTCCTCTCTGGCTGTGAGGTGGTCTGGGGACCAGTGTAAAGAAGGTGTCTTTATTGTGCTAGCCATCTACTGAAAATGTTTTTTTTTTTTTAAACTAAATATAGATGCAGGGAAGGCTGTACTTTGTTTTGGGGAGACGTGTGTTTGTGTTGCACGTGCACGACACACGTGTGTGCGCATGTGTGTGTCCATAGCCCTCCCCCGGGAAGTCGTAGACCGAGCCATCAACAGTGAGTGTGCAGCCAACATCTTTCTTCACCTCACCCCGGAGAAGAGACTTTGAAAATGACTGAGCGAGTCTGTACAGCATTACCTGGCCAGGAGCGCTGGCCCCCGCATCCCCGTGGCCCCTTTGCAGGTGACATCCCCAGCATGACAGTCCTGATGGCACAGGCTAGGACCTCCAGTACGACATAGAATACAAGTGGTGATGGTGGACACCCGTGCCCAGTTCCCAACTGGAGAAAAAGTGCTCAATAGTTCTCCATGAAGTATGATGTGAGCCTTAGGTGTTTAGTGTTTTACACGTGTCCTTTGTCACATAGATAAAGTGTCCTTCTGTTATATTATTATTAATATAATCATGTTATCTACTATATTACTAATGTAAATATTATTCCCTATTAGTATAGTTTGCTGAGAGTATTTTTCTTTTCTCTTTTTTCTTTTTTTTTTCCTTTGGCCATGCTGCGCGGCGTGTGGGATCTTTGTTCCCAGACCAGGGATGGAACCCTGGCCCCTGGCAGCGGCAGTGCGGAGTCCTAACCACTGGACTGCTAGGCAAGTCCCTTTGAGAGTTTTTTTTTAAGCTCATACATTGGTTCAATGACTTTTAATCCATGGCAATTATTATTATTTTAAAAATCCCCCCCAAATAAATCTATTTTCTTAGATCTGCAAATAATTTAAATTACCATAACTTTTTAAAAAAATCACCATAACTTTGTCTTTACTATGCAACACTGTGTATAGACTTGCTTACTTCATAATTGTGTCTTAAAACAAAAAATATTAATGAATGAAAAAATTAGTGCCTAAGTCTCTGCCTTTTTCCTGTTGTCAGTTTCTTCTTTTCCTATCGGAACCCGATGATTAAATGCGTACCCAATGGAATTCTCTTATTATCAGTTTTGTAAATAAAAGTCATGGTTTTAAGGGAAGCCAAAAAACTGTTTGCTGTTCTGTCACTTGAGAAGGGATTAAAACGTCAAACTTCCTGATCACGAGGCCATTAAAAGGTAACCTGAGGGTTTCACTGAGGTGAAACCTGTGCCCTTTGGTGAGGGAGAGGGAGGTGGCAGTGGGGAGGTTGAGTCTGCTGGTCGGATTTTTGCCTCGCGACTTTGATGGCTGATTTATGGGTCAGATTTTCTGGTCTCTGGAAGCTTGAGCCCCTTCCTAGAGTTTCTGGGCCACTAATATCCCTCACTCTCCTGGAACGGCCCAAAGAAAGACAGCTTACCAACAAGGCCCCCCACGTCCAAGGTGACCCCCATGTCCGAGGTGCCCCTTTCTTCAGAGGGCAGAAGGTCTCTCATCGGCTGGCATGCCGTCCAGCTGGTCTTTGGGGCCCTGGACTGGACCGGGCAGGCCCCTGGGGCGGAGTCTCTCGCCCTGTCACACCCTGCCTGCTGTGTGTCCCCGAGGCTGGTCCTGCCAGCATTGCTGCGGTTGGTGCTGAAGGGTAGTCCAGCCGGTACCCCCGCAAACATCCACATCCTGGGCAGAGTCTGGAACTGGAAGGCTGCGTGCTTCGGGAGGCCAGAGGGGCCCTCCCGTCAGGGCGTGTGATTCTTCAGGAGGCTGAGTGAGCTCCACGTTCATGCCTGAACCTCAGGAGGCCTCTCACCCTGCGGACGAGCTATGACTTGGCACGTGCTCACCACTGGCAGCACTTTACGTGAATGCTCTTCCTTCATCCTCACAGCTCTGTGAGGCGCGTATCCAGATCCCCACGGTCCCTGCGCAAAAGACACCCTCGACGTCAGGACGCACTAAGGAATCGTGCAGAGCCGTGTCTCATGTCATCAAGGAGAGACGGTCTTTGTCTGCAGGACGATCTCGTGGCCGTCCTCACTGCTTGCTCCTGCAGAGCCTGGGAACAAGGCGACCAAAGTCCAAACTCCAATGTCTCTCTCGTCCCCAGAACATTAAGCCCACCCAAAATCTCCCTCTGTGATGTGGCTGGCCAGGTCCCTGCACCCTCCGCACCCGCCTTTAAATACATAGAGGCTCACGGTGGTGGGGAATGGGGGGCGGGAGTGGCTGGAGCTCAGGTCCCCCTCGTGGACCACCACCCACCGCTGGCCCTGCCACCCGCAGGGCCTCCCTCGATGGCAGGGCCCCTGCCTTCCGCCTGAACCTCTAAGTTTCCCCTCCAGTAAACTGCGGCGTGTCTCACCTGCGTCACCTGCCGTGTTGGTCCTTGCTCACCTGCTTCTCCTTGCTGCCCAGCGTGGAAAATATACCGCTTGTGCCCGGACCAAACCTTCTTGGAAGCAACAAAGGGGTTTGACTAGACCACTCGCAGGATGGGCAGCGCCGCCTCTGGGGATGGTGACGGGTCACCTGGCTGAGTTGCCAAGACAGGAGCCCAGGTGACTTAGCTGTGGAAGGCAGCAGCCTTGGGGCGCATGGTGGTCCCATTGTGAAAGAGACCCTTGGGGGGAGAAGGCCGCTGTGTGCCCATCCCCCCACTCCTCCTCAACAGATCAAGCCCTGCGAGGGAGGAGGCAGGGAAAATAGGAGACCCCCACCCCCATGGCACTACTGAAGCTTCTGGGGCCCCGTGGTGCAGGGAGAAGACCACGTGTTGGTGGGATATATGTGGGTGCTCATTAAAGAGATGGGCTCCCCCTGGCGTTGCTGCCACCAGCACTCTGGACTCTCAGGAAGCCTGGAGGGTTCGTCTGCACAATGAGAGCCAACAGTGGTGCTGCCGAGTGAAGCAAAGGGCAGGGGGCGGGGGCCAGTCCAGGACCCCTGCCTCGGAGTCTGCGGTCTGGAGACTGGCATTCCCACCTGCGTCTTGGAGTGGGTGCTCAAGGGCATCTGTCATACCCCCTCACTCTACCCGGGGGAGCTCCTGAGACCTTGGGATAAACTAGGACACCCCAATGAGGCCATGGGGTCACTGAGGGAACTCGTGGGAAACCAGGAAGAACCCCTGACTACAGTTTCTGGAGTCAGAAAATGCCAAGTGATTTAACGTTGTGAGGCCTCCAAGGGGGGATGTCCTTGGCTTTGCTCCTCCAGCCCCGAGGCAGTGCCAGGGATGGAATGGTCCTCCCAGATCTCTGCCTGAGATAGGAAAGGGGAGCAAAGCGGGGGAGGACCTGCCCCCCTCCCAAACGGTGTGGCTATGGCTTGGGAACAAAGGGTGCTGAGTAGGGAAATGGTGGCCTGCCTGACCCTACACCGTGGAAGGCTGGTAGATGAGGAAGAAGGACAAAGGGGCCCATGGCAAGAGTAGGGAAGGGACCGCTGGAAAGGAAGTGTGTGGACAGGGGTGGGGAGATGGTGATGAAAACTAGGAAGGGAGGGCAAGAGGAAGACTGGGGCTGGGGGGGTCCCTAGGAGAGAGGAGCCCATCACCCTCACCTCTGTGGTCCACCCTGCAGAGCTCCTGCGCCTCTGAAGGAATCGGGAGTGGAGCCGAAGAGCTGCCATGCCACATTCTGACAACATTGAAACGCATTCCTGAAGGGAAGGCTTGTGGCTGGAGGGTCCACCCAGCCAGACCAGCCCTGGTCGGACCTCCCTACACCCTGAGTCCTTCAAACCAGAAGAAGATGAGGACCGAGGCCCTGGCCCTCTGCTCCCTTGGGCCTGGGTGGGGATCGAAGACTCTGTGTCATATACGCTGGAAAGGGGAGGGATCCTAGGCCTGGGGTCCCCCATGGAGCCCAAGAAAGGTCACCGTGGTAACTGCTGTCCTGGTTGTTCCCATGTCCCTGGTGGGACTGTCGAGCCGGCCTCGCACTTCTCCAGTAAGAGGCAGGAGAGGGCCAGCTCACCAGTGCCTCACCCTTCGCCCTCCAGGGAGCAAAAATCCCAGCTGTTCCAGAGAAATTCATGGGCTGAGCGCGTGAACCTGCTAACTGTCTGGTGTGTCTCACGTGGTTCATTGGGAAGCAGAGGTGGCCACGGAAATGCTGCATCTCGCATTTTCTTCCCTATTCCTTCGCGCTCACTGCCCTGGGATCGCGCCTCCTGATAAAGTGTGAGTTCTTAAGCCTTTCCTCAGGCTCTGTTTTCCAGGGAATCTAAACTAAGACACTGGAGACTGAAAATGGTTTTAGAAAGCAGACCCTCAGGGTTTCATTCTGGAATTGAACTGCCCACTTGTCTTAAAGCCACAGCTTTATCCATTCCTAGGGGTAAGTGGGATTGTAACAACCAGGGTTTGGCCATGGCTTGTTTTGTATGGTCCTTGAGCTAAGAATGGTTTTTATTTTTAAATATTTATTTATTTGACTGTGCCGGGTCTTAGTTGTGGCATGCGGGACCTAGTTCCCTGACCGGGGATCGAACCTGGGCCCCCTGCATTGGGAGCATGGAGTCTTAACCCCTGGACCACCAGGGAAGTCCCAAGAATGGTTTTTATTTTTTAAAGGGAAAAAGGAGGAAAAAAAAAAGTCAAAGAATATGCTACAGAGATCACACTAGGCCCACAAAGCCTGGATTATTTACTATCTGGCCATTTGCAGAGAAAGTTTGCTGACCGCTGGTAGTAACTTGCCAGGCAGGAGCATTGCAGTTCCTTAGGTTTTCACGGGTGGTCAGTTATGATGGGGGGCAGGCAGAGAGCAAGGCACTAGGAGATCAAGCAGAGGTGGTACTTCATCGGAGGGGACGATGGTAATGATATTGATCGTGGAGAAGGGTGGTTCCTTACGCTGGTGCTGGAGACCTTGGAAAAAGAAAATGGTGGGCTTAGGACAGCTCACTGCCAACTTGACCAACTCTGTAAGCCTGAGGGCCCCTTTGCAGCCCAGCAGATTCACATCTCCCACGGACACTGGGTAGACTGGTGGAAATCAGGCCTAGACTCTGATTACGAGGTTCCCAGAGCTACAAAGGAGACCAAGTCACAGGCTTGACAGGTCCCTTATGTCAAGGTCAGGAGTCAGATAGGGAATGATCCTGGGTCATGGATGAGCTGAAATTTTCAAAGCCCCAAGTTCCCAGGAGTCTCCTCGTCGGCAGAAACAATCACTTCCCCCTTCCAGAGAACTGACTGTCCTTGCTGGATGCCTCACCTGGAGCAGGTGCCCTGAAAAATGATGCTTGCTCTGCTCAAGACCTCCTCTCAGCTTGCCTCTTTGATTCCAGCCCTATGAGGGGGATCGGATTTCAGCATAGCTGGAGCAGGGAAGATAAGCCCTGCCCTGGCAAGAAACAGCCCACACGCCGAAGGAATTGCAAGCCTGGTTGACATGTACCCCCAGGACCTGAAGTACCTGTGTGATGGTGGGTCTTCAGAGTGCTGCAGGGGGAGGACTGCTAGGCTAGGTTGGTGGCTGGAGAAGAATTCACTGGCGTGGGGCACTCTTCTGTGGTTTAGAACTTAACGTTTTGGCGAGAACACCGGGAACTGGCTCTAATCATTTCTTGGGGGTGACTCCCGTGGTGTGCTGGTAAAAGTTTAACACCTGGGTCTCTGGAGGGAAAAAATGTTTGTCATGGTGTAAATGTCCCCACTGTGGCCAATTTCCAGCTACCAATGTGACTCTCTTAGGAAAGTGGCAATGCCCACCAAGGCCAAACCGTGAAGAGAAAAGATCCACACCAGACGCAGTCCGGTACGGCTGACAGAAGCGTTTCTTTAGAAAACAGAGTGAATTCACTCAGTTGCAAGGAGAAATGGGTCTTCCAAAGTTCAAAACCTAAAAGACTCTTTTCACAACTCTTTGTTTAGAAGATTTAAAAAGAGGCAAGTGTTGCCAAATAATCTGAATAAAGTGTTCATTGTAAAAATATTTCTCAGGGTTATTGAGGCCTCTGGCCTCTTGTAGGAGGATTCTGCTGTAGGTCAGTTCCCGCTGGACTTGTAATCATGGCTCTTGAGACGCTGTTTGGGACAAGGACAGGCCAGTCCGCCGTCACGGCACTCCTGCCCTTCACGGCTGTGCAATCTACTGTAGGCCCAGAGGAGGCGGCCCAAGCGTCTGTCCTGAATGAGGGCCCAGGTACTGGTGTAAGTCATCAGGGCTCCAGTGAAGGACAAGTGGCTACCGGGCACCCTGTCTCACCCCCAGGGAATGACCCCTGCCCTCTGGGACGTTTCCTCCCGCCCCTGCCTCTCACATCTGAGCCAGCCCTCGGGGTCAAAGGTCAGGAGGAGGTCACCAGAAAGTCTCAGTGTCCCTGACAGATTGTTCCTCAGTGGTGGGGGGTAAGCATGGCCAGCAGGGGATGAACTGTGCCCAAGCCCCCCGCCCTTGATGTCGAATGTTGGCCTGAGAGAGCCAGACTTGCACTTTATTGAAAGAATATGGATTTACGTTCCAGATGAGGTGCACAATTAACAGCCTATGGTTTTTTTTGTGTTTTTTTTTAAATTTTTGGCTGTGTTGGGTCTTCGTTTCTGTGCGAGGGCTTTCTCTAGTTGCGGCGAGCGGGGGCCAGTCTTCATCACAGTGTGTGGGCCTCTCACTATCGCGGCCTCTCTTGTTGTGGAGCACAGGCTCCAGACGCGCAGGCTCAGTAGTTGTGGCTCACGGGCCCAGTTGCTCCGCGGCATGTGGGATCTTCCCAGACCAGGGCTCGAACCCGTGTCCCCTGCGTTGGCAGGCAGATTCTCAACCACTGCGCCACCAGGGAAGCCCCAACAGCCTATGTTTTTAGGGGCGTGTGTTTGTGTGACTGTGTACATAGAGGAAAACCAAAAAGGAACATCAAAACTCTTACAGTGATTTTTCCCTGAGTTGTGGAATATGGGTGACGTTAGTTTTCTTTTTTATACCATACTTTTCAGTGTCCTTCATATATTCTATAATAAGCATTCATTACATGTTCTATATATTTGTGTAAATTCTAGATAATCTACATTTATATATTATAATAAGAATTCTTATAATTAGAAAAATATAGTTTTAAATGTTATAAACTACTAAATATAAATCAAAAATTAATTTTGAGTTTTTACCATGAATGGATGGTGAATTTTATCAAGTACTTTTTCTGCATCTATTGAGATGATCATGGGGTTTTTGTCTTTTCTTTTGTTGATGTGGTGTAACACACTGATTTGCAGATGTTGAACTAAAAAATTAATGTTGAATAGGATGCTTAGTATCAGTTTAAAATGGCTGGCTTTGTAACCCCAACAGAGATGAAGAATTGGGACCAGAGCAGTAAAAAGCAAAGACACTGAATTCTTCATGTTGTGAAGTTACTATTTTTGTTTGACTTCTCTTCATTTCCCAGTTTTTGTCTTCAATAATTACATAAATATGAGTTTCATGGTGTTTTGAACAACCACTGCTAGAGATTTACCAAGCATATATTTATTGTCCAAACCTTTGCAGAAATGATAAACAAATAAAATATTCTACAGAGCCAAAGTCAGATGATAGAACAATAAACAAACCACAGAAAATAATGTGACAGGCATAGGTCAGGCACAGCCATGAGTGCAACAAACGAACAATGGAAATAAGAGCAGTGGGCTTTCAGGTGGGGCAGAAAACACCTAATATTTGGGGGCTTTTAAGAGTCAGGCCAAGACACAAATGCTACAGAAAGGTAAAAAAATAAAATAAATAAAATGATGAGCTTGGCTATATCTGTGAAACCAAAAAATGTAGATGTGGCAACATTGCAGAAAGGCAAAGCAAAATTTGTGCTTTTGGGTGTACGTATCTTGCATGTACAACCATATGAAGCATTTGTGCCAATGGGGAGTGCGGGGAGGGAAAATGTGAAAGCAATACGCTTCTGTCGGGTGGGTGGAGTGGAAGTGGCTTCCTCACTGGTTTTCCAAGCTCTGTTTTGCTTGTACAAACAAACAGGGGATGCTAATTCCTGTGCTTTCTCAGCTAGATTTTAAACAAAACAAAACAAAACCTTCTAAGCATGTTTGCTTAAAGACCATGCATCTAGCACAATTTATAATAGCCAAGACATGGACGCAACCTAAGTGTCCATCAACAGACGAATGGATAAAGAAGATGTGGTACATGTATACAATGGAATATTACTCAGCCACAAAAAGAATGAAATAATGCCATTTGCAGCAACATGGATGGACCTAGAGATGATCATACTAAGTGAAGTAAGTCAGACAGAGAAAGACAAATATCCTATGATGTCCCTTACATATGGAATCTAAAAAAATGATACAAATGAACTTATTAATAAAACAGAGACAGAGAAAACAAACTTATGGTTACCAAAAGGGAAAGGGGGAAAGGATAAATTAGGAGTTTGGGATTAACAGATACACACTACTATATACAAAATAGATACCCAATAAGGACCTACTGTGTAGCACAGTGAACTACATTCAATATCTTGTAATAACCTTTAATGGAAAAAAAACTGGAAAAGAATATATATATTCAGTTATGCATATATATATAAATATAAATTATATAAATATATATCACTTTGCTCTACACCTGAAACTAACACGACATTGTAAATCAACTCTACCTCAAAAAAAAAAAAAAAGACCAGGCATCTCTCATGAGTGGGATTTTGGGGAGCTAAGGCGGAGATGTGGCAAGAGGCTCTTCCTGGAGTGGGTCAGGGCAGTGCGGGGGAGCCCTGGGGGCGGGCGGGGGGTCCCCCTGCCGCTGCCCGCCGCCTGCTCACAGCTGGACCCCCGAGGCTTTAGCGCACCTCCAGGTCACTTTTCAGCCCCTTCCTCCTCCGACCCCCTGAGGCTCCGGGTTGGAACACGGGTTGCCTGCTCGTGCTTCTCCATCCATGAAGACTGGACGTGGCCCTGGGTGTCATCTGGGTGAAGACATCAGGCCCCGACACGACGGCGTCGGTCAGCGCTGGGTGAGGGCGGATTTGCATCCTGGAAGTCGCCCCGTGCAGAATCTGTCCCCGGCTCTCACCTTCCGCCGGCCCTGACGCGGGGGACACTGTGTGCCCATGCCTGCCACCTGTCCCCGACTTCCTCTCTGTCCTCACCCTCGGGACTCCAGCGTTCTTCTAACACTCGGAACTCCTCATCCAACTGCCGCTTTCAGGAAACATCTGATGGCGTCCCTGCCAGGGATCATGGAGCCTTTTTTATTCTGAGGGACTAAGTTCTCGCCACCCTGGCTCTAGGTTTAAGGGCGCTCTTCTCCAAATCTGTTTGGAACTCACTCTTCTTTCCAAGGACAAGCTTCACCTCATCCTATCCAAATGTTTTTGCCTTTTAAAAAATAATTAATTAATTAATTTTATTTTTGGCTGTGTTGGGTCTTTGTTGCTGCGCGCGGGCTCTGTCTACTTGCGGCGAGCGGGGGCTACTCTTCGTTGTGGATTCGCGGGCTTCTCATTGCGGTGGCTTCTCTTGTTGCGGAGCACGGGCTCTAGGCGGACAGGCTTCAGTAGTTGTGGCACGAGGGCTCAGTAGTTGAGGCACACGGGCTTAGTTGCTCCGCGGCATGTGGGATCTTCCCGGAGCAGGGCTCGAACCCATGTCCCCTGCCTTGGCAGGTGGATTCTTAACCACTGCGCCACCAGGGAAGTCCTTTGCCTTGTTTTTGTTTAACTCTTTTGTCCCCTACCTTGCCTTCAATATTCTCTTCCCTCCCCCTCGTTGTTCAGGTCCCCAAGATTTCAGGCCACATCTGTGTCACTCCAGAGATGAACTCTCCTCTGAGACACCCTTTGCCGGCCAGTAAAGGAGCTCCTGGCAGGCTTGTACGTGAAGCTCCTGACTGGGAATTGTCCCTCCAGGTCTTTGGAGGGTGCTCAGGCCAAGGCTGCGTGTGATACCTGGGAGAGCCATGTCTGTCCCTGGGGCCTCTGGGGCTCCGGCTGCATGGCCCAGTGAGGGGTGTGTGTGTGTGTGTGTGTGTGTGTGTGTGTGTGTGTGTGCACGCGTGCGCATGTGTGTGCGTGAATGCCTATCATCAGGGACTAGCGTCTTTCACCGGCATCAAAAGACTGACCCATTTTCTGCAGCCACCTTCTTGCAGCCGACGAAGCCTTTGTTCAGTTTGTATGGGAGAGCGGAAATGTGTCTCCAGTTGGGCCGGGTTGTTTTTAAGAGAAGTGGTAGGGGCTTAGCAGGTGGGAAGGAAGCCTGGCCATGGCTCTCCTGTGAAATCTCACCTCCTTTCTTTCTGGAAAATTTACAAGACTCTGGTTTCCTTTTGCTCAGTCATAATGGAAGCCTCTCTTTAGGCATAAGGTCAACGGGGCGCAATGGAAATACCCTGAAAACATCACCCCCTGTTGGTACCTGGGATTCAGGCCTGTGAAAGCCCCCATTCCCCGTGGTGATGGACGCCTCACGGGCACCAGGCTCGGCTCTGGCACACGGCTGAGCCCTGAGTTTGCAGAGAGCTTCAGTGAAAGGAAAGCCGAGTGCACTAAGCATTCGCTGAGAGCCTACTAAGTCCCAGCAAGTGGAATTGGTTTTGGTTTGTTTGTAAAATTTCATTGCACTTACAATAAAACCAATTGCTTTAACTCTTAAACTGTTCCATGCTCCTCCTGCGTGTGGACCTCCCAGGAGTCTCAGGGGTGGGCCTGGCCTCACTTAATGGCTCCGTACAATGATGCAGCCCTGCTTTCTTCTAGAAGCTGGCATTATGCCTAGTGTTAGCAGTCCTAAATTTGTAACAATTGATGGGCACATATAAAATTCATCTGTTTGGACTGCACAAAGTGAATGGACAAGACTAACGTTTAAATTGTTAGCCAAATTCTGCCTTTTGAAGAAACACATCACGCCTGGACCTCTGCCTCAGCTTTTTGTTTGCGTTCAGTGAACATTGTGGGAATTGATATAAATGTTATTTTCTTGTTTCTCTGGCTTGTGTTATTTTTGTTTTTACAATGTTGATTTGATTTGAAGGCGAGTGCATCAGAGGGAAATAAATATCAAATCTTGTTCAGATGGTGGTAAACAGGCTTGTTTGGGGGATCAGAGACCAACTTGATGGACAAAGTAAAGGAAAAGGAGAGGGGTCGGTGGGGAGGGGACAGTGCAGGCCTTGCGGGACATGGTAGGGGACGGTTGAAGGACATCTGGGGTCTGACCATCAAAATGATCCCCAGGACGTGGCCTGAGAAAGGGGTTGGGTGGATGGGCCCTGGGGACCAGCTGAGGTGGGAGTCGAAGGTCTCACAGGAGATGCAACCTTGGGCATCCTTTGGTTTGTTTTTATTTTTTAATCTTATCCAAAAAAAAATATGTTGTATATAGTGTGCAGAACAGAGGCTTGGGTTTCATAATTCATGTAGCCGGATTTACAGCTTATTTAGAAGGTTATTTAAAAACTCAACCACATTCCCATTTGTTTGTGCTTGAGGAGGTCTGACCTTACATTGGGACCCCACCTTCTGGTGGTGACTCCTTTTCCTGCCTGCCGGTCTCTGGGCACAAAGAGCCCGAAGTGACTGGTGACAGCCATGACTTACAGTTCAGTGGCACTCTTACTGGGTACCCTGGTGGAAGTGGTCTCCCTCTGGAAGAGAAGCACAAATTCTCCCAGTGAATGCCTGGAAGTGAAGGAAAGGGCACTGCTTCTAGTTTTACTCCTTGGTTCCCGGACCTATGCATTTTATCAATTGGAGACAGCAATTTATAATGATTTAGGGTGCATTCTGTGTCCTAAAGGATGGAGTCGCATCCTTATGGGGTATGTTCTCCCACCTGGGACCTCAGCTGAGCCTTCAAGAGGAGCGCTCCATCACTCACCTGGGCGCGCAGCTTCTGGGTGGAGAGGTGAACAAGAGACCCTGTGGACCCCACGCTCATGGGCCTAATGCCACACCCCCTTTGCTGTCAAGTGGGTCCTTTGGTCTGGAGCAGTATTATGTGCTGCTCTATACCTGACGATCGAACATTCTTATAAGCCCCAGAGAGTGACCATACAGGCAGGAAGAACAAATCCACACTTGGAATATGCGTTGATTCAGCCAACATGAATCAGCCAACATGAATCATTGCCCCTTTTAGGGTTTGAGGGTTTAGGTTTAGGGTTTTAGCCTTATGGCTAAAGGGAGTTTGCGGATGTCATTAAGTTGAGGATTCTTAGATGAGAAGGTGATCTTGGATTATCTGGGCAGGCTCAATTTAACTATAAATGTCCTTAAAAGTGAAAAAGGGCGGCAGGAGGGTCAGAGTCAGAGAGGGAGATGTGACGATAGAAGCAGATGTTGAAGTGATGTCATTGCTGGAAAGAAGTCACGAGCCAACGAACTCAGGTGGCTTCTAGAAGCTGGAAAAGTCAAGGAAGTGGATTCTCCCCAAGAATCTCCAGAAAGAACACAGCCCTGCCATCACCTTGATTTTAGCCCAGTGAGACCCATTTTGGATTTCTGACCTCCAGGATTATATGATATTAAATGTATATTGTTTTAAACTCCTAAGTTTGTGGCAATTTGTTGTAGCAGCAACAGTGAAACTAACACACCAAGTTTCTCCTCCCTGGGAGCTTGGGAAGATTTCATTTCACCTCTGCCTTTCAGGGACACCGAGTGAGGCTGTAGTGTAGCGCTGCTGTTTTTAGGCACATTTTGTGCCCCACCCTGAGCCAACCCATCCACATAGGAAGCTCAGCTCCCTTCTTCCTCTGTCGGCTGGTCACAAGTGCCACCCTAACCCAACACAGCAATAGGTGGAGGTGAGGGGCAGGCAACTGGGGCAACAGCAGCAGGTGATACGAGGGTCTGGGCTTACGAGGTTTGCTTTCGTCCTCTGGCCCTGCTCGTGCCCGATCCTGACGTACTACTTTCTTCTTCCAGTGGATCGCAGTTGGCTGTGCCTGTTCTTGCAACTTGGAGGGTCTGGTGGAACCCAGCTCTAGTGGCGTGGTGACCACTTGGTGTCTTGCGGTCAGGCACTCCTCTAGGACACAGAGGCGTGCCAGCAGCTACTGGTCTTTGCTGCAGGTAGTGTGTGGCCTTGCTCCAGAAACCTAGGGGTCTGTGTTGTGATTCTCCTCCTGGGGCTTGCCATAAAATTACCACAGGTTTAGTGGTTTAAAGGAATATGGCACCGTTTCCCAGCATAGGTACCTCTAGAACCACAGAATCTTCTAGATCATATGGTCTAAGTGGCAGGGATGCTTGTACCACAGCCTGCACCTGCTAGAGTTCTTTGCTGTTCTGGGACCTTTCCCAGAGCCACTTGGTAAGTACAGTGGGACATTATTCCCAAGTGTGGCCACTCTGCCACCAACATCCGAAGAAGCTACGAGGCGTTGTGGGTCTTTCTGAGTGGTGAGAAGTGCAAAATGCAGTATTTGTCCTTTCCTTTGGAGCAGATGTCCGTTATGCTCCAAACCACTGGACTCCTAAACATTGGTGCTGCAGGCCCCTGAGTCTTCATAGGGTTTCTCTCCCGCCCTCTGCAGCAGGTATATCTTTTTTTTTTAAAGAATAATTCCCATTATTATTATCATTTTAAAATTTATTTCTTTATTTTTGGCTGTGTTGGGTCTTCGTTTTTGTGCGGGGGCTTTCTCTATGTGGCAAGTGGGGGCCACTCTTCATCGCGGTGCGCGGGCCTCTCACTATCGCGGCCTCTCTTGTTGCGGAGCACAGGCTCCAGACGCGCAGGCTCAGTAGTTGTGGCTCACGGGCCTAGTTGCTCTGCGGCATGTGGGATCTTCCCAGACCAGGGCTCGAACCCGTGTCCCCTGCATTAGCAGGCAGATTCTCAACCACTGTGCCACCAGGAAAGCCCAGGTGTACCTTACCAAAGCCTCTGATGTGTTTTCCTCTTGTTCATCTAGTTTAATTAATATGATACCACTAATATGCTGGACCAATATGGTGTCATGCAGAGGTCCCAGACAGTCCAGACTATGTTAGGACAGAGGGAAAAGAGTTAACATAACCCTGGGGCAAGACCATCAATGTGTCCTCTGTCCATCCTAAATGAATGTAAACTGCCTCTGGTCCTCCTTTTTAGTAGGGATGGAAAAGAATGTATTGGCTGACTGCCACGGACTTGAGAATGTGTTGACCTGCTCTGGAAAAGATACAATAATTGGGACTACTACTTGTTTGGGTTTGCAGCACTCCACTGTCATTTTCCAGGATCCAACTGAATTTTATAGGAGTTAGACTGATGAATGAAATGGCTATATGATGGGGAAAACTATCCATCTTAAGAGTGGGGCAGATCCCATTCTTATAACTGCTGTCATTCTCACCAGTATACAGTATCGTTTTGGTTTATTCTCCTGGCCGAGGTTGAGCAGGGGCTCCCACACAGCCTTCCCCACTTCTATAGCTCTTATTCCACAGTCCAAGGACCTGGCCAACACGGGGCTTATCCCACCTGCTAGGTATGTCCATTTCAACTATGCGTTTAAGGGCTTGGGAAATGACCACCAGGTGGGTCCATAGACTCAGTGGACCTCACAAAATCTAAACAAACCTACAGCTAACTGAAGCAAATCTTGGCCAGGACTTTATTTATCACTCGGCCCTGAATGCCCTCCCTCTAACAGGGGCCATGATGACGTTTCAGGCCCCCAGGACCCTGCGTCCAATATTCCTTGAAATGGTTGTGTATACCCCGACCCCGTCCCCCCAGTGTAGGGCTACCTGGATGAGTGAACTTAGGTCCCTTTGGAGAAAGACTGGGCGAGATTATGGCTGTATTCAGTGGCAGTGATGTTGGGAATCTGGGCTTTCCTTCAGTCAGTGGGGTCCAGGTCTGAAAAGTGAGTAAGGGATAGAGGCATTTAATTGGGGACAGATACGCTCAGCCTCTGGATTATCTTTGATTTCTTTGGTTGCTTAACCCTCACTGGCTGCCTGTGCATCTGGCCCCTAGGAACACTGTGTTCTATCAACCATCTTCATAGCTGTCTGCATGTCGGCTCCTGCTGCTTACCACACCAGCCTTGCCACTCTTTACTGTAATTGTATCTACCCTGTTTCTGCTCATTAAGCACCGCTACTTGACCTCTATTATTCTGAGATCCTGTCGTCCCCATTGTTATCAGGGAGCTCAGACTCACAACACCATCTCCCTACCACGAGCCCCCGCCGAGTGCACTTCTCACCAGTCATTGCTTTGGTAAAAGAAGTGATCCACCAGGACTTCCCATGGAAGCAAGTTGGCTGGTGGGTTTGCTGGCGTTATATACTATATCTACTCTAGCAGGACTACTTCTCTGAGCCTTTTACCCTTTTCTCCACCATATCCCGTGGCAGGGATGGCAGTTTTCCTTCACTTAGTGAAGGCCACAGCGTTTTGCAGGCTTTCAAGAACCATACTAACAACTAACATGAATGGGACTGATATTTGAACAGGACATCTGGATTGATGTGCTCAAAAATCTAGAATCTCCACATTCCCCTGAATCTTCTGGGCTTACAGAAGTGGTCCACTCCTCCCCGTCCATTCCTAGTCCCGTCTCCCTGAGCCCTTGCCAGGGTTGTAAATCCTATACTGTATGGCAGAAGTCCTCCCATACTGACTAACTTTCTCTCATCCAACTTTTCATTCTATCCCCTGCTGATCTAGCATGTTGGGATGCCGTCCCAAATACGGTCTCCAGGCTCTGCTGGGTCCTGCAGCTCCTGTAGGGTCTAGTGCCTTCTTCCCTTAGCGGGCCCAGCAGGCCCAGACAGGTCATGTCGTGACTTGACCCTAGTGACAGCTCTGGGGCCAGGAGGAGGTTAATGGGGAAGATCCCGAGAAAGGCGCGTGTTGTCTTGCATGCAATGACCTCTATATTGTCTTCGAGAAGGGGGAATGATAGCCCTTTACGGGGAGGGGTGGACCACTTCTGGAAGCCCAGAAGATTCAGGGGAATGTGGGGATTCTAGATTTTTGAGCACATCAATCCAGATGTCCTGTTCAAATCTCGGTTCCATTCCTCCCCAATCAGATGTCTCATCTTGGCACAATAGACTTCCTGGAGTTGAGAAATAAACCTTCTCTGGAGCTCCACTGCCCTTAAAATTAATGTTGGACCCGATCCTCAGCTATTTCTGATCTTTGGCTGCAAGAGACAAGAGTTTCTTTACGACCTGCCAAGGAGGTCCTCTGACCCTCAGCCTCGGCCTTCATTGTCTTTATCCACTGCCCTGGCAACCCCACAGCCACCTACTGACCCCATGGTTCTTTCAGATGCTGAAGATAGCGCCCTCTTGCTGGACTTCCATCCCTCCAGCGCTGGGGAGATTTTTCACAGTTGCATCCCTACTGCACCAGATGCTCCGTTCTCCCACTCTTACATTAATCATGGGGATTTCAGTTCAGCTGCCCAGTGGGTGATTCCGCTTCAAAGTCTCAGGTTAGGGGCTGCTTCCCCAGACCACTCCTGATAGCAACTGTATTAGGTGGAGGGCCCTGAGAAAGTGGGTTTGTAGCCCCAACTCGAATGGGGACTCCCCGGGGGGAGGAGGGGGGACGTAAGCCGCTTTGGTTGAATTTCCCCAGAGAGGAACTTAGCTGGGAGCCAACAAGGACCAGTACTCTTTGTGGAGTGGGCTTTGGTCCGAGAAGCATCTGGGTGGCCGTCCACAGCATCTGTGACGGTGGTTTCAGACTTTGGCTCATTTAGCCAAGATGCACCGTGTGTACCGAGGAGACAGCAGAGCAGGCTCCTGTCTTCCTGGAGCTTGCGTTCTAGTGGGGAGGAGACACCGTACATCCCTTTATACAATTCTCGTTTAAGTGCAGCCCGGAGGAAGCCGATGGGCGGCCGTGGGCCACCCGGCGAGGCACCCGGAGGTGCAGGTCAGGGGAAGCTCCCCGAGGAATGACCCACAAGCCTACAGGGCTTGCAGGGGTGGTAGGCTGGCATAGTTTGGGTGGAAAACTCACAGACAGAAGCTGTACTCTTAAACTCCGCTCTGAGGCGTGGATGGTGTGGCTCACGCTGGTAGGCGCTCCGGAGGGGCTGGGCCCAGCGAGGCGGAGGGGCAGCGCTGAGCTTCCTCAGGCCTCGGCACCCGCCCGCCTGCCCTCCTGTGACACCTACTCTAGCAGAAAGCGCCACGTCCACGTGTGTGCCTTGTCCTCGTGCTTTCGGGCAAACCGTGGCTGACTTTGGACACTAGTTAACCAGGCTTTCCTGGAAAGGGCTTGCTTGGGTCTCTGACAGCAGATGATTCTTGCCCTTTGTTTGAGAACCAGCCCCCCTGTTCAAATAAGAGGAAAGCCATGGACGCCCCCCTCCTCCACTCCAGGAAGGTGCCCTAAACAATTATTCTGTCTGTGTTGTCATGGATGTAAGGGCCCTCCGTCAGATCTCTAGGTCCTGGGGGACCCCGGTTTAAGAAAATCCTGGTGGAATCTGGCTTGGCCCGGATTCTTCCGCGGGGCGTTGCTCCAAGGGCTTGTCATTAGGGATAATTATTGGAGGAGGCGTTTGAGCTTATCTATTTCAAATCCCTCACTTTCCCGGTGAAATAGATGAGGACCAAAAAGGCCAGAATTGACCAAAGTCACACAGCTGGTTACAGGTAAAGTGACAGCTGGTCGCTGCTAATTTGGGGAGCTCACCACAGTACCAGGTAAACTTCAGTCTCCTAAATGATCCTGTTAGATGCAGTTATATTTGAATGGGGTATAAATGGGCACCCAGAACATTCACCAACAAGGCATCAATACTGTGGTTTTTCCTAAGTGGGGGCTTCCTCTGACAACTTTTAACTTTTGTTTATGATTGAAAAGTTATTATTTATTGAGAAATAAATCTAAATTACAATGAGGTATAAAGAAGCAGAGAAATGTCCCATTATCCCAACTCCAAGATCATCTCTGAAACCTTGGGACTGCTGGACTTATTCACACACTCAAACACACTCACACAAGTACACATTTAACATGACTGAGATCATATTGTCCACATAACATCATAGTTTGATTTTTTCATTTAAACTTGCGGTATAAGTGAACCATGTTACTAAGAGCCCTTAGGAAAGAGCAGTTCTACTAAGTGCATAAGCTATTCAGCGTTTGGCAAATAGGTATCGAGTATTGTATGCATCTGACAATGTTGAAGGTATAGGGGATTCAGAGGTGAGCAAATCAACCTGTACTCATGGAACTCACTTTCTGGGGGGCATCTGGGGTGGGAGAGGAGACAGAAAATGAAAAGGCAGATATGAATTTTAAAAATTACTTCCAGAGAGTGATAAGTACTTTGAAGAAAATAAAGATAACAGGCTGGAGAGTTCAGATGTGGTTTACTTTTGACATCTCTGAGGATGTCACATGTGAGCTGAGACCCAAATGGCAAGGATGCAGCCATATGAAGACCTGGGGGACCAGTGTTATTCAGCTGAAAGGACCAGCAAGTTCAAAGGTCCTGGGGCAGAAATGATCTTAGCAAGTTTCGGAACAGATAGAAGGTTTTGTCTTCTAGGCTCACTTGGAGAGGAGGGGACAAAGCCTTCTAGGCAGACCCCTCAGGTTTCACAAAATGATGTCAGTTACCTTGTGGCCTAGATGATGGAGTATACAGCAAGGCACTTGACTGGCCATACAGACTGATACCTGCCCTTCTGAGGCTGTCCCCAGGCTCTGGCCACTTCTCCTTCTCCTGGTGCCTGCCTCCCAGCCCGTCCCTCTGGCTGACCTACATTCTGGGCTCTTCTCAGATGTGGAGCTCAGGATTGGGCCTCCCCAGCCTCTGTGGGCCTTTGTCTCTAGGAATGTTTGCCTCTCAGGCAAGGGAAGGTAGGGCCTGGAAGCGACCTTGCTTTGTGGACTTTCCCTCCTGGGGTGAGTCCTGGCCACAGTTACTTCATTCATTCATTCAGAAACTGCCGATTTCAAAAGCATCTCCTGCCAGGCTTTTATGTTTCAAACACTTTCTTTGCTGTGATTTTCTCTAGTTATTTAATCAATTATCTTTTCTTTATGAATGGCACTTTTTTTATGTTCTCTGCCTTTTTCTCGAATCCTTTCATGACTCTGAGGCGCTTAGGGGGAATTCAGGTTACAGATGACCCACTCCCTGCAGCCCCCAGAACTGGAGGCCCCAGGCTGGCACCCCCCTCCTCACGCCCCAACTCCTGAGGCCCTGGTTCCAGGTCTCTTTCCTGGAGTCAGGAATCCTTAGCTGCATCCACTAGCCCTGCTTTCCCAGGGCCCAGAATGCCGGCGCACCTGCCTTCCGGGTGGGAGGTGAGGACTCATGTAGGGACAGCGTTAAGGACGTGACCTATGGAGACGCATGTCCACTCAACGGTCACCTCCGCCCAGACAGGCCCTCCGTGTGGGGTGGTGACCCTGCTCCCTTGTCCCAGATCTCAGATCTCACACCCCCTCTCACGGTCCCCCAGGGAGGGGCCAGGCCTGTGCCCTCCGGCCTCCACAGGGCCTCCTCGGCCTAGATGTCCCCCTGCTCACCACAGCTGTGGGAGAAACACGATTCCTCCTCACGCGGCACTGGCTGGGGCCCTCGGTGGACCCTCGGGGCCAGAGGACTCTCCATAGCCATGCGCCCTCCCCCACCGCTCACAGACAAGCCGGTTACTGGCCACAGCTGCCCTGGCTGCTCCGGGCCCAGAGGAGGATTCTGCCCGGCGTGAACTTTCTGGGCAGGAGGCTGGGGAGGCTCTGTTGAGAAGGCAGGGCACTTGGGGTCAGAGGCCAAGGTCAGTGACCTCCCTGAGTTCCTCCTCTGCCCCTGCTCAGGCCAACCCCAGCCAGTGTTCAAAGCTCACAGGTGGGTGCTCCTGATGGGAGGCTCTGGGCTCCCCGCTTGGCTGCGGTGGGCAGGTGGAGGGAGGTCCGGGTGGGACGCGCCAGCTCTCAGACTCCACCGCATGTGCTGCATCTGGTGCAGCCCCGAGGGGCTCCACCTGGCCGCCGTGCCGGTGAGTTCCCCTTCCTTCTCGCCCTGACACCTGGAGGGCAGGAAGCGGGTGCATCCTCATCTAAGGGCTGAATCACCTCAGAGCTTTGGGCCAAGCTTCATGAACTAAGGGCCCAGCCATGGAGAAGTACGCAGTCCCATTATGGCCCCCCTTTTAATAGACTTCCAGGGGGCCTGAGGTGGGGTCGGTGGTGGACGGGGAGGGGGAAGGGAGTGAATACCATTCTCCATCGTGATGTGAAATACTAGCACCAGCGTGGGTGAGGATACTCAGAAATGATGAGGCAGTTGGGAAACTGGTTTATGCTTCTTTATGGCGTTTGATAGACTGTGTAAGAATGAATGTTTGGGCTTCCCTGGTGGCGCAGTGGTCGAGAGTCTGCCTGCCAATGCAGGGGACACGGGTTCGAGCCCTGGTCTGGGAAGATCCCACATGCCGCGGAGCAGCTGGGCCCGTGAGCCACAACTACTGAGCCTGCGCGTCTGGAGCCTGTGCTCCGCAACAAGAGAGGCTGCAACAGTGAGAGGCCCGCGCACCACGATGAAGAGTGACCCCCGCTCGCCGCAACTAGAGAAAGCCCTCGCACAGAAGCAAAGACCCAACACAGCCATAAATAAATAAATAAATAAAAATAAATAAACTTCTTTATTAAAAAAAAAAAAGAATGAATGTTTGTTCTTGGGAAACAGGACACATGTGTGATAAAGATAAGTGTGTGGACAGCAAGGAGAAAAACAGGAATGTGAGAGCCCTGGAAGGAGCCTGCTTCACAGTGTCCACCATCACCCAAGGGACCAAAGCGCCAAATGCCACAGGGGACTGTCCTACCAAGACCTTGGGTTGTGAGTCTGGACGGGAGAACCCAGACTCTGGGAAATGTACTGCTGGGAGAAAGGGAATGGATGGGAAGACAAAAGCTCCCATGGGTAGAGAGTGGGGTTTCCAGAAAGTCAGGAAGATTTGATAAGGCAGGGGTCAGAGGATGGAGGTGCTCTGGCCGAGGGGTGGACTTGGAAGTTGGGAAGCAGGGTTAATAACCGAGGGCCACCCGGGAGGGAACCTCTCTGAGAGCACGATGCTCTGGGGGCTTTCTTCCTCATGGACCGTGGAATAGCTCTACACAGGGAGTGTTATCAAATGCCTTCCCTCACAGCTTGTCACCTCTTAGGCTTCTCTCAACCTCTCAGTAAAGTCTCTTACAGCCAGCCCACCTGCATGGTGAAGTGTGGAAAGAAATGAGGTTGACACTGCCGGAGGGAGATGAGCTCTGGCTGTTCACCTGGCCTCTGGCTAGATAACCAATGCTCACATGGTCCTGGATGCAGTTAGCAGCAGAGAGGGCTATGGTCCTAGGAGCAGTGAACAACAGTGGATGTTGTGGAAATTGCTTACTAGAAGGTATGTAGTTCCACAGAAATCCCCAGCACCTAAACAATACTCAGCACCCAGCAGTGATTCAATAAATGCCTGAATGATACTCTGTAGGCTATCTTCACCAAATATATATGAACGTCCATGAAAATGAAAAGTGTACATGTACATGAAAAGTGCTTGAAATCAGTAATTACCAGAGAAATGCAAATTAAAACCATAATAAGATACTATTACATACCTATTAGAATGACTAAAATTAAAAAGACTGACACATCAGGTGTTGCCAGGGGATATGGAGCAACTGGGAATCCCATATGTTGCTAGTGGGAAAGAAAACTGATGCAGCCACTTTAAAAACAGTATGGTTGTATCTTGTAAAGTTAAGCATAGTCTTACCATATAATCCAGCAATCCTATTTCTAGGTATTTATCCAAGAGAAATGAAAACTTACGTTCATACAAAGACTTATATGTGAATGGTCTTAGTGTTATTCATAAATAATAAGAAACTAAAAGCAACTCAAATATCCATCAACTGTTGAACAGATAACCAAATTGTACTACGGAATACTACTCAGCTGCAAAAAGGGATGACATATGGATGAATCTCAAAACATTATAAAGGAAAGAATTAAACACAAAAGACTATGTACTGTATGATTCCATTTATATGCAACTCTAGGAAAGGCATGGTTATAATGACGGTTGCAGTTGCCTGGGGCTGGGGTGGGGGAGGAGATGAACTGCAAATGAGCAGGAGAAAATGTTTTAGGGTACAGGAACTGTTCTGTATCTTGATTGTGGTGATGGTAGCATAATTGTGTAAAATTACCAAAATGCATCAGGCTGTACACTTAAAATGGGTGAATTTTATTGAATGTCAATAATAATCAGGGACATCCCTGGTGGTCCAGTGGTAAAGAATCTGCCTTCCAATGCAGGGGACATGGGTGCAATCCCTGGTCGGGGAACTAAGATCCCACATGCCGCGGGTCAACTAAGCCTGAGCGCCACTACCGAGCTCTCGCGCCTCAATTAGAGAGCACGCGTGCCGCAAACTACAGAGCCCCTGCGCTCTGGAGCCCAGGCCACAAATAGAGAGGAGAAAACCCGCACGCACGCCACAACTAGAGAGAAGCCCGCGCGCCGCAAGGAGCGCCGCAACGATAGATGCCACATACCGCCAACGAAGATTCCGCGTGCTGCAACGAAGACCTGACGTAGCCAAATAAATAAATAAATAAATATTTTAAAAAATCAAATATAAATTTTAAGTTAAAAAACTCCACATCCAAATACATCTTGAGCAAAGAACACATAAAGAATGTAGCGCACTGAAAATGGTAAAAATGAATGTAAATAAAAATCATAAAGGTATCCAATAGAAGAACTAAAAACAGACTACAAAGCTTCAAAATTGATAGAAGGATCTGCAGTGAGCCTGTGCGTGGTGGATGGAAGACAGATGGGACAGAACCACAGACACCTGGTAGAACAACAAGGGAGCGGCTTCATCCTGGTTACAAAGCCCTGAAGCATCGTTTGGTCCTCATCTCCCTGGGAGTTAGGGAGTCGGGCACATATTATCCCTGCTTTATAGGAACAGAAACAGAGCCTCAGAGAAAAGGAGTTACTCTTCCAAGAAGCCATATTAAGTAACATACAGGATAAGGTATGTGTCTTTCGGGAAAACTAAGTCCAGTCCCCCTGAAATGAATCTTGGAAGCTGCGTTGCCGCTCTCCAGCCCTCGGGCGGTCTCCTCTAACGCGGGGCGAACAGCTTTTTCCCGAGGCTGCTGAGCGGTGGAGGGGTTCGGCGCTGTCACCGGGCAGGGACGCTGAGGCAGCCCCACCGCAGACGCCGCCCGCGTGCGCGCGCAGCCGGACAGGGGTCGGGGCGCCGCCGCGGGTCCGTTGCTAAGGCCGCGCCGCCCTGGCGACCGAGGGCCGCGGCCCCGCGCACGCGCCTTGGCGGATTCCGGTGCACTGTGGGATGGAAACTCGAGCGGCGCGTCCAGGCCGGACCTGGCGGCGGCGGCGGGGCCGGCGGCGGCCGCGGAGCGGGGCTTAGGCTCGGCGGCCGGCGAGACGCGGGCGGCGCCGCCATGAACGCGGCGGTGGTGAAGCGGACGCAGGAGGCTCTGGGGAAGGTGATTCGGAGGCCGCCGCTGACGGAGAAGCTGCTGAACAAGCCCCCGTTCCGCTACCTGCACGACATCATCACGGAGGTGAGCCCCGGGCCGGGGCGGGGGTCGGGGTGCCGGCCGGGGTTCATTGGGGTCGGGGCCGGGGTCCCGGTGCGCTGTCTGGCTGCGGGCCAGGGGTCAGGGCCCTTGTGGGGGTCGGGGTGAGGGCCGGGATGCGGGTCGGGGGTCACTGCCGGGTTGGGGGTCGGGACCAGGGCTGGCGTCAGGGTCGGACCTCTCGTCGCTGAGCGCGGCCCCTGCCCAAGGAGCCGGGCTTTGGCCGGATTCCGCGGCGCCTCTGCTCTCACCCCTGCGCTCCCCTTCGCGCCAACCCCCTGGGCCCCCTCTTCCGGGGAGACTCCCGGCCCCTTGGGGAGCATTCTTATTTCTTCCCATCCTACCCATGTATTTCTTAGAGCACATCTTCCACTCTACCTGGCAAAGCTGTTTCTGTGATTTTTTTTGCTGCGGTGTCTAGCATGTGGAGAGTGCTTACAAATCCCGGGAGAATGGAATCATTCTTTTTTTTTTTAATAAACCCCCTCTCCCCAAGTTTCCCTCCACCTGCTCCACTGTGGTCACTACATACTGGATGCTTAATCAGTACCTGTGGGTGAATTGATTGAAGGTGGTTTTAGGGGACCTGAAAAGAAGAAGCTATAAAAGAGCAGGTCAGTATTTGCTGATAAACGGCAGAGCATGTCTTGAGATTGGTTGTCTGTAAACTTTTCCCCACTGGCTGGTGAATTCCTGAGTGACGCGGACGGTAGCTTGTTTGTTGGCATATCCTGGGTACGGTACACAGAAGGTGCACGACAAACATTCATTGTTGAATGGAATCGGTCAAGGTTCCTGTAACTCAGGGTGGCAGCGCCCATTTCCGTGGTGCACCTGAGTGCAGTGTTGACCTTGGGAACTCGGGCATGCTCTTGGGGAGTTAGGAGTCAGCTCGAACTTGCAGGTGTCCAGGGGCTCGGGCTCCCACTCTTGCCCCATGTTTGTCCTTAAACTTCACTTCTCACTCTTTCCAGCAGGTGCGGCGTCTTACACAAACTTTGCTTTGCTCGTTTTTGCTATCTTACCTTAGCTTACAATGTGTGCCTCTCTCTGTTAAAAACCCTAATTGTGCTTACAGCTCTCTTGAAACCCACCCACATCCCAAGGGCTGCCTTGACTGGCCTCCCCCTCCTCCTAAGCTAGTGCAGCACTTAGACCTGCCCTGGACAGTGTTTGGGGAAGGGACGTGGCTGCGTGGAGAGGCTGGTGGGAGCCGGGCCTTGAGCTGCATCACCCCCGCCCTGTGGAGTAGGCAGGTAGCGTCCTCTAACCCAGGAGGGGTCAAGTCACTTAGCCAGGAGGTGAGTGGCCAACTACAGCGGTTGCCGCCCAGCTTCACACTTTCATTTTCTGCGTTAGTCCCATCTCCTCACTGAAGCAGAGCCAGGAAGGAGGCTGGGGGCCACACCTCGTCCTGTGGGTCTTGGTGTGGCCCTGGGCTCATGGTGGCTGCTGTCCCCACCTCCTGGAAGGTCGGAAGGAGGAGGAAGTTTCGGGCAGGAATCGACTTGGTTGGCCAGGTAGCCAGGGTGTGGGGAAGGAGTTCCGTGTTCCCAATCGGGACCCACTGGTCTGCTTTACTTCCTCAGGTTTTTCCTAATCTAAGGTCAAAATTAATTTCTCTACCTGTGTAAAGATAAATACGCTAATTGTCACCTACTCAATAAAGATGTTAGGACAATTGACATCTGGAAAGCATTTTCAGATAATATGTGCAGATCCTCGTACGAAAATTCTTCACTGCCCCTGAGTATTGTATTCAAATCTCCGTGTTAGTATTTTAGCTACTGCTAAACCAACTCTGCCTCTTTCATAAATTGAAGCACTGATCCTGCGAAATTCATGTCTCTTGTTGATTAAAATGATTGCTCACAAGTTTAACTGTGAGCACACTGGGAAAACCTCAAAAGGTTTTTCCTTTTGAGGATGCAAAAGTTCCAGGAATATTAAATGCAGGATACTCTTAATATTCCACCTGTCTTGTCAGGAAAAAAAATAGCACAGCTGTTCAGTAGTTTGAGGAATGAAAGCTAGCTTAATTAATAGCTAGCTAGTTGTAGCTTGGTCTCAGAGAAGGAGCCTAATATTAGTGTGGGACTGTCTTTTTTTTTTTTTTAAGGTAATAAATACTCTTTATATCTGACCCAGGACACACACACGTAGGCAATATTCATCCTTACTACATACAGTGCAGTCTGATATTTTCTTATCTGTTTTATTTAAAAAATGCTTATCGCTACCCATTACATTGACTTTATAGTGACCTGCCGCATTTTGAAAACCTCTGGTCTGAGAGAAGCCAGGGCCCTGGTGTGTCTGGAGGTGGGGAGGAACGGAAAGCATCACCACCCCCAAAGCCTGACTGAGGGGTAACTGGGAGGTCCAGGTTGACTGAGGAGAGGAAGAGGTGGGGGGAGAGCAAAAGTGATGTGGCACAGAGCAGCCCTCTGTCCCAGGAAGTGAGTGACACGGTGGTGAGGAGAAACCCAGCTGGGAAGTTCCTCTTCTTCCCAAAATCCATGCTCTCCACTGCCCTGAGCCGTCCTCGCAAGAGGCCGTTTCCTGTTTGTGGACCTCTCGGGGCCTCCTCGTGGTAGTGAGGCTAAGTCCATACTCCTGATGGCTTCGAAGGCCATCCGGTCAGGCCCCTGCTGACTCCCTGGCCTCAGGCTCCTCTTGTCAAACTTCTTCTGGCCCCTTGAACAGGACCTAGTTGGACCTTGTGGGACTGTTTCTTTTGCCTGGCACGTGCTTCCTCAATACCTGCTCCCCCAGTTCTTCTCCCGTAAGCTTCTGGTCTTAGTTTAGATATGATTTGCTCTGGGAAGTGTTCCCTGACTCCCCGGGGCCTCCTGCACTTGGATTAGGAGTGATCCTGTCCCCCCTTGTAGCCCCGCGGGTCCATCGTGTTTACCTGTTGTCACAGCCAGGCTGAGTTCTGTGAGGACCAGGCTGGCTTCTGCCTGGGACGAGGCCTTGCACGTGGCAGATGCTCAGTGCTCGTTGTGTCAGTGGGTGAGTGACATCCTGGGGCGTAGACAGATCCAGGCGGCCCTTAGCGTGGGCAGTGGGCGAGGCCAGGGCACGGGCCGTCCCGTGGGGTGCTGACCACAGCCTTGCTTTATCTTTTGCAGGTGATCAGGATGACTGGCTTCATGAAGGGCCTCTACACAGACGCCGAGATGAAGTCCGATAACGTTAAGGTAGGTTTGAGGCGCCGTCCCTGCTCGCCTTCGCGAACAGGGTTTTTGTGAGCGGCGCGCTGTGCTGGCCCCTCGCTCACTGCTGACCTGTGGCTGGCATGCGAGGCCGGTGGCTCTGGGAGTTGCCACGCGCCCTTCCTCACTTCGTGGTCTTTGCGGCAGCCGCCTAGCACGGTAACGTTATCCTGGAGAAATGGAATGAGTGTTCCAGAGGTTAATGCTAGCCCACCACCTAAAACTAAAAGCTTTACCGAAGATTTTATTTTAGTGGTGGTTGTTATAAAGAGTCGGGATTTCTAAATTTGACACACATCTAAAAATAGCTTTTTATCTAAACGGGAACTGTGCCTGTTAGACGTACTGAAGATAATGCAAGCTCTTTTTGAAGTATTTTAATATTTGTGTTTTAAATGGAAATCTTTCAGGATAAAGATGCCAAAATTAGCTTCCTTCAGAAGGCCATAGACGTGGTGGTCATGGTCTCCGGAGAGCCACTGTTGGCAAAACCGGCTCGGATCGTGGCCGGGCACGAGCCTGAAAAGACCAACGAGCTGCTCCAGAGAATCGGAAAGTGCTGTCTCAACAAGGTAGCGCCGCCCCCGAGCTGGAAGCTGCCGGCACGGGAGGGATGACCAGACGGGGAGGGCAGGCCACCCAATGGAGCCAGAGGTGTTTAAGGAGGGGGTTTTAACCCTGTGCTTGCAATCTGATCCCACCTCTCCTGGAGCCTCAGAGTTGCAGAAGTAGTTTAAAGCTGTATGGTGAAACAGATAAGGCAGTGCTACGCACAGGGTCTACGAGCTGTCAGTATCACATAGGGACTCCGCAGGCACTTTGCTCGTGGGCACGTGGCTGGAGGCTGCGTGCCCAGCCTACTGAGCCCTGCATTCTTTCTCCTTTTGGGCCTCCTTTCAGGGCAGGTGACTGTTTCCAACCGGGTGGCCGGAGCAGCTGCTTTTCTTCGTCTTTGGGGCTTGTGGGACGTCCCTGTTCTCTGCCTGCCTTTCCAGCCTCTTGGGTCTGCTTCCCTCCCTCTTTCCCTCCTTCCCTCCATCCCTCCCTCTCCCCTGGTGGGTGTTTGCAGAGCTGTGCTGCCTTCAAAGAGATTCCATTTCACTGCTGCAGGGACTGGATTTCCTGGGATCCTCACCATGGGCTAGAATCTTGCCTTCTCTGGCCTCAGAGTCCAGCCGGGGCCATGGGAGCAGGTCATCCCCAGGGCCTGCCTTCTTTGTGGGATCTGAGTAGCCCCCAGGGGAGCAGAGTTGGACCTCTATCAAGGGCGTGGCTAATAGAGCCCTTCATGGACCTGATGGGCTGGCGGCTAACCTTCCATGTTACCAAGATGGGAAAGGTGGGTTTTAGCTCACACAGCAGCAGTGGGAGATGGGGAGTGGGATCAGACTGGCCCCCAGGGCCTCAGGATAGCCTCGCCCTGGTGTGCTGGGTCCAAGGCATGGAGACGCAGAGGCTGATCTTCCAGTGCTCTGGCTTCTGTCCCCTGCCCCCACCCCCAGATCCTTCTTGTTGATCATCTTTCCAGAAAGCAAATCTGACTAGTCTTCCTGCTGAATCCCTTGCCCCCAGCTCCGTGCACCGCTCACGAAGCCCCTCTCCTCTGCTCCTTTCCTCTCGTCTCTCGCCTTGTGCCTGCACCCCTGAGGTCTCCTGCCCTGGTCTCACTCCCTCGCTTGTGCTGCTGGTTTCTCTGTGCGGAGCTGCTTCCCGGGAGCCGTGTGGGATTGGCTGCTCTTGCTGGAACCCCCGTCGTGTTCCCCCAGCGCACTGACTTTTGCTTGTTGTATTTGGCCGCCTCGCTGGTGTGCAGCGCGTCCTCGGCCCAGGGTCTAGTGCCTGGCGTGTAGCAGTCACTCAGCGCAGGCTTGCGGAAAGCGGGAGTGTGTGGGCCAATGGGATTCCTGACCCGAGGTGTTCAGAGACTCTGGGGGGCGGTCAGGGATGCTGCAGAAGGGATTTTGGCATTTGATGGGGCTCCAGGTAGATCATTCCTTAGGCCCTTTCGGTGCTGGGCCTCTGTGGCCCCGTGAGAAGTGAAGGGTGTCGTAGCGTCGTGTGGTCAGCTTTGGTGTCCTTGAACAGCACACACGTCCACGCTTGGCAGCTCGGGTAGAAGGGACCCAGGGTTCATTTAGCTTGAGCGGACTGTGCTGTTAGCGCAGCGGTGCTGGAGGGGACGGTGAGAGGAGATGCTGTACGTTGTCTGTGATAACGTTCATTTCCTTTTAATATTTTATCCTCTGAAATCCATTAGGAGACAGAGGTTCCGTTTAATGAGCCATCTTTGAATGCTGACATCCATGTTTATTAAATGTACTAATTTCATCGCAACCTTGCATTTTATTTCCTCACGTGGGGACAAGCTCTCCAGCGACGATGCGGTGAAGAGAGTGTTAGCTGGAGAGAAGGCGGAAACAAAAGGAAGGTCCTCACTGACGTCGAAACCTCAAGAATTGGATAATAAGAACGTGAGGGAGGAAGCGTCCAGGGTCCCTAAAGATAAAGCGGTGAGTGCAAGTCATGTGCGTCTGAAAATGAAGTGATGAGGCTTCTTGTGGTTCAGGTAGACAGTTATAAGTGATATTGTTATCCAGCTTTTTTTTTTTTTCCTAGGATAGAAGAAACTCTGAAATAAACGAGAGAAATACAAGCGGAGGTCGAAAACAGAAAGAGGAATTAAAGGAAGAAAACAAACCAAGAGAAAAGGAAAGGGACAGGGAAAAGCCCAAGGAGAATGACCGAGACAGACACAAAGATCCCGAGAGAGACAAGTACCACGAAGGGGAGAGAGAGCGGGCCAAGAACAGGGCCCGGCCGGAGAGGGACAGGGCCAAGGACGCAGAGCGGGAGAGGGAGCCGAAGAACGAGGGCGGAAAGGAGAAGGAGAAGCGGAAGGAGAGGGAGAGAGAGCGCGAGCGAGACGGGGGCCGGGACCGGCAGAGGGTGCGGAACGGGCAGCACGGCGGGGACCCCGACAGGGAGAAGAGCCACGAGCGTGATAAGCCGGAGAAGAAGGTAAGTCCTGTTGGAAAACCTCCGCCTTTAACTTGGAAAGGGTTCGTGGTGTTCTCCAAAATGCCTTTGGTCTTGGTTGTAGTGTGATTAGGAAACTGGATTTCTTTGTCACCAATTGAAAATTCTGACAGTCGTGGATTCCTAGGAGAACCTTAAAGTGACACTGGGTTTTGCTTCTCCTGTCTGCTGTGTGTGTGTCTTTGGGCGTTCCCCTGGAGACTGGGGCTCAGTGGGTCCCGTGGCTTTGTGAGCAGCGTTTCCAGGCAGCCTCAGTGAGTGTGGTCCCCCGGGGTGTGGGCAGGGCTGCGTTTATTAAGGATTAGGGCTACTTTCTAAGTCTCTGAAGCATTAGCAGATGAGTAAAATGAGACCTCAGTTTACTGAATTTTGTTTAATTAAATTTTCAGGTAAATTTAGGATTTTCCAGAAAATTCTTTTGGTTTCAGACACTGTTTTTTACATGTGCAGGTTATTTCGGACTCGCTGTAGATAGGGTAAGTCTCCTGGCAGGGCTGGCGTTGCAGATGCTGGTTCTTGTGGGGACATCATATAACTGTAAAGTGTCCTGGGCAGGTCCTGGAAATCCTCTGGTCTCCAGCTGCTAGAAAGGAGGAAGCTGAGGTCTGGAAAAGTACAAGGTCTGCTGGGTGAGGCGGCCAGGCGGTGAGGGGCCAGCTTGCTCTTCCCTGCCAAGCCGGCCTCTGGTTTTGTGGCCTTGCATCCCTGGCACCGGGCGGTGAGCGGGCCCCGTGGGACAGACTGTGCGCCAGCCTGGAAGCTGGCCTGCTCGGTGGTTCTGTTGGCTGTCAGTATGCTACCTGGGACCCTGGGGTCTCCCAGGGACACCCCGGAGTCAAGTAACCCACCACGGCGTATGTGTCATAAAAGCCTGGTTTCCCATAGGGGTTTTAGAAATAACAAAGACCTTCCCCGTCTTTTGCTTCTTTTTAGAGGTCTAAGAAAAGTCTTTTTCACTGAGCCGGGTTTAGTGTGGTGCTCGGACATTCTAGCGCACTTTACTGTGCACGAGGCAGCCCCTGCCTGGGGCACCTTCTCAGCCCTCCAGGCCTTCAGACCCAGTGTCCCACCCGTGATGTTCACTGAGGTTGCTGGTGATGTGACTGGTTTTTTAAGTAGAGAGACAGTTCCAAAGAGAACTTTTATAGGTGGATATATGGGACGTATTGGAGCCACGAGCGAGTGACGGTTTTGTTTAACGGTGTGTGAGACCAGGGTGAACGGGCTGCGTTCCTGCTCCTAGCCAGCCCTCGTTGGCCGAAGGCAGGTGTTCAAAGACTTGTCGTGGTGATTTTGCTGGACTGGCCCTTCTGTGTCCGTCTGGGGCTCCTTTGTGGAACAGGGCTCGGGCGCAGGCTGCTGTCTCCCCCAGGAGTGGTGGGGCCCCCAGAGAGCCGGGCCTCGAGGCTTCCGGGAGGGCGGCCCCGGGGAAGAGCGACTCGGCTCTCCCGCGGGCCCTGCTGGGCACTCTGCAGCCTCCGGTCGAATCCCACGGCTTAGAAGAGACGGTGGTGAGACGTTCTCAGCCTGTGGAACAGCAGGTGCGAAGGCACTCTGAGAAGTCACGGGTGTGTCCCCGTGTGGCGGTGGAGGATGAGTGAGGTCAGAGTGACCACGTGTGGGTGCTGCCCTCCTCCCACATCTGCAGGGAACTGAGCACTCTGGGCTGGGGGACCCCGGGCACAGAGCCCGGCCCGCACAAGAAACTACTTCGGATACGGTCTGCTACCTTCATAATTAAGTTATGAGGACAGTTAATTGTTGGAGTATTCAACAGGCATCCATTGCTTTTCACGGAGGAAAATCTCAGTGATTGTGTCTCTTCTACTTCTTATGTCGAGATATGTGTTTCTGAGAGTTGATTTAAGTGTGAGATTTTTTAAGGTGTTGATTTAACATGCTTACAGTTTTCACGTCATTTTTGTTTTGAGAGTGCTTTCCTGATGTAGCGTCTGAAGACTTTGCTCAAAAAGAACCGCTCCATTGGGAAGTGAGAGTGGTTCCTTCACAGAAGATAGGAGTGGGGCGACTCCCTCGTTTCCGGATTCCCTGTGTGTCCCTGGAACACCTCCAAGGAGTCTGGCCTGGTGTAGGGACCGCGTGGGCCTGGGAGACACTGCCCCCTACAGTCCCCTGCGAGGCCCCGCCTCTGATGCCCTTGGCCTCCTGGTCAGCCCCCGGTGGGCAGAGATCTTGGATGGGCCTTTGGAGATCCAGGCCACACGGCGACCGCAGGGGGTCGGGGCTGGGATGTGACGTGGTGCTCCCGTGTGAAGGGTTATCTTGTTGTTGGTCAGTGTTAGAGGAAACATCTCGGTGCGTTTTTAGATGTTACAGACTTGAATAATTCTAGAGTTTGAAAAAAAAAATTTTTTTTTTATAGTCCTCAAGCTCAGGAGAGATGTCTAAAAAGTCGTCAGATGGATCTTTCAAAGACTCCAAAGCTGAAACAGAGGTAAAGTTGAAAGAATAATTTTGAGAGACGTAAACCCGTAGCTGTGTTGAAATAGTAGGTGCTGTGTGGTCCTCCCCCCGTCCACGGAGGCACGGGGCGGGGCGTGGCGGAGGCTCACACACAATAGGGCCATATTTATTTTGTTGTAAAAGTACCGATTTAAATGGTTTACTGCCTGTAAAGTAGGTGGAGTGTGTTTATCGTTTGTTTCTCTGCGGTGGACTCTTGGGTCTCCTCGTACCTTTATGCGACAAGTATGATGTACGGTGTACGGAGGGGTAGGGCAGTCATTTGGGAGAGGATGGAGGTGGCACTTCGGAGGAGTCTGGGAGAGGATTAAGTCACAAGGCAGACAGGGACCGGAGGGCCGGCTGGAGGGACCCGTCCAAGCTCCGCCTGGCCCGGTGGGACCCCGCAGTGCATTTTCTGTGGGTGAGGTACAGGCCAGGCCGGGCTGTCTTGGGGAGGTTAGACTCACCCCAACTTCATCGTCCAGTCTGCATTTTCAGAAAGTGTATCCGGGCAGCCACAGGCAAGATGGACAGGCGTGGAGTGGAGGCTGGGAGGCTAGTTAAGAGGCCCTCATGGCAGGTTGAGGGAGGGGTCGGGCCAGGGAACTGAGCCAGCGGTGGGAGGGACGGGATGTGCTGTTTTCTCTGATTTGCACTCTGTTTAAACACATCGTGTACGTTTTCACTCTCAGAGTCGTTCACAAATGCATTGAAGTAATTAAGCATGTAGCGACACAAGTCGAGTCCTCGTAAACTCATCTGACGAGACAGTGATTCTCAAGGTGTGGTCAGTGGACGGCTGACCTTTTTAGGGCTGTACCAAAAAGTGGAATTCTGCATTTAGAGTGAAAGAGCTTTCAGCTTCCTTCTAATTCACGCTCTTAGGTCTTAAGTGCTTAGCTGCACTGACTTGGAGTCAGTTCCCCTTTGAACGCGTACGGATATTGTTGTGTTTCCTATTTGTTCTTCCTTGAGCTTGAATAATAAATCTGCTCATGATGTTGCTCTGTGATGCATCAATTAATTTTTTTTTTTCATTCTCTTTTCTTTAAGACTGAGATTTCCACTAGAGCATCCAGGTCAGTGACGACAAAGACATCAAAACAGCGATCCAAAAATTCAGTGGAAGGTACTGCAAAATTTATCATACAATGTAGCTGAAAATACTAGATTCTTTTTTTTTTTAATTTATTTTATTTTTGGCTGTGTTGGGTCTTTGTTGCTGCGCGCGGGCTTTTCTCTAGTTGCGATGAGCGGGGGCTGCTCTTCGTTATGGTGCACAGGCTTCTTATTGCAGTGGCTTCTCTTGTTGTGGAGCATGGGCTCTAGGTGCGCGGGCTTCAGTAGTTGTGGCACGCAGGCTCAGTTGCTCCGCGGCACGTGGGATCCTCCCGGACCAGGGCTCGGGCTCGAACCCGTGTCCCCTGCATTGGCAGGCGGATTCTTAACCACTGTGCCGTCAGGGAAACCCAATACTAGATTCTTTGCTTTAATCACAACATCTAGTAGGAAAAAGCTTCTGTGACTAGAAAGCAGATTTGCCTTTGGAAGGAATGAACAAAGACTGTGTGAAAACGATGAAGATACATGGCTTTCACACCCACATGCCTGTGCATGCCCTTGCACACGTGTGTGAGCTCACGACACCAGGGGCAGAGTACACCTGCGTGATCTGTGTTCCAATCTAAAAGGTGTGATTGAATGTTAATTTTCCAGAAATATTTATCAGTCATGCGTGTCTCACTGACTCTTCTGAATGGGTAAAGCTGGTTTAGTCCTGATGCAAGATGGACATCAGGAGCACCCTGCCCTTAGACAGGTGATGTTTATACATTTAAAACATAGCAGAAAATGTCACTGGCAGTCATGCTAAAAGCTGAAGCTGAAGCAAACGGGCCTGGCCTGGGTTTGCCCGAGGATGTGCCTCCTTATGACAGACCAAAAAGTAGGGAAAGAATGTCAGTCCAATGCAGGGAAGTACAGTTGGAGGCCGGCAGTGTCGGAGGCTTTCAGTGGAAGCATGAAGTTACTTTGAATGAGCAGTACTAGTTCCTGAAAAGTCATCCTTTTCCTAAATTGTAAAACTTAAAGAAGTATGGCAAGAATGTAGTAGTTGGAATTTTTCACTGAGAAATTGAACTTAGGTGGTAAGTTCCACTCTTTGACATCGATAAATGCTTTAGTGAACTTTTTTGTGCCAGAAACTTTCTCTCCCTTTTGGGCGATCTCTGTGGGATAGGTTCCCAGGGTATAATTACTGGCACAGAGGGCCATTATGGACATTTAAGGTTTTTAGCTACAGTGGACACTGTCTGTACCCTCTACCCCACACCTTCTCCGGGGATTTGTTTGAAAGGCTTGCTGATTTTGATAGATGGAAAACACTCAGGGTCTGAGTGTTCTTAATTTGCATTAGCTCCCTGTACGTTAAGGACATCTGCCAATTTTTTTTTTTAAGTATTTATTGTTTTATTTTTTTTATTGGGGTATAGTTGTTTTACAATGTTGTGTTGGTTTCTACTGTACAGGGAAGTGGAGTTCCCTGTGCTAACAGCAGGTTCTTATTAGTTATCTATTTTATACATATTAGTGTATGTATGTCAATCTCAATCTCCCAATTCATCCCACCACCACCCCCTGCTGATTTTAAAATAAGTATTTGTTTCTTATATTTTTTTTCCACTTTTTTTATTCTAATTATGTTTGGTTTCTGACTTGCCTAGGTGTTTAACTTTTATGCACTGGAAGCTGGTAGTCTTTTTTTTGTAGTTTGTCCAGAGATTTGAGAGATGAAGGTTTGTGTTTTGTCATACGTTTTAATATTTAATCTTTTTGGTTATCTCTTCATTTTAATTCATGGTGTAAAATGAGGCTCTGAATTTATTTTTTCATAATAACTCATCAGGTATTCCAGGGTCACTTACTAAATAATTGTTCCCTTCCCTCCTGCTCTGTGATCTCCCCACATGCCTTTTGGAGTCTGGAGTCTGGTGTTTCTGTTTTTGTTTTTTCTCTACTGTTTTCTGTTTCACTACTAGTTCCCTATCATTTTTCTTTTCAAAGAAGTTTTAAGCCCTTTTATTTGCTATTCTTCCAGATGTATTTTATAATCAGTTCATGAGTCAAAGAATCCCACCTCCCACAAAACAAATGGATCAGGATATAATTGGACTTGGGTGAAACTCAGGCTTTCATTATGCTGGGAAGATTGGATACCTCTACTTTCAAGTTAGACAGGGGTCTCCTCCTCTGTCGAGACGTGTGTTGGGTGCTTGGGTGTGTCTGTCAGTCAGGGATTGCTCGAGTGTTTGTTTTGTTTTCAGTTTTTTGGGAAATGGTATCTTTCTTCCCCTCATTAATTTTTAGTGATCAGTGTTGGAATATAGAAGCTTTATTGATTTTTGTAAATGTATCTTAAATCTAGCTTGTATTGGATCTTAACCCATAATTGTTCCATTGATGTTTTGATTTTCTAAGCTGATGGTCGTATCATCTGCTTTTCTTTTTTAATAACTCAGGATGTTTGCATCTGAGTTAACCGGTAAGATTGAACTGTAGGGTTCCTTTTATTTGATCTTTAAGAGATTTGGTTATCAGAGAGTTGCCAGCTTTATGACATTAAGGTTTCCTGAGCTGTCGACAAGTTGGTGAACTCTTTCTTCCCTGCCTGCTAGTCGGGCACTGACCTCACCCCGGGTCCTTGCCCAGCAAAGCTGGCACTGCGCCCTATCCTGCTGCCTTGCTTTAGCGGGTAGCATTAGGGAAAGGGTCCAGCACCCAGGAGGTGTGCGAGACACAGGCCCTCTGTGCTCCCGCCGAGGAGAGAAGCCTTCCCTTTACTAGAGAGGGAGGGCATCACGTTTGTTAGACATACTTAGAATCTTAAGGCCATACTAGAATCCCTATAGGATCCAAAAAACATTCTACATAAGAATATGATCATTTTTGCTTATTCTTAACTAGTGGAGACTAGCAGAGCAAATCACTTTGAGTTAGTGGGTGCATTTTAATTTCATTTGTTCGATAAATATGCAGCATCACAGATTAAGTTTAATACGTATTTTCATTGTGCAATTTCCTGTTAGGAAGAAGGGATTCTAGAACCAGTGAAAATAGTCTCTCCCCTGAGAAAGAACGTAACTCTTCCAGCAGTAAAGCTGAGAAGGAACACACCGGGAAACAGCTCGGTAAGACTGAGTGAACCCCGGGAGGCTGCGAGGGAGGGTTTGCGACTCGAAACCTTTAGCCGCCTGATGCCTTGCTTCCGTCTGGTCATTAAACAGACGGAGCCCTGTGGGTGGTGCAGAGGAGATGCGCCCTGTTTGCCGCGGGCCCGGGCGCCAGAGCACTGTTCTCGGCCCCACGTGCAGCAGGGGCAGGGGGACTGCGGGCCCCCTTGTCTGAGCCGCAGGGCTGCCCCCGCCGTGCGCGGATTCCCGTCCGTGACTCCGTCACTGGCCGAAATCGTCCATGTGAGCCTTCCTTTCTTAATTCTGCCAATATCTGTGGAGTACCTGCCCTCGTGGAGAGTATGATCTAGAAGGAGAAGACAGATAATAAAGAGAACTCAGGGTGTATACATTCGTGTTCGTTAACCATGAGTCTTTTGAAGGGAGATGAAGCCGAGAGAGGTGGAGGGGGGGCGTAGGCAGAGAGGGCCCCTGAGGAGGGGGTGTCTGGACAGAGTCCACTAGCGTCACAGAGCACATGACCTGTGGGTGTCCAGGAATGGCCAGAGGCCCCGAGCTGGGAACAGGCCTGCCTGTTTGAGTGACTGGAAGCCGGGTGGTGAGGCTGGAGCAGAGAGAGGGCAAGTGCCAGGAGAAGGGGCTTGTGAGTGGGCAGGCTGGGGGCATGGTAGAATAGGTGGGAGCGAGGTCCCGGGGGGCCCAGCAGGAAGAGACAGGCTCTGGCTTAGGTTTGATAAGCGCCCCCGTTAAAACTGCAGGGGCGGGAATGAAGGCCGGAGAGCAGGTAGGTGGTGCTGTGGCGTCCAGGTGAGAGGCCGTGACGGCTGGGACCCAAGGTCACTGCTGCGGAGATCGGTGGGTGGGGTGGGGTAGGCTGCTCTCACGGAAGGGGCGACAGCGCGCCGATGGACTGCACGGCGCCTGTTAGAGAGGAATCCCAGGTGGGGTCAGTCGGGGGGTGTCTGGCACCTCCGTGATGTCATTTACTGAAGTGGGGAAGGCTTTGGGAGAAGCTGGTTGGCGGATCGGTTCTAGAGGCCTTAAGTTCAAGATGCCTGTGCTGAAACAAGCAGGTGGAGGTGTTGGGACAGCGGGCGGGCGTGTGGGCCTGGGGTTCAGGGGGAGAGCTGGAGAAGCTGACGTTGAAATGAAAAACTTGGGGGTTCCCAGATTAGCGTGTGGGCCTTCATGCAGTAATGGACTCCGGGGAGCGTGGAGCCCAGGATTCGAGGGTCGGAGAGGAGGAGACGGCTCTGACAGAGGAGACAGAGGCCAGCAAGTTGGGGGGTTTGGAGAGCCGGCGCCCTGAAAGCCAGGGGGTTCCGGGAGAGGGAGGGGCTTAACCAGCGCTTCTGAGACGGGTCCCGTGGAGGCTGAGAGTTGACTGTTGAGTTGATGGGACAGTTAGTTGGTGACCTTGGCATAAAGCCTTGTAAATCCCAACCAAAGCAACCAAACGCAAAAACCTTTGCAATAGTTTAATCTGTTGTTAACTGTTTTATGTCAGGAAGAAAGGAGGATGATATTTCAGCTAAAATTTTAGACCCCATAGTGTCTGGATTAAATAATGAACCAGATCAGGAAACTACAACTTCAGAAATAGGTAAGAAAAATATATTCTTTAGTTTAAATTCCTCGCCACTTTGGTATGAAATATTTACATCTCACTGTGGTTATCATTATTCTTTATTTTTCTAACCACTTTAAAGTTCATCAGATTTTTTTTTCCCACAGTGTACCGAAGAACAGAAATGACTTGATAGTCTGTTTGCTTTAATTTGCTAAGTTTTATGATAAAGAAGATTAACTCAGCTTTAAGTTAACCTTTACATGCTTTATTATGTGTAACATCTTTGCATCTAAGTCAAAATGCTTTCTTTATCTTACTCCTGGAATTTTAAAAAATGTCTGGATAGTTAGAGAAATTATCTTTCATTTCTCCTGCGTGCTCTGCTGTGTTGTGTTGAGAAAATGCTCCACAAGAAATATTTTAAAGTGCTTGCTCGGCGCGGCCGGGGAAAGTGTCCCCGTGGCTCCCCTTTTACACTCGAGGCTGGCGTGTGTGCACCTCCTCACCCTGCTGATGCCGTGTGATTAGACGCACGGATCTGGAATTTCGGTGGGGTGATCCAAGACCGTAACTGTATGTAGTCTTCTGTGATGTTTAACTACATTCTTCAGAAATATGGCAATTCTTGAGTGACATTTGAGGGGAAAAATAGTGTAAATCTTGCCCCCAGGGAAAGATAAAAATTTGTCTAGGCTGAACTTGCCTCGGATCTATCTGGTGTTTTAACATTCTGTAACTGTAGCTAGGATAACAATAAGCCCATCTTTCTGTACTCGCGTTCTCCCTTTACTAGTTTTTGCTTTTCTAAGACGGTTGTGTCTGCAAGCCGTCTGCTCCGTCGCGGGCTCAGCAGTGATGGTCTGTGGTTATTCTGTTCCAAGCAGGTCAGCTCTGTGTGGCTTATCTGGGTCTTGAGCAGTGTGGGAGGACTGAATGACCTAAATTGGGACAGAATGAGTTCTTACGGATGAAAATGCTTTTCTCAGGGGCCACGCACGTTGCAATTCAGCTGCGTCTTGTGATGGTTTATTTCATTTCCGCGGGAGCTTTTCTCAGCCACAAGCGGATCCTGTGGGGGGCGGCACGGGGCAGTCCTGGCACCGCAGGAGAGGGGAGTGGGTGGCACGAAGCTTGAGGGAGGGCTTGCCCTCTGCAGGCCCTGGATGGCCCTGGTGGGCACACCTCGCATTCCAAACCCAAACCTGCGTACCTGCTGGCCTGGAACGAGCCGCACAGGTGTGCTCTCTGAGCCAGGGTCTCCTTGTGGGTACACGGGTGTGAGAAGACCTGCCTTGAGGGTAAACGAGGTGATGTTCGTGAAGTGGCCGGCTTGTCACAGACGTGTCGTACACCATTGCTTTAGTACCGATCACGTTATGTATAAAGTTTACCGAGAGCCCCGAGTCAGGGTGAGTCAGTGGTGTTCTGAGATGGTATGATGGATTTAAAATAAATTGGGGTAGTTCTTTAGACGTATGTTAGACTTTATGGATCTTTACAGATCTTTATCTGCATGTGTGAAAATAATAAAAGCTCAGTGTTTAAGAAGCACAGAACATTGCAGCAGGCGATTCTCAGTTGCGTGCTTTGCGGAGATTAGAAGGAAGCCTGGTGCCACCTGCTGGCCGCCAGCAGAGTCCTGTGTGCTCCGTGTCCCTGGGTGGTCCCGGTGAGCCTCCCTCCCCGCAGACCCTTCCTCCCTGCACACACCCCGGGTCCCTGTCGTCACAGACGTCGTCCTGCACTGGCAGTCATTTTACTTCCGGAATTCAGGGTTTGCCAGCAGTTGTTAGGGCTCCTTAAGTTCCCAGACTGATTGTGGCTTCCAGATCCAGGCCACTGGGTCTGTCCTCCCGGTCCCCTTCCTCTCCTGGCCAGCACTTCAAACCAGCGCCTGGCTGTGTCGTGCTGACCGCTCCAGGGCCTGGCTGGCCTGCGTTATTACCATTGGGGTGCCCGGGAGAATGGGTGGGCTTGGTGGTTCTCGTTTGCCTTTGCAGGTGGATTGAAGAATCCAACAAGGAATTTATCCATTTCTTTTCAAAACATGAACGTCTCCTTCCCCTGCTCACATCGTCACGCAGGCTGTCTGAGGAGACTCGCTCCTTCTACAGCTGTTTGATCGTCTTATGTTTTCCCGGAACCTTACACCATCCATGTCTTCAGTTTGCTTGGGTTCTCTCATTTCATTTTGTTTTATTGTTTAGACGTTTTCATTATGAAAAATACAGAAAATACATAGAAAGAATAGAATGATTTGCACCCATGTACCTCTCACGTAGATTCAGTAGTCCTAACATTCTGACATACTTGCTTCATCTGTAGTGACATAGTTTTATGAAATATTTCAGAGTATTTAAAAAATATTTTAATACTTTATCTGTAAATAATTCCATTTAAATACTTCAGCATACACCTCAAAAAAAAAATGAATGTTCCTACATAGTCGTAAAATTATTGTTGCACCCAACAGACTTGTCATTCCCCAAGAGCTTCTAAAACCCACTCTGCATTCTTATTGTCTCAACGATGTTATTTTTTTAAAAACCAGGATCTAGAACACACTGTATGGTTTTTATTATTCTTTTGGTCTCTTTAACCTCTTTGAATCTGGAATAGCCTCCCTTCCCCCACCTTTCGTTCCAGAACATTGACTTTCTGGAGAGGTGAGGTTGCTTGTCCTGTACAGCGGTCCCTCCTCTGTGTTTGTCTGATTGCTTCCTCGTGGTGTCATTTAACTTATGGCACACACACACCCCCGCCCCCCCGTATTTCTGTTAGATCTAAAGGCCTGATCAGATTTGGGTTGAAGAGATTGCTTCACCCTCACCCCTACGTAGGTGATGCTGTGCCCTTTACCTTATGTCCTGTCAGGGTGCACTTAATGTCTCTGCATCCCATGATATGATGCTAAGGCTGGTCACTGGGCCAGGCAGATCCGCCCATTTTAAACCCTGGTTATTTGCATTTACCCTCAGATGTAGTCAGCACCTCTGTGCAGCTGAACTTTGCACAGAGGCCTGGCAGAACGGCAAGCTGCTTGTGCAGTGCTGTGGGCTCTGCGCTGCTTGGTGAGTTTCAGGGAGAGTGACTGGTGCAGACACCGTGGCCCCAGCCGGTGCCCCCAGCTTTGCGCAGGTGATCTTATTGGGGTGAGAACCCCCTCAAGGTGTGGCGCTCTGCCCACGTCCTCACCTGCGGGGCTCAGTAATTGCTGCTAACTCAGACAGCAGATTGTGCTAATGCACTGATTTTTTTTTTTTTTTTCCAATTCATAGTAATTTTAATTTCTTATGGGTGCGTTATTTTTTTAAAAGCTGTTGCTTGGCAAGCTGGTTAACCTGCCCTCTGATTAAGAATCGATTGTAGTATTATTAGTGAATGATAGTCTGTTTCTATGTTCTTTCTGTTTGTGTGAATTTGGGGTCTAGTAAACCTTACTTAAGAATACCACTAGAAACGTTAAAACAACCATCATAGGCCTCTCAAAAAAGTAAAGAAAGAAAGAGCTTTGAGGAGATAAAATTGTGCAGAGTGTCATTGGTCTCCTCAAGCTACGGACAGAAATAATGCATTTGTAATTTACTTACTGTGCTGGTGGGTTTTGTACAATATAGAAAATATTTGATACTTTCAAATAACATATGACAACTTAAAGTTATTGGGGTGTTTTCTTCTAAAATTGATAATCTACAGCTGCCTAGCTTATACTTATTTTTAGATTTGTTTGTTTTAGAACTTAATGGTATTTCTTGTTGGTCCTATGAGATATCATAAATAATTAACTATAGACTTGAATCAGACTGTTTAAGTCAGCATCGTTTTTGCAGATCAAAAAAAAAATTTCCTCAGAAAATTATATGTTGTCTATTTTATGTAGTTCCACTATATAAAATCAAGCAGTTCTTTGATAGTTAGTGACAGTTTAATTCTGATATAAACTATTTCTTTGAGTACTTTTAAGAAATTATAAGATCGTGTTTCAGGAAAGGGAACATTTTCCTAATTTTATTTTTGTCTCCTGATCCATTTTAGAGAGTGTGTGGGACCCTTTAGTAACGGGTCAGGTTTCCTCCCTGGGTCCTGCCACAATTCAAAATCTGTTCCCACAGCACCGCTCCTTTTGTTTTTACTAGGAAAAATGTTTTATTTCTCAGGTATTTGGTGTTTTTTTCTATTTTTATAAACATTCGCACATCAGTCAGTTATCAGGAGGCAAGTATTTGGGAGCTTTTGACACGTCTAGGGCTGTGCACAAGGCCAGAAATATTTTTCCTTTTCCTCCTGCTTTCCTGAAGTTGCAACCTATTTGCAGCTTGTGACTCCCAGGCCTGGCTGTTGTGGGGAGATGAGAGGAGACTGGGAGTGTCGGGTGGTCCTGGAAATGGGGGGCCAGGTGCTTTGGCTGTGGGAGCCCAGGCCTATGCCTGGGCCACGTGGGCGGGGTCTGCTCACGTCTGGGTGCCCCTTCCCGCTCTCCTGATCCCAGAGCCAGGCCTGGGAGGAGTGTTCTAGGTGCGTTTTCTAGAAGCTGCCCTGGGTCATCCTTGGGAAGCTTGCGGTGGGGAAGCATAGATAAGTAAGGTGCCGCTGATGACCAGTTCCCTCTTAATAACACATTTAACTGTCTTACATCAGGAACAAAGGAAGCTAATACTCACTCAGCTAGTGTTTCTGATGCGAATTCATCTAGCCTGCAGCGAGAAAGTGCTGAGCCAGAACCAGCAGTAAAGCAGAAAGGTGAGAAGGGGGCCCCTTGTCAACCACTCCTGTCCCGTGAGGGAGACCCAGCACCCCAGATGTGGCGCTGCTTGTGTGGACGCCTCTCATCCCAAGGCCATGGCTGCAACCACAGGTTCCCTGGGTCTTTGACGCCCCCAGAGAGTCCAGTCCCTTGTTCTCCACACCATCAGGACAGAACGTGGCAAGTGGCTCACTTTTGCCTTTTTACAGAAACTAGAAAGCATGTTCTAGTCACTGCCTGATGGCAGCAGACTCTCCTGTGTCCCCAGTGTTCCTTCTGAGGTACTGTGGCAGAGCCCGGGGTGTCGGGACGACAGGAACAAGCCTCAGTTGCTGCTGGGGGTCCCAGAGGCCGAGCTGCATCCCCCAGGTTTCAGGTCCAAAGAGGACTTTTAAGCAGCTCAGAGCGCTGTCACGACCGTGACTTTTCTGTCTGTGATGTTCTCTGAGTGTCTTAAGTCCTACCTCAGTGGGGTTCTGCTTTTGGCATAATTTTTCTCAGCAGTAAAAAGAAGTCGTGGTAAAGTCCACGTTCAGCATTTGCTTTTTAAGGCCCTGGAGCTCCTTTGAGCATGGAGGGGTGCACGTGCCCCGTGGCACGTGAGTCGTGCCCCAGTGCCAGGCCTGGTGCTGGGTGTTGGGACCGGGGCAGCAGGGGCACGGCCAGGTGAGGGCCGACGTTTGTCAGTTTGTTCCAGTAGAAAATGTTGGTTGAAGGCCTATACTATGTGCTAGGCCCTAAGGCAGTGAGTGCATGAGTGGGCAGAAGCCAGTAGGTGCCCTAAGGGGTGCTGGGGGTGGTCTGGGGGGAGGGACTCTGCACCCTCTGGGGGAGGGTCAGGGAGAGCCTTTGGGCAGGGGCAGGGGTGAGAGCTGGGGCCAGTGGCCACGTCAGGGAGCTTCGCAGCAGGAAGCCGATGGCGTTTTTACGATGAGTGGCTGAGCCCTACTCAGATGGCCTCCACGTGGGCAGCGCAGCGCGTGGTCCAGAGGCGAGAGCGGCCTGGGCTGTGGCGTGGCGGGGAGGGGGGAGCGGCCGAGTCTCAGGCGCGCAGACACCTGAGGGCAGGCTCCCCGAGCTCAGGGGGGGCGCGGCCGGCTGTGAGGGTGCGCTCACCTGGGACGAGGGACGAGGGGGACAGAGCACCTGCACGGGCCGCCTCGGCCCCGGAATCTGGGGAGGAGGTGGAGCCGCAGAGGACCTGGGCATCCGCGAGGACGGGGCGCCCAGGGCCCGGGCCGATCTGTGGGCGGGGCTGCCGTGTGCCCTCACCACCTGGGCATCAGCTCGTGACTCAGCCACCTTTCCGGGACCCACGGCCTGTCCCCAGCGACGCCGAGGGCATGGGCTTTGAAGAGAGTCTGGGGGTGTGGCGTCGGGGCCCCAGTGGCCCAGCGGCTCTCAGGCTGGTCTCTCCCCCGCACACCAGGCGACAGGGCCGCGAGGAGGGCGGCTGCGGCTGCTCTGCGTCCTGCTGGGCAGCCCCCGTCACCCCGTCTTCCAGAGGCTCCGTCTGGAGCCACGCTCCCCAGGCCTGTCCTCGCCTTGTCCCTCTGTGGGGCGGGACCTCCGGGAGGCTCTGTGTCCCACGCAGATGGGGTCCTGGAGGGCTCCCGGGTCCCCCCGATACCCTGAGCGGGGGCCCCCCCACCCCTAGATCCGCCCTCTTTGGGGCAGCGTTTCTGTGGCTCTGACCACGGCGTCCACAGGCCACCCAAAGCGCTCGAGGTCCCTCCGCCGGCGCACAGCTCCGGGGTCTGAGGGACGCTTGTCTGTCACGTCTGTGTGTCCCGAGGGTAAGCTGGGCCCATCCCTGGGGGGCGTCTGTCCAGGCCCTCACCTGAATCCAGGGAGTTTTGGGGCTTCTGCACACGCGTTCATGCATTTTAGGAGTGTAACACAGAAACCTTCCTGGGTCCAGCCACCCCTGCAATGCTTCACTCGTTGACTGTGGCCGCGTCGGTCACGTTTGTCCCCATAAAGCGGCACTTGAAGAGAAAGGGTCCTGGGGGAAGAGTGCCAAGGCAGGCCCGTGTGGGGCAGAGACACTTTCTTCTTATTTAGGAGCCGATGGAGAAACACTCGCTGCTGAGTTATGTAAGACGGGCTCTTGTTTGCTTCCATCCAGAGCCTTGAAAATGCCCCAAGGTGTGTTCGCCAGTTCACCCCTGGCTCGTCCCACACACGTGGAGTCAGTCCGTCCGTGGCTTCGAGGCTCTGGTCACCTTCTCCCTCTTCTGTTTCGTTCATTCCTCTCTTTGATGGATACGCTTTCTTCTCATCGCTGCTTCCTGTTTTCATGTATAACATGTTCTGATTCATAGTTTTGTTTGTTCTTTGTCTTTCTCTCTTTGAAAATAAAGCAGTGGCAGTAGGAAACTAGAAAAAAAGCTATGAGGAAATGACCATTTTTTTCCCCAGTAGACATCCAAAATTATTAATTATGTTTTTTTTTTTTTTTTTAGGTGATTCTCCTAGTGATGCAGGTAAGGAATAGCCTTAAGTAAATCTGTTTGGTATCAATTGTGTACGTGTGTATAGATATTAACATGTACTCTCAGACTTAATGTTTTACAAATTGTATAGTGAAAGTAACTTAAGGAAACTACACCAAGTTAAGATTTAATTTTCATATTTTATGAAAATATGTTTAAAAAGAATACATTTCAGAATTTCTTCCTGAGTGTAAACTGTATTTCCAATAATCAAATTCTGATTTTACTATTTTCTAATGTATAAAGTCCTTTTACTTTAAATAGTAAGAGTAAATTTAATTGTCTTAATATTCTAGTTTGGGCTTATTGTTTACTGATTAAATATTTATCAAAATGAACAAAACTTTATTCAGATTATAAAAATAATATGGTACGGAGCCAAAGTAAAAAACCTTAAAAATGCAGAAAAATATGAAGAAGAAAATGAAAAGCACTGGCAATCCTCCTGCTCATAACTTGAATGAATGTCCTTCTAGAACCCCACCTATGTTTAGGTAATTATCAGATATGTTACCCTACTCTGTTGATTATACATACATTAACATGATGACTGTTTTATACGAGGGTCTCACAAACCGCAGTTTCCTGAAGTTGCCTAGTGTCTGTCACTGTTGTAAATGCTGACGGGTGAGCGTCTTGACACGAGGTTACACGTGTCCACTTCTTTCCTTAGCTTGTATTTCCTTTAAGTTCAATTGCTGACTTGATTAACCTACCTTTTGAATTCTGTTTCTTGAGAAGTTAAACCAGTTTGTATTCCCAGGGTTTGAGTGTGCCCGTTTCCCCAAATCTCCCCCCAAATTTAGATATCAAGTGTCTGTTTTAACTTCATCAAAATGATAGATGAAAAAAAGCTCATTTATATTTGCAGTTGTTTGATTGCTGTCTCTTCACATATTTACCAGTTGTTTGTTTCTTTCTTTGTGAACTGCTGGTTGGCTTGCTGTCCGTGCAGAAGGAGACATTGGACCTTCTGGCCAGGAGAAGTGTGAGGTGCCGGAGAATTCCGAGCTGCCAGGCGAGCTCCCAGCCGCCGTCAGGTTCGTGTGCTCTGGTTCCCGCCCGGGCAGGTGCCCTGCTCCTCTCTGTACCTTCCACAGCTCATTTAATGCTTGAGCTTAATTGTGAGGAAGTATGTGTACAAAGAAAGCAAAAACTGTTTAATTTTCTTGTATCCGAGGTGTAACTAACTCACATAGAATGTTTTAGAGATTTAGGGAAATTCGTACTTGAGGCTAAATTATGTCATGGTTTGATTCCTGATAGTTATGTTACTACTTTTTGTACCTTAAAATTAACGAGAATGTAAGATTGAAAGATGGATACTTTTAGACTTGTCAGGTTAATGGAACGTTCTTACTATTCTGCAGACTATGTCCTAACTGGCATATTGATGGTGGCCTGGAAATTAGCATTAACATTAATGTGGGTTTTCATCTGTCCACTTTGAAATGTGCAAGTGTTTTGTATCCCTTTTTAGGAGGATACCTCGGCCCGGGAGCGCACGGCCCGCGCCTCCCCGGGTCAGGCGGCAGGAGAGTGCGGAGGTGCTGACGTCGGACAGGTGAGGCCCTGGCATTCGCGTTGGCACCGAGGGGCAGGGCTTCCCTGGCACTGGTGGGACAGGGATGGGTGAGGATCGTGCGTGTGCTGAGAGGTGGGGGCGGAGCGGGCAGCAGACGGTGCAGGGAGCACTTGCTGTTGAGTAAAAGAGAACCCGGGGTAGACCGTGACCTCAAACCTCGTGCCTCCACACACTTCAGATAGAAGTGAGGGAAATCACAGGTGTTCGTGCTCGTACGGTTATGTCTTTACAGTTACGGGGAAAGTGGATTGCCCCCATATCTAGATAGAGGATTTTCTAAGCATAAAAACAATTAGGGGAAAAATAGGATAAAAAAATTTAAAGGCTTAATTGCACAAAAATTAAAAAACAGAAGGTGGTCAGAAAGTCATGAGCAGTATAAAGACAAGCCTCAGGCAGGGCTTATAAATTTTACAAATCTACCTGTGGATCCAGTACAGAAAATCAAAACAAAAAACTAGGAAGACGAAAACAGGCTGGTCGGAGTGGGCTTCAGATGGAACGGGAGGCGGGGCCTGGAGGCGGCGTAGCCGTGTTTTACGTGTGGTTGCCGGGGAAGCGGAGGGATGTGCAACGTCAAGGGAAGTTAGGGGTCTCTGTTTTTAAGACGAGACGGCTCGCACATTTTTCTGGTGCGGGGGATGGTCCAGTGGAGAGGGGGAGGCTGGAGATGCCGGCGTTGCGGGGTGGGGAGAGGGGACTGTGGGAACAGAGCCCCTGGGTGGGCCAGGACATGTGGAGGGAATGGCCTCAGAGAAGGCCGGGAACTGGCGGGCGGGTGAGATCCCGGGAGGTGAGACCCTGGCTCTTCATCTTTCTCCTGAGCCAACAGCGAGTCTGGGGGAGGAGGAGCAGGGCTCAGAGGAGAGAGGACGCGGTGGACAGCGTCCTCCACGAGAGGGGCTGGTGAACGGACGAGGGCAGAGGTCCTCATCCGGGGGCCGCCCCAGCCCGGGGCCACGTCTGGGGACGTTTTGTAGCATCGTGACCGGGGAGGAGGTGGAGGGGAGGCCCTTGGCATCTCGTTGGGGCTTGGAGCCGAGGATGCTGCTGAACATCCTGTGGAGGGCAGGCAGCCCCAGCCCAGAGGTCTGTGGGGTGCCTCCCGGGGCACGTGGGGTGAAGTGATGGGTCAGCATCGCTTGGACGTTGTTCTCCAGCCGGAGTTGGGAAGATGGGTGGGGGTGGTCACAGTGTGGGTGCTTGGATTTGCGGTTAAGCATTTGCTGTCAGTGGCAGTGACAAGGCATCACCCTGGGAGTGTGGCTAAGAGACGGATGCGGGAGAATCTGGGGACCCTAGAGCCCAGGGACTGGGAAGGATCATTTCTCAGCCCTTGAAATCCTCAAGAGTGAAGCCAGGAGCCTGGAGTGCAGGGGTGAGGCCCGGGGTTGGCAGATGGCGGCACTCATAGTGGGGTTCAGGGCGAGACTCTGATTCTCGGGGAATCTCTGACAACGTGAGATTCAGAGTTGGGAGATTTTAGGGAGAAAGATCTGGAAGCCTCCATAAGCACAAGGAAAACCTTGACCCTCCTCGGGACCTGGCGGTCGGAGGCCAGAAGGAGGAAGGCCTCGCAGGGCAGGCACGTGGCGGCAGCATTCGGGGACGAGGGTGAGGATGGAGAGGGTTTGCTGAGGGGAAGGATGCGGGGGAGGGTTTCGGGAGTTGGAAGTGGTGGGATGTAGGCCGACGGGGTGTGCAGAGGGTGTGGAAGACCAAGGACGAGACAAGGTCGGTCCTGGTAGGGCAGGACGGGCAGCTGGGAGTGTCTGAAGACCCTGAGGATGGAGCTGAAGGTGTTATTGGGAAGCGGGTGTTGCGTTGAGAGCTCACACCCGAGTGCAGGGACTCCTTCCGGACCTCCCATCCCACTGAAGGGTGTGTGTGCACGCGTGGGTACGTGTGCTGGAGAGATAGTGGCAGGGGGTGAAGGGTATTCGTTGAAGCGTGACTGTGTCAGGTTGGTAGGGAAGAAATGAGGGCAGGAGGGGCTGGTGAGGAGCCATGGAGTGTTTGAGTCTGGGGGCTGTGGTCCAAGTGCAGGCGCAGCAGAAGTCAGTGCCTAAGCAGCAGGCAGCTGGCAGTGGTCTGCAGCGGGGTGACAGTAGGAGGGGCAGTTCCAGCGGTGGCCACTGGAGGCAGGAGAGAGCCCTTGGATGGAGGCGGTTACCAGGGAGACCAGGTCAGGAGCCCGTGGACATCGGACTGGTCCAGAATGATGGCAGGCCTTTGGGGAGAGGAGGTGTATAAGTGAGGGTGCTGGGCGGGGGCGTAGGTCAGGGACAGCGCCCAGCAGCCAAATGAGGGGCCTCGAGGAGGCTGCTGTGTTCCCGTGAGAGGCCAAGGAGCGGGGGTCTGGGGCGGCGCTGGCCAGCAGGGCCACCAGTGCCACCCCTGCCCTGAGGTTTGCGACTTGGGAGACTGTGCCTCGCCTGGAGAGGGGCTGCAGGCCCAGGGCTGGTGCCGCAGCGAGCCCAGCTGGGAAGAGGGCATGGCGTGGGGGCGGGGCAGCACGGGGGGGCGGGGCCTGGCGGCTTTCCCCAGACTTCACGTTTGCAGACTGTGTCTCAGCTCCGGCCTCCTCTCAGGGAACCTCAGACACAGTTCCAGACGCTGGGATTGATGAGGACGTGTGACCTGGAGAATGTTTCTGATTTTATCTAATTTCTTTTCATTTAGGACAGGAAGTGGTAAAACCATCTCAAATGTGATCGTGGAGTCACAGAATTCTGACAATGAGGACGACGATCAGTTTGTGGTGGAGGCCGCCCCCCAGCTCTCTGAGGTGTCAGAGCTTGAAATGGTTGGTCAGCCGCAGCGTATGTGTTACAGTCACACTCAGACAGCACTGGAGTTAATTCTCCCACTTTGAGATTTGTGTAGACAGAATTTTCCGCCAGCGTTTCAGTTAGTTCTCTGCCATCTTTAATTCTGTCACCTCTGCTGAGATGCATGCAGGCATGAGTTTGAGATTCCAACAAATCTGAATCTCCTTTTCTTCTCCTTCCTTTCCTGCTCAGGTACAAGCGGTGGAATTAGAAGATGAGAAGCACGGTGAGTCGTGGGGTTGTGTGTGCACACGTGTGTCTGCTCCGTGTGTTTTGAAAGGATCTGGTGAAATGAGTTTTGCCTGCCAGGGTTTGGTCAGGGGTCTGAGTAGCAGTAGATAGGATGCCGTGGGCACGGATGCCTCCTCTGTGTGTGGTTTATTCTGGGAGGCGATGGAAGCTGCTGCGGGGTGGGGCGTGGCCAGGACCCCAGAGGGCAGCCGTAGGCAGTTGTGGGGATGACATCACTTCTTTTCTGCACGGTTAGACTGTGGGATTGGATGACCCCTGAAGTCCTTCCCAGGTCGACAGTTCTGTCATATTGTTTTCTTCCCAAGCACAATGTCTTCTTTGATTTCAAACGTTTATAGAAGCAGAGAGAATAGTCTCGTGAACCCCTGACTGTCGTGCAGCTTTTGCGGTGAGCGGTCATCTGGTCTTATCTCAGTCTCCACCGACTGCTCTCAAGTCCTGGAGAGCATCGTTTCTGCCATAAACATGTTCTTTTTAAAAAAGCATAACCATAACTCCATTATTATATATATAAAAAGCAGTCATTCCTTAATATCATCAAACGCCTGTTTTTTTTTCCAGTTGTTTTGTGTTTTTTTTCTAGTTTGTGTGAGTCAGAATCCTAATAAGGTCCCTGTGTTTGCAGCTGGTGGATCTAACTCTGAATCCTCTCTTAGCCTGTAGGTCCCCTCCCACCCCATCCCCCTTGTAATTTATTTGTTGAAGAGGCTGGTCGGTTGTCCAGCAGAGTTCCTCACAGTTGGGTGTTGCTTGTCACACCCTAGTGTTGTGGGTTTCTTCCATGTTCTTCGGTTCCTGTAAATTAGTTCTAGAGACTTGGTCAGATTCAGGTTTTTCGGGCAAGAACACTTGACAGGTGGTGTTGGTTCTTCATCACACCTGCCCGCCTCTGTGCTTGGAGGTTGGTCTCAGTCCGTTGTTTCATGAGGGTTGCGGGGATGGTGACCATTCTCGTCCCGCCCCCTCCCCCCTCCAGCACGTTTTGGTTGGCAATCTCCACACTGTGCGGCTTTCCCTCTGCAGGAATTTGCCGCTCTGAGGCCCAGCTTCGTGCTTCCCCTTTATTGATCAGTTTTCTTGATAGTGCATTTGTCTCCTGGCACCTTCAGGGGTGACTAATGAGGGCTTTGGTGGTGGTGGTGGTTTTCTTTTTTTTTTACATTTTTATTGGAGTAGCTGATTTACAAAAATATGGAACGAATTTGCATGTCATCCTTGCACAAGTGTCATGCTAATCTTCTCTGTATCGTTCCAATTTTAGTATATGTGCTGCCGAAGCAAGCGCTTGATGTCTGTATGATGTCATGGTTTTTAACACACTTGACGTGTTCCATTTCAGTCCATCTCAGTTTTCTCCTTGATGTCCTGTTGTCCAGTGTTTGACCGTGGGGGCCTTTTGACGCGTCCCAGTGGACTTTGTAGCTTCCTTGTTTATGGTAGGACAGAAGTTTCAGGCTCCTTTCGTGTATTTCCTGCCCTGTGTCTCTAAGGGGCCTGGCTGCAGCTTGCTTCTGGGTTGGTCATTGTTTCTGGGGGTTTTCTAATTTTTTTTGTAGGAAAGTATATCCTGAGTTTGTACTGGTATTTCCAACTTAGATTTATGATTGCAGGGTTCTTCCTAAGTTCTTTGATTTTTGCAGGTACATTCCTGTCTCGTGCCCCAAAATCCTGGCTTCCAGCAGCAGTAGCTGTTTGTTTCTTTACCCTACATTGTGCACTCACAGCAATTTAGAGCAACGCCACTGGTGGTTAACAACAACGTGATTATTGGAAACACCTTAGGATCGTTTTTGGCAGATCTGCTTGCCCTTTTGTTCTTAGTGCATATCCCATTAGGGATGTACAACCAATTCTTCTCTGTTCGGTTATGCTTGCCAACATGATACTGTTATGTTTATTTATTTATTTATAAAAAATTAAGAAACAAAAGCAAAAAAACCAAAATGAAAAAGTCACCATCACTTCTGTCCTCAAGGAGCAATTAGAAGGGACTCTTTGATGATATTTGCTTCATGGTCCCTCAAAACTGGAAAAAGGGAGGCATTTGCTCCTGTGGGTTTTCTCTGATGTACCTCCAGGGTCTTAGGGCTCTGGTTGCAAGGCATGATGGGAGAAGGTGGACGTGGTGATAAGTGTGTTTGCCCTGCAGAGCTGTAACGGGGGGTGGGGCGGGAACAGGGTCAAGGGGAAGGAGGCAGGTCTGATTTCAGGGTTTCGGATGAACCTCTTCTTCCTCGGGTCTCAGTCCTGCAGAGCATGGATTGTGGTACTGCTCCAGCTTCTGATTCAGTGGAGACACGATTTCAGATATGAGCTGACAGTTCATGATGCTTCAGGGTTTCGATACTGTTACGTTTATAGTTTCATTTTGCTTTCAACTTTTAGACTTTGAAATTTTTGATTTAATTTTGTTTTATTTATATAAAATATTCCCTTATGTAAAATATTCACATGGTTCCAAGGTCAAATGTACCAAACAAGATATATTCAAATGGTTTTTCATATGATATTTACCCCACGAGTAATCCTTTTTAAAAAGAAAAAAAAAAGTTGATGACTTGTCCCAATATAAAAAAAGTATTCGTACTTAGTCTACAATAGGCTGAGAGAATTGCTTTGATCTTTTATCATATAATGATTATCTGAAGCTGTTTCAGTATAGAAAGAGAAAGAATAAGAACTTAGTATTCCTCCTCACCCCCAGCCCCCCACCCCTTTAGAACAGGATAGCTTCTTAGGGCAGAGAATCACTTTAACATAAAACCACTGGTTTTCAACAGGAGGACTTGTCAAAAAAATTTTGGAGACTAAGAAAGATTATGAGAAGTTGCAGCAGTCACCCAAACCTGGAGAGAAGGTAACAAAATGATTTTTGTAAACAGTGGCATTTTAGCAGTCTGTTTCACACATTTACATTTAAAAATTAGAAGCATCTTTCAAATGTTGTGATTATCAGTAATGTCTGTTTACATGTTTACAAGCCTCTTCCCGTCTCCCCCACCCTCCAGTTGGGAGGATAGAAGATTTGGGGCTGTTGGGGTGCGACGTTGCTTCCCTGGACCCACATCCAGTCCCGTCCCGGGTGGGGCAGTGGCCTTGCTTGGGAGCTCAGGAGTCAGGGTCCAAGGCCTGTTCTGCTCTGACCCCATGTTGACCCCTTCCTGCCTGGTGCATCCCTTCTCCCTGTGCAGAACGGACAGGCTGTCCGCATGGCCCTGGCTGATGACGAAGGAAGAGTCGGGGCAAGTTTTCAGGGCTGGCTTTTAAATACACGTGCTATTTGTATCTGGCCTCCAGCCGTCTCCCTTACAGGTGTGTGATGTGGCTTTGTTGGAACCCACGGCCTCGTACCAGCCACTGCCCTTGGGCACGTGACCTGGGGTGAATACCTGCAGGCCGGGTAGTGTGCCTCAAATGCCACGGTGAGGTTTCCGTTATCGCGCCTTAAAAAAATAAGAATAAATCTTCCTTTTGGGGTTTTTTAACAGAAGTTTCTTGGTTAGTTAGCTTTATCAGCAGCCAACAGTTCCAGTAAGTTTTGCATACACAGACACCTTTCTTTCCTTCCAGTTGAATGAACGGTTATTTGTTTTTGATAATTTTGCTTAAAATGTCCTGGTTTGGCATGCAGATACGGCCTGCAGTATTAATAGCTACTGAGGAGAGCCGCACGGTAGAGCCCACCGTTAGAGGGCGCCCTTTACAGCAGTAACGGGAGAGTAGCGTAGCCCGAGTTCTGCCGGCAACACCACCGCCAGCTCTTCTGAAAGGAGAAAAACTCTTTCTGCCATTTATTGTCTATTGCTGTGGAATTTTAATATGTCATAGTCCTTTTCATAGGCCTGAGGACTTGTCCTGGTGTCCCTGGCAGTGTTTCTACAACCCTCTCGGAAACCTCCAGTGTGGGCCTCGGGCTGTTACTGTAGGTAACCTTTGAAGCTTCAGTTGGTTTAAATTTTATAGCTATGTTTTTCTGCAAAGCACACTAGGCCTGTGTTTCAGTTTCCTCTGAAGAGTAAATTTCAGATTAGTAGATCTTCTGACTTCAGAAGATAAAAGGGAAAAAATTCCCTTGTTTGGTGAACACTTGCTGCTTTAAAGAAGTACAGTTAATGAGTGTTCTAAAGTCAGGGGCGATGTGTATTACAGTTGAGCGGGAAAAGTCAGCAAGCTTCTCTGCTTTTTTTTCTTTGGTATGTTATAGACATCAGATTTAAATTTAACTTGTGGGTCTTCTAAAAACATTTTAATTAGATTTTCAAAAATAAGTTAAAATGTATAGGAAAAGTTGAAGTGCTTTCTGTCCTTGCTCTAATCCTGTTCTCACAAGGGCAGCCACTAAGATGCATTTGGTGTGCTCCTTACTTTTATGTGTATCTGCATTGCTTTATGAGCTTGTAACTTTATCCTGTTGTTGATTTGTTGTGCAAGTTGCTTTCTTCAGACAGCGTGATGTTTCTGAGACCCTGCCTGTTTTGATACCGGTAGATCCAGTTTATTCATTTTAATTGATGAATGGTATTCCAGTGTTTGTCAGTAATTAATTCCTTTACTGATGGATGTTTAGGATTCTTCAGCCTTTCGCTGTTGTGAACAGTGCTTCCACGGGCTCCTTTGCATGTGTCCTGGCACACAAGAGCCAGTGTCTCTCTCCAGCAGTGGTCAGGACGCGTCTTCTGTAAAAGGCCAGGGAGTAAATATTTAAGGCTTCAGAGCCGTGCAGCGTCCGTTGCGACGTCTCATCTCTGCTGACGAGCTTGCAGGCGGCTATAGCATAGATACCAGTAAACAGATGTGTGGCTGCGTTCCAGTGAGACTGTATTCACAACGGCAGAACCAGGCCTGGGCCTGTGATTTGCGACCCCCCTACTTCACAGGCCGTGCCAGGCCTGGAATTGCTCTGCCAGAGCGCGGGCAGAGCTGCAGTTTCACCAGGTACTGTCACAGGCTGGACCGATTTGTCCTCCGAATGGAATGAAAGTCTCTGCTGCCACACATCCGTGCAGCCACAGCCAAGATAACGAACATGCCCACCGCCCTCAGAAGTGGCCCTTGGGCATCCCTCCCACCCACTTCTCTCCATGTCCCCCCCGCCCCCCAATCCCCAGCAGCCGCGCATCTGCCTTCTGTCACTTTAGTTTGCGATCCTAGAACTGTGTATGAATGGACTCATTTGGTGTATACTTTTCATTGGGTCTGGCTCCTTTTATCCGTCCTGATTATTTTGAGATATCTCCACGTTGCATCGTGTATCAACAGTTCTCTTTTTCTTTTACCTCTGAGTAGTAAGTAGTTGGCGGTATGGGTGTACCGCCGTGCGCTTACCCATGTATCAGCCAAGGAACATCTGGGTTGTTTCCAGTTTGGGACTGTTGCAGACAAAGCTGCTGTGAACAAGTCTTTGTGTGAACAAATACTTTCATCCCATTGGGTAAGTACTTAGGAGTGGGACTGCTGGGTCATGTGGTAAATGTATGTTCACCTTTTTAAAACACTGCCAGACTGTCTTCCAGGGTGGTTGCACCACTTTCCGTTCCAGCCAGCAGTTGAGTTCCAGTTCCTCCACATCCTCATCAACACTTGGTATGGCCAGTCTTTTTAATTTCTTGTGGTTTTGATTTGCATTTTCTTAGTTGCTAATGATGTTGGACGTCTTTTCTGTGCTTATTTTTCCATTCTAATATCTTCTTTGGTAAAGTGTCCAAATTTTTTTGCCCCTTTTAAAATTAGGCTGGTTGTTTTCTTCCTGTTGAGTTCTGAGAATTCTTCTTATATTCTGGATACGAGACCCTTATCAGACATGATGTGCAAATATTTTCATCCAGTCTGTGGCTTGTCTTTTCCTTCTCTTAACAGCGTCTTTCAAAGAGCAGCAGTTTAAAATTTTAAAGCAGTCAGATGTAGCGGTTTGCTCTTTTTGTTGGTTGTGCTTTTGGTGTTGTGTCTAAGAAGTCTTGCCTAACCCTCAGTCATAGAGGTTTCTTCATATATTTTCTAGAGGTTTCATAGTTTTAGGTTTTATATTTTGAGTTAATTTTTGTGTAGAATGTGAGGTATATTGAAGTTTATTCATTTATTTTTGCATATGGTATCCAAATGTTCCAGCATCATTTGTTAAGCTGTCACCCTTAACGAATTTTTTGGCCAATCTGAAGGGTGTACGATTGTATCTTCTTGTTTCTTTAATTTAGTATTAATAGCAACACACATTTGTTGCCTCCCTCTGTGCGAGGGGCTTTGTGTTGATTGCTCTGGCCTCATATCAACTGTCTGGTGTCGGTTCAGCCACAGTCCTGTATGCAGAACTCCTGATGCCAGAAGTATTTGGATTCAGAAGTGTGATGTGGTATATACACTGTATATCCTCTAATCCCTACTGAGGTCAGAGGTAATCAAATGCATGAATAGTTCCACAACAGCCTGGATTAAGAGTACCACTAAGGGGGTGGGCAGAATGCTAAATATAACCTCACATGAGTTTTTGTGCCAAGTTTATGAAAAAATCTTTCCATTTTCAGCGCTTGTGGGTTTTGGAATTGACACTGTGGTTTCTTCTTGTGTGTTGCCTGTTCACATCTTTGCCCGTTTTCTTTAGTGGTGTTTGTCCTTTTGTTATTGGTGTGTGTGTGTGTGTGTGTGTGTGTGTGTGTGTGTAAAATGGTTGCATATGTCATATATCCTATAATAATAAATATCATATATGGTATATGTTATGGTTGCATATATTACATGTGTTATGGAATAATCCCTTGTGTCTCATGCTGTAAACATCTTCCCAATCTGTTACTTGTCTAACTTAATGTCTTTTTATATACAGAACTTTTCTATTTTGATATAAAATTTAATCAGCCTTTTTCTTTGTAAGTTGTTTTGCTCTTGCCTTAAAAAAAAAAAAACTGTCCTATCCTGGTAATAGAGATGATCTCAGTAGTTTTCTTAAAATAGTTTGTTTTCTTTTTTACATCTAGGTCTCTAATCTGGAGTTTTCGTTTATGTCGCGGGTAGGGATCTGCTTGTTTTCTCCTTGTAAGTGGTGCCGCCCTCTAGTGAACCCAGACCCCTCGTGTGTGGGTGTATTTCTGGGCTCTGGTGTGTTCCTCCTGTTTCAAGTCCTATGTTTTTATGTCTGGGAAAGACGTTCTAATTGTTCCCCTCCACTCCTCCCGCACCCCAGGTTGTCTTGGCTATTATTCTTAAATCTTTCTGGCTTTGTATGAATTTTAGAATCAGTTTGTGTGGCTCCAGGAGAAATCCTATTGTGATTTTGACTGGAATTGTGTTCATCCTTCTTGGTTTTGCTTTGGCTGCTCACCCTTGCTCCATTGCCTTGCCTCCCTGTATAGCAGAACTCCTTGGTGGAATTGGATGTACTCACCAGCTACGGTTCACCCCTTCCCATCCTCTTGTGGATGACTCTTCTGAGTTGCTCTTGTCAAGGTCACCTGCCTTCCTGGTTGTTAAAGCCGCCTCGTGTAATTCTCAGGCCTCATCTTACTGGAATTAGCAGCAGCACCTGATTCAGTGGGGCGCTGCTCCTTGATGTGCCTTCTCCCTCTGGCTCCCAGGACAGCAGCATGCCTCTCTGGTGCTCCTGTTCTGTGCCAGTCACCCCTGCTCCGTGCCCGTCACCCCTGCTCCGTGCCGGTCACCCCTGCTCCATGTTGGTCACCCCTGCTCCGTGTTGGTCACCCCTGCTTGGTGCCGGTCACCCCTGCTCCGTGTTGGTCACCCCTGCTTGGTGCCGGTCACCCCTGCTCCGTGTTGGTCACCCCGTTCGGTGCCGGTCACCCCTGCTCCATGCCGGTCACCCCTGCTCCGTGCCGGTCACCCCTGCTCCGTGTTGGTCACCCCTGCTTGGTGCCGGTCACCCCTGCTCCGTGTTGGTCACCCCTGCTCCGTGTTGGTCACCCCTGTTTGGTGCCAGTCACCCCTGCTCCGTGCCGGTCACCCCTGCTCCGTGTTGGTCACCCCTGCTTGGTGCCGGTCACCCCTGCTCCGTGTTGGTCACCCCTGTTCGGTGCCGGTCACCCCTGCTCCATGCCGGTCACCCCTGCTCCATGCCGGTCACCCCTGCTCCATGTTGGTCACCCCTGCTTGGTGCCGGTCACCCCTGCTCCATGTTGGTCACCCCTGCTCCGTGCCTGTCACCCCTGCTCCATGTTGGTCACCCCTGCTCCGTGCCTGTCACCCCTGCTCCGTGCCAGTCACCCCTGCTCTGTGCCGGTCACCTCTCCTCTGTCTCCATTGCTGGTTCCTCCTCCTCTCTCACTTTTCTTAGTATTGGCATCTCTGTGTTGCTAGCTTTTCTGTTCTCTCAAACTGGTCCTTTCTGTTTGTTTTACCAAGTCACTTTCCTAAGTGAGTCTATTCCATTTCCTATTTCGTTTTGAGTTTATTATGGTAATTAATATTTGAATCAGGATTAGGCTTACCTGTGGATGGAGGAAAGATCTGAAGCAATAGTGGCTTAAGTGAGGTGGAAGGTCATGAGTCAGTCTGGAGGTGGTGGTGATCCGGACCCTTCTGCCTCCTCCCCCCATGCGTGACTTCCATTCCTCAGGGCACCTCGTGGGCCACAGTGGCTGTCGGCTCTAGCCTTCACGACTGCGTTCCATCCAGCAAGAAGGAAAAAGGAAGTAGGAGAAGGGCCCACCTCTTCTCTTTTAGGCTATTTAATGGAAGTGATGCACACTGCTTCTACTTACATTATATTGGCCAGATCTTTGTCACGAAGGGGTCGGTGAAGTGACACCTTTATTCCAGGCATCCGTGTGCTTAGCTAGCAATCAGAGGTTCCATTAATACAGACGAGAACTTGCCAAATTTTCTCATTGCCTGGCATGGTCAGAAAATGATGATTTTGTAAGGCACTTGGGTAAGTGGCGGAGGCTTCCTGCCTGGCTAGGGGCCGAGGGTTCTGGAACCAGCACGGCTACCACATGTGGGCTGCACACAGGGCAGGAAGCTTTGCTATACGAAGGGAGATCAGACACGGGGGTCAACCAGCAGTCCCTTCCACGGTGCTTCTCTAGGAAGTTGCTTATTTCATGCACATTTTACAGAGTCACGGCAAAAAGATGTTTCAAGATACTTTTATGATTTAAAAAATATATCTATAGTTATAGTTTTCCTTATCTTCCAAAATTTTTGCATCTTTTTTCCTTTGATAAGACTTTGAAAAAACTATTGAAGGAGACACCCTCTAGCAAAGAATCAACTTTTGGTTTTGTAGATATTCACTTTTATTTTCATTTCATTGATATCTGCTCTTTATTCTTCCTATTAATTTCTTTGGGTGTTTAGTTTTTCTAGCCTCTTGAGTAAAAGACACAACTCATTTATTTTTAGTCTTTATCATTTTAAACAAATATATTTAAGACTGGACATCTCCCTTTAAGCATGCTTTATATCCTTAAGTTTAAAATTTTTTGAATACTAAAAACACCTTGAATTTTAATATGAAGTAGTTGGTTGTTATTTCTTCTTTAACATGTGGGCTATTTAGGAGTCTGGTCTTTAGTTTTTAAACATAAAGGTTTTTAAAAAGTTTTGTTTTTTTAACAGTGTCTAACATAGTTGCATGTTCAAAGAATATGGTCTGTCTGATGTTGATTATTTGGAATTGAGACTTTCTTTGTGGCCTCGTTTGTGGTCAGTTTTTATAAATGTTTCAGAGCAGCTTGCAGAGTATGTTTACTTTCTCTTTGGTGTCCACACTTCAGTGCACACTGTTGATTTCAGGGAGAGGCGATTGGACGACTGTGTGCAGACCGTATCTATCGATGATCATTATTGATTTATATGTATTAATCATAATATTAATTGCTGATCTTCTCTCTCTTATTCAAAAATTCCAATAGTAGGTGTTTTTTCTCTGCTCTCACATAACTTGTAGTGTGCCCTTAGTTTCGGTACTTTTTATTTTTTTGGAAGGAACATTTTTTTCAGTGCTAAGGAAATACATATTTGTAATCTGGGCATCTCTCCAGCCTGTCTTTGAAGTTGTGTTGGAAGAAAAGCCGTTTCTTATTGTGCTAATGGACTTGAGGAATACATTATAGAATAAATATGTGAGTCAGATTGCTTTGAGCATTTTCTTCATCATCCTGACTTACTTGCTCTCTTTTCAAGAGGAAATATAAACTTCGTTAATAGTAAGATATTAGCCCATGCCAAGTATTTTTTTCCTTCAGATTTATGAAGTTTTTGAAAAACAACCAGAAAAACAGTTTTATTACAGTGTTCCTTATGCTTTAAAAATGCTTGCTTTTTAAGCTTTACAAATGAAGATGCTTTGGAGAATAACCAGCAGTGTCAAAGATGGTTCACTTAGTTTAAAGTTCCATTTAAAGATTTCTCACTCCTAATTTTTCAATCTCCTTTTATATAGTCTTCTCTCGGGTGTTTTTTCATTTTATATCTGTTCTGTGAATGTTAAAGTTCAGATGCTTTTTCTTTTCATTTAAATTCTTTATTTTGAAATAGACTCAGAGAGTCTATTTCTCTTCGTAGATTTCTTTCTCTTCGTTTATTTAATGTTTTGGTGATTTTATTACTCTCTTCATCTTCTCGGTCACATAAACCATGTATTGTACTGGGACTGCTAGAGGTCATACATCTCTTCAGATGAGAACCTGAGCATGTGTTGAATTGGACCTGCATGTATGTATTTCACTGCCCCTCTGAAGGAAAGCTGTCATAAGGACCTAAGGTAGCACCCACACGTCTTAGAGATTATGGATGACTGTCTTAAAGAAGCACTTATTTGGGCATATGAGAACCTCTTGTATCTTGAAATGCCTCTTGATGGATAAACTGATCTTATCACAAACATGTTATATTTTAATTGTAATAAGTAGAATATAGCTAATAGTAATTACCTAAATTCTTATATGAAAGTCAGGGGTTTCGGTCGTATTCTCTTTTACTTTGGTGATCTGAATAGATCATCAAGTTATTTCTTATTTTGGTAGCTAGATGGTGCAATTTCATTACAAATTCCTTAACTCTGTTAGAAAAATGCTATTCCAAATCCCTGCTTAACTGAAATTCTGCGCCTGATAAATACATTCTTAGTTTGGAAGTTCATGGTCCTAGTATTATTGGATGTTCTTTTGCTAAGAATATTGTTCCTCTTTAAATTGCTATGAAAGAAATAAAGGGGGACGTATGCTACGATATTTCTTCACTGGTGAGACTTTAATAGCTAAACTGGGGAACCACTGAAATTGATTGTAATCATGAAGAGTTATAGGGTTTTTGTATTTCTTTCTTTCTTTATTTGGAAATAAGGTGATAGTTTTATGTTCCCAAGTAGTGCAGTGTTTTCCAATACACAGGCTGGGGATTTGGAGTTTTAGATATAAAATTAAAATAGAATTATCAATAGTATCACTTCAAAATACTTACAGATAATATACCATGGATATATTATAGACCACAAAAGTGGTTTAGGAACCATCAAAACATTATATGTATCTGAACTTTGTGAAGATAATTATGAGGACATAGGCCTTCTCTGTATATCCTGTGATGTGGTTTGTTATGTGGATCAGGAAACTTTACCTGAAAAAATATATATGTGACTTAACAATTTGGATTATAAGAATTAGCTATAGTCTTATAAACATTTCCACATTGAATGGTCATCATCTTCTCTTTAACATGTTTACTCAGTGAATGATAATGTGACAAATAAATATTTTATTTTTACTCAAAATGTCAACTTAAAATTCATATCATATATCTATACTTTCCTAGATTTTAGTTCTGTCGCGATAAGTAATTTTGGCCTCAATTCCAAAGTTCTCTGCTTTGCATAAAAAATATCTTTAGTTTGATTGATTTTGACAGCCTAAGTCTGTAGGTGGACATTCAGTTACTAAGTAGTATGGAGCCTGGGGTTTAACTCGACTCACTGTGACACGTTAATGAACGCAGGAAGGGACTGTGCTATGGAAGCCACAGGGTGGACGTCAGTTGTTTAGGGTTAGGATTCAGCGTGAGTTTAGACAAACTGACTGTAGAAAAGTTCAGGGGGTAGTCTGGGGAGCAGAAAGTAGACAAATAAGAGAGATTTCGTCACACGTCACAGAAGCTCCAGCTGCCAGATTCTGGCTCCGTCGACAGGAAGAGACTGCAGGTGCGCTGCCCTGACTGAAGGGTAATTCTCGCTAGTTTGTGGAGGTAGGAAGACTAGAAAATATCCATGAGATGTCATGAAACTGTTTTTTAAGGAAAAAAAAAAAAAAACATGAGAAATCAAGGCTTACAAGGAGTGGCGTAAAAATGATCTAGCTGAGCCACTGCCGGCTCAGCCTGCCTTGGCTGACCTGCTGGTGCAGGTCTGGCCTGGTCCCCTGAAGCCCGGCACAGAGCAGCCTTGCAGGGCGGGTCCCCAGGTGTCTCTGCTGGTCCAGGTGGACTGCAGGTCCATGGGTGACGGAGGTGGGAGAGCCACGTTCCCCATGCGGCATCTGCTGTAATCTCATCACCTTGCTCAGAGCCCTGCCCGGTACCATCGACGATTTACAGTGGGCCCTCTGCACCCATGGGGTCTGAATCCACAGATTCAACCAACCTCAGACAGAAGATATTTCGAGAAAAATTCCAGAAAGTTCCAAAAAGCAAAGCTTAAATTTGCAGTGCTGGCAACTGTTTACATGGCATTTACATTAAATTTACAGCTATTTACATAGCATTTATACTGTATTAGGTGTTACAAATAATCTAGAGGTGATTTAAAGTATACGGGAGGATGTGCCTTGGTTATATGCGAATACTTTGCCATTTTACATAAGGGACTTAAGCATCCGAAGATTTTGGTGTCTGGGGTGGGGGGGTGGTCCTGAACCAATCCCCGGATACTGGGGGAGGACTGCATTGCCGAGGAAGTTGGGGTCCGGGCGTCTACGTACCTTGCCGAGGTCTCACGCCCAAGGCCTGGGGCCCACCTCTTATTCCACTCCTGGGCAGAGGGTCTTAACGCAGTAGGGCCCGTGGGCTGCTTGGGGACACATTTCAGATTCACCAGAAACCGTGCCCCTCCCCCCCCCAGTTTGCAGGGGCAGAACCTGTGCTGTGTGGATTGGGTGGAGCTGCTCGTTCCTAGAACTGGTTTAATCCTGAAATCCCATATTTCTTTGTCTTCACTTTAAACAAAGACATTTATTTCCTGGTAACTATTCTTAGTTATTTTTGTCCATCCTAAAACATACCCATTTGTGCTTACTGTTTTAAGTGAGAAACATGTTTATTTTATTTTGCTAGTTCCCATCTCTTTATTGTTCCTGTGTGTTTACTTATGACTTGAAAAGCAGCTTCCAGTGAAGCACTGTTGCTGGAGGGACCAGACCTGGATGAATAAATTAGGTTTCCTTGAGTTTTTAATGTAATCTGGGCCAAACGGCCATGGCACAGAGACTGAGATGGAGGAGCCAAGGGCACGGCTCTGTCACTCTCCCGGGGTCCAGGTCACAGGGGTATTGTAGAGTCAAGGAAAACTGAAATGCTTGGCATTAAAATACTTTGATTTCCTACTTATAGCAGTGATGCATGTATAATTTTTCATATTGGAACATTATCAAGGTTTTCTGATCAAATCTCTAAAACATTCCTTCTGGCCGAAGACCTCTCCCCACCAGGCGGAACCCTTTAATGACTAATAAAGCCTTTCCATAATCCTTGTTGTCACAGAGGCCAGGACTGATGGCCACTTAGTGAAGGGCTTGTTTTATGTCAGGGTTTTGCTTTACAAAAGCTATAAATTTTAGAGAATATTCTTAAATCCCTTAAAGAAAAAAAGTTCTTAAAGTAGAAATGTGTATTTTTTAGACATTGCTATTTATAAATTATTTACAAATAAATACACTGTATCCTAATACTCTTACATGTGTACTCCATATTACAAACAAGATGTGTTATAAAAGTTTTATTTGTTAGGTTTTGAAACTCAGGAGTAATTTCCGCATATTAATATTTTTGAGACTGATTAGGTTTCCAGGTAGCTTTTAAAAGCTTTATCATACTACAAATAGAGTCACTTGCAGTGAAAAATGATAGACAATTATGTTGTAATAGTAACAACTAAACACGGCAAAGAAAATACTTTTAAACAATTTTAAAAGCTACTTTTGAAGAAAAGCAGATTTAGAAGCAGGTCAAGCATTGAAAGTTGTGAGGACCACTTTTGAGCACTTTCAGATACTTCAGAGATGACTGATTGGGATGTTTAATGTGAAAAAGGAGCGTGTGTCGTGGTCCTCCTTCCGGGGCCCCTCCCGCTCTGCTCCTCTGGTTACTCTTGGCTCCACATTCAGCCCTCGAGTGGGTGAAGCCGGCTTAGGTTCTAGGGAAGGAAGGCCTTCTCCGAAGCCCATCCTGGGGTGGCAGCAATAATCATCGTGTCCCAGAGTTGGTGAGCTTGTGTTATGGGCCAGGCCCTGAGCCCCGTGCCTGGATATGTTGCCACAGTTATTTCTCACAGTAATCTTACACTTGGAGAGAAGTTGCACGTACAGTACAAAGAAGTTTCCCCTCTGAACTCTCTGAGAACGAATCGCTGGTATCACTCCCGGGTACTTTCCTGAATAAGTTCTCTGGACAAGGGCGTTCCCACCACTGCAGCAGGGCCGCCTTCCCCAGGGCATGAGCGCTGCTACGCTGCTGCCCTCGTTGCCGTCCTGGTGGGAGTAGCCCAGCAGCGAGGCCCTGCTCTTCCCACTGGGCCCCGTCACGGGGCATGTGGTTCAGTCTGTCCCGTTACTGTTAGTGCTGCCTCGGTCTCTGGTGTCTGCCAGGCTTCTCCACTGTCAGGTTACTTTTTGTAATAAATAATACTTTGTGGGGAAGTGCTTTGGAACCACGTAAGTATCCTGTTCTTCACTAACTTTCAGTTTAATTATTTATATCACTATGGGCTCACGGTTTCCAATTTAGTTTTATCATTATTTTAACGCTCACATGGCCTCTGATTTGGCCAGTGGGGGCTCCTTCAGACTGGCTTCTGTGTCCTTTCATTCTGCCCCTGTCATTCTTTGAGTTCTTCCTTACTTTCTGGTTCACCAAGATGTCCTAGGCCTTGCCTGTACTTTCCCCGCCTCAGCCCTGGCATGAGCCGTTTCTCCTGGTTCCTTGCAGTGGAGAAGGGTCTTTAGAAACCGAGATCTGCTCACTAGGTGTGCTCGCTGCTCTTGAAGTGTTTCTGCTCTCAGGCCCTCTCGCTGGTCAGAGCTAAAGAGAAAAAGTGTGTGAGTGTGTGTGTGTGTGTGTGTGTGTGTTCCAGTTTTCTGTTGCTGTATTTGTACTTCTCTTTTCCAACAGTGTGAAACCTGGCTCTCATTATCCTTTGTAGATGAACTTGTACATGAGTCCCCCTTGCATGTAACCGGTCCCCGTTGCTGCTGTCACCCCTGGCCTGTGTGGCTGCGCTCTTCACCCACCTTGGGTTCCAGCAGCCCTCGCCGGAACACCAGTGTGACCGCTGCGCTGTGGACGAGCTCCCCGTCACTCCTGGGCTGGCCAGTCTCCCCGCGTGGGTGCCCCCTCTGCAGCCTGCGCTGACTGCTGCTCTCTTCCTCCCTTTCCCCTCCCCACCCTGGGCCCCCGAGGCTTCCCACCCCGTGCAGATGCTTTCCTTGCTCTGCCCACCTCATGGCTTCAGGGCGGAATGGTTCGGGGGAAAGGGGCCGGGAAAGGCCACTTCCTGACGTTCCCTCGGAAGGGAATCTCCTAAGGTGAGGACCCGTGCGTCTCATTTCCCCCTCCCGTGGCTCGCATAGTGTTGGACATAAGTGATCGTTACCTGTTGACTAGGTGAATTTCAGAGCTACTGAACAAACGTTAGAAGAGAAAGAGGGACAAGGAGGAGAAGGAATGCTGACGCGTGAGGAAGCCCTTGGCAGAGATGAGATAAACGGGAGGGGCAGCGGCCTCGGGAGCCCCACGCTAACCGCTGGCTGGTGCTTCCAGCCCCTCCCGCGGAGCTCTCCTGGTGCGAAGCCCCGGACGGCCTGGCCGCGGGCCGCCGGGTGGTGGGGAGCCGGCACAGCCCCCTTGCCCTGCGGTTTTCTGCCACAACTTGGAAGTTCGTGGTTTGAACAGTAATTCAGATTTCCGAGTAGAGTGTGATAGGCATGACGCTTAAATGGTTTTCTGACCTAGATTAGTGTGATGTTAAACATAAGAGTGCGCTTTTTAAGAGGTGCTTTGGTACTTTCACAAAAGCAGGAAGCTTAACCTGCGGTGGGCCTGCACTTAGAAGGGTTTTTATGTTCTGGGGAAAAAGAGAACTCACAATACTGGCAGTATTGTTGGGATTGAGGGTTGTTTTGTTTGTTTGTTTGTTTTTAACTATTCTATAGGTATACCGTAGGGCAAGAAACAGTAGGTTCTTTTCAAAGGAACCAAAGTCAGATTTGCTTCTACACTTCTCAGCAGCCCTAAATGCCCAAAGAAAATGGAATAATAATAGTGGTTATAGCATTTGGAGAGAAACAGATTGACCCAAGATTCTTATTATTTAGTCAGGTTGGCGTCTCATATGCAGAAATAATGAAAGGCGTACCCAGATAATGCAAGGGCTCAAAAAATATTGCTCTTGGATTCTTCTTGGAAAAAAATGATTGCCTAAAATACAGTCTTATCTAGATAACTAAGAGATCAAAAAAAGCAGCCCAAGCCCACCCCTCTGGAAAGGGGAAGGTAGGCCTGGCCAGTGCAGGAGCTACTGGTCAGATGCATTTGGGCACCCGGAAGTGGCTGGTCTGAGCTGAAAAGTGTGCTGTAAGCTTAGCAGACGCAGCGGGTTTAGAAGATGTAGAAGGAAAGAAGACAGAAACCATCTCGTTAGTAATTTTTATATTGACTGCATGTTGAAACAAGATTTTGGACAATGTTAATTAAATTGAAGTTAATTTCACCTATTTTCCCTTTTTTAACGAAACTAGAAGAAAATGTTAAGTTACGTATGTGGCTCACACGTTTGTAGTGGGCATCATTGGTGTGAACAAAATGAATTAAAATTGAACATTAAAACCAGTTAAGCAAAGAGAATTTGAATGGGCTACAGAATTAAATGTGAAATCCTTAAGACGGCTTTCAAAACATCAGTTTTATAGAAAAATAACACGATAGCAGGTAGTGGGGTAGAGAGTCAAGGGAGGTCAAGTCGCATGAACGGCGTCGTTTATTCACAGCTTTTCCTTGTCCTTCTTCAGTGTCTCTTGATTACTCACTTCTTAATTTTAATCTAGTCGAATTTCTCAGTCTTATCCCTTATCATTAGTGCTTTCTGTGTCTTCGTTAAGAAATCCTTGTCTCTTCTAAGGCCAGAAAGGTATTTATTCTCTTTAAAAAACTAACGCTTTGTTATGACATTCAAGTCCTTGATCCATGTGGAGTTGATTTTCCTGTATTCCTTGAGGTAGAGCTACAGTTTTTTTCCCCCCAGTTTTTCCTCCTTTCCACACTGATCTGTGATGTTGCCTCTGCTGTATATGAAGGCTCTTCCTGGATTCTCTACACGAGAGGCTAGCAAACTTTCTCCGTAAAGGGCCAGGTAGTAAATATTTTCGGCTATGAGAGCCGTGCGGTCCGTGCCCAGTACTCAATGTGGCCATTGTAGTGAAAGCAGCCGTAGACAACACGCACATGAACGTATCCATAAATAAACTTTTATTTGTGGACACTGAAATGTGAATTTTATAGGAGTTTCGTGTGTGTCACAGAGTATTATTCTTTAAATATTTTTTCAAGTGTTTAAGAAAGTGAAAGGTCACCATTCTCAGCTCATGGGCTGTATGAAAAGCAGGCGGTGGGCCAGCCTGCGGGCTGTGGGCTGCACTGTCTCGCTGGCCCTGCCCTGTCCACCATGCTTCAGTCCCTGTAGCTTTATAATAAGGCCCCACATCTGGGAGTTTGGCTATTACTGGCCCTTTCCACTGCCATGTAAACGTTACGACCAGCTTCTTGAGTTCAGTGGGCGTGTTCATGCACAAGATTCTGCATTTATTTAGCCTTCTTTTGGGTCTTTCCGTAAATGCTGAGGATCTTCTCTGTAGAGGTTGTGCACATCTCTTGTTAGATTCTGTCTGGGTACTCCAGAGTCCGTTCAGTTATTGTAAGTGCTGTATGTTTAAAAACTGTTTTCTGTTTGTTGCTGGTAGGTAGGAGTGCTCTTGATTCATAACCAGCTTCCTCGATAAACTGATTATCTTCAAAATGCATCTATTGATGCTTTTGTGGTCTATGCTGTAGTAGCCACTGGATACTAAGGTAGATGATATTGAGATGCAGACGGGGGGCTCCAGGAGGCTAAGGGACTGGTCAGCACGCAGCGGGGACTCCCACGCAGGCCTTCTGACCCCAGCGCATGCGCCACCTCGAGTCAAGGCGGCTTCACCTCCTCCTTTCCGGTCCTCACGGTTTTCTTTTTAGGGTCTAATTGCTCTGGCTGGGGTAGTAATGAAATAGTAGTAGTGAGAGTGAGCAATCTTGTTTCCTTCCTGATTTTTAATGGACATGCTTCTAGAAGTTACCCCTTCCTGATATTGTTGTAGCAAAAACAAGTTGAGAAAGTACGATTTTTCCCCAGTATGGGGCTTTTTTCTTGAAAGGGTGTTGATTTTATTAAATGTTCTTTCCGCATTGATTGAGATGATTCTATTGTCTTTTTAAAATTTGATAAATATCATTTACAGCTTTTCTCATATTAAACTATTCTTACATTCCTGGTATAAAACCAGCATTGCTATGATATGCTATCTTTTTTATCCACTGCTAGATTCTAGTTGCTGATTAGTATTTTTCCACTTATATTCGTGGGTGAAATGGGCCCCTGATTTTCTTCCTCATGTCGTCTTCGTCTTGTTTTTGTCCCCAGGTTAAGAATGAATTGGGGAGTGTCCTTTTCTTCTCTCTGGAAGAGACTGTAGATGATGGAATGATATATTTCCTGACAATTTGGTGGGACTCACATGTGAAACCATCTGAGTGTGGTGTTTCTTTTGTGGGAAAAATTTAAACTACTGCTTTTATTTTTGTATTAATTATGGGCGTATTCAGGCTTCTATTTCTTCCTGAGTCAGTTCTGGTTATTAATTTCTTTTAAACTATCAAGCTTATTGCAAAAAAGCATTTTTAAAAAAATTTATTTATTTTATTATTTTATTTATTTATTTTTCGGCTGCGTTGGGTCTTCGTTGCTGTGCGCGGGCTTTTCTCTGGTTGTGGCGAACGGGAGCTACTCTTTGTTGCGGTGCGCGGGCTTCTCATTGCGGTGGCTTCTCTTGTTGCGGAGCACGGGCTCTAGGCATGCAGGCTTCGGTAGTTGTGGCACACAGGCTCAGTAGTTGTGGCTCGCAGGCTCTAGAGCACAGTCTCAGTAGTTGTGGCACACGGTCCCAGCTGCTCTGTGGCATGTGGGATCTTCCCGGACCAGGGCTCAAACCTGTGCCCCCAGCATTGGCAGGCAGACTCCCAACCACTGCGCCACCAGGGAAGCCCACAAAAAAGCTTTTGATAGAACTCTTAAACATTGCTCTATTTGTAGTTTAGGTTGTTTTTTTTTTTTTTTTTAAATTTATTTATTTATTTACTTTTGGCTGTGTTGGGTCCCCGTTTCTGTGGGAGGGCTTTCTCCAGTTGTGGCAAGCGGGGGCCACTCCTCATCGCGGTGCGCGGGCTTCTCACTATCGTGGCCTCTCTTGTTGTGGAGCACAGGTTCCAGACGCGCAGGCTCAGTAATTGTGGCTCACGGGCCCAGTTGCTCCGCAGCATGTGGGATCCTCCCAGACCAGGGCTCGAACCCGTGTCCCCTGCATTGGCAGGCAGACTCTCAACCACTGCACCACCGGGAAGCCCTAGGTTGTTTTTTTTTAAATTAATAATATTACTTATTTGTGCTTTTTCCTTTTTTATTTAATCACATTTTACAGAAATTTGTCTGTCACTCTCTTAAAACCACCAAATTGTGGCTTTGTTGATCTTCACTTCGTATCTTTGATTTTACTTCTTGCTGATATTTCAAGTTTTCTTTATTTCCTTCCTTCTACTCTTTGAGTTTATTCTGTTTTGTTTTGTTTTGTTTTTTAATTTCTTAAGTTGGACACTTGTCACTAGTTTTTATTTAGCCTTTTAAAAAAACCTTAATTTAAACTTGTTTTATGATTATAAGTTATTTTGTTTTAGAAGTCAGTATTCGGGACTTCCCTGGTGGTCCAGTGGTTAAGACTTCGCGATTCCACTGCAAGGGGCACGGGTTCATCCCTGCTCAGGGAACTAAGATCCCGCACAGTGCACAGCGCAGCCAAAGAAAAAAAAAGTCAGTGTTCATTCACTCACCAGCCATTTATTGATCACCTGCCATATCCTGGGCACTGTTCTAGGCATCTAATCAGAAATGGATGTTAAATGCTGTCCAATATCTTTTTGGCAACTGTTGAGATGATCATATATTAATAGAATTCCTAATGTTGAGCAGTTCTTATTACATTCCTAGAATAACCTTTGCTTGGTCATAGACTATTATTTGTCCACTGCAGAACTATATTCAATTTACTACTATTTTAAAATAGAAGTTTGTATCTTTATTCAAGTGAAATTAACCTGGAGTGTTTGTTGGAATGTGTCTCTGTATTGTCGTTAGGTGTTACGATCAAGATTATGTTGGTTTTATAAAATTCGTCTTTTTCCTGTGCCCTAGACAGTTTAAGTCAGAGGAGTGATCTGGTTCACAGAGGTTTGATGGAGCCTTGAGGCTGGGTGCCCTTCCTTCCTCTCGGACAGAGGTTGGTCCCCTCGGGGGCTCCTCTCCCCAGGGCTGCTGTCAGAAGCAGGAGCTCACTTCTTATCTGACGACAGCCTGAGAACCAGTAGCTCGGAGCTCACAGGGTTCCCTGGTCCCCAGCTGCTGACGGTCACAGGTTGCCATGCTCTTGCCTGCGGGGCACATAGGCCTGGGTAGGGGTCCTTCTCCTACACACGTGGGTCAGCTTGCCCTCCCCCCCACCCCCGGGAAGCCCTGGGAGGGACACTGGGTGCAGCTGCCCTGCGGGGGCTCGGCGGGATCCCGGAGCTGAGGTTTGTCCCCTCTGCGCTCCCCCGGTCTGTCTGTCTGTAGGAGGCGGGGCGGGGCTGTTGTCAGGGTGTAATTAGCAGCTTGCTTTCCTGCGGGCAAGCCGCCTCCTACCCTGGGTTGTGCTGCTGGCCACGGTTATCTGCAGGCGGCTTCTGGCCTCTCGGGCCAGGTGGCCAGTGTCAGGACCTGTCACAGAAACCCCCGCTCAAGTCCCCGCTCACATGTCGCCTCTTCAGAGAGGCCTCCCCTGCCTGCAGGCTACACCAGTCCTCCCTCCAGCCCCTCACCCACGAGTGTCCGACCCAGCTATTTTCTTCATGGCATCGGTGGCTAACTGGAATTGTAGGATGTGTTTTTGGACTGACTTGAGTGCTGGAGGAGCGAAGAATAATGAGTCCCGGCTTCAGAAGACCTAATGGTGCCGTCTGTGTCCGCAGGGCACCTGCAGCCCTCTTGCCGCTGTCCTCAGCGCCCTCAGCGGGTCTGGGACCTGAGCGTCCTTTATTTGAGTTTCCTTTGCTCCTCCTAGCCCAATGCTCATCATTAATTCTGTGACGTTTATTTTCTGCTGAAGACCTCTGATATCCTGTTACTTCCAGTTACAGGTTTGAGTGTTGGTTTCTTCTCCATTTCACATGCCAACCGTGAAATTCACTGGGGTCTTAGCCCAGTAACTGCCTTTGGGGTTAATGGTTAATTTGGGTGTGATTATTTTATCTGGTATTTTTAGAGCCATTAAATATGGTAAGAATTTAGAAGTCTAAATATAAAAAAATAAAACTGGAGCCAGAATGATAAGGACAGATTGGAGCAATAGGCTCAATAGAAAATGATAAATATTTTAGCAAGACATTTAAAGTAGCAAATTCAGTTAGTTAATAAAGGGATGGAAAGGAAAAGCAAAATAATTTAATAATACTAATGGGCATTTCCAGAGACGATAGTGAAAAGAGAAAAACACTTTTAAAGTATATTTTTAAACTTAGATTCATTTGCTGCCACTGCCTACATCATGGGAGGTGATTATAAAGTATAAAGCAAGTGAACTTTAGAACCCTGTATCCTTTGAAATTTCCTTAAGGTACGTCTGCTCAAACAGTCTGTGCGTTAGCCCTGTCCAAAGGGTCTTGTTAAATATTGGTACTGGGTCTGCCCCAGACCCATAGGTCAGTCTTTGGGCAGGATCCTGGTGTGGGTATGTTTAAAAACTTCCCCAGCTGATTCTGATGCACAGCCAGGAATGAGACGGTGCCTTCAAGCTTCTGCTCCAGGTGGTCGTTGATCCCTGGAGGGATGAGGTAGGAGTTGCTTAACCTGCGCGTCTGGTTCCTGTGCACAAGGGCTGATCCCATTAAACCCTTAGAAGACCTGGGGTCAATGCTCGGGGAGGAAAGAGCCCGTCCACTCCCTCCATCCCTGGGTGGTAGCAGTGTCCTTCTTGGACCTGGCTCATTTGGGTGGGGGTGCTGTGGAGCTATGGACTTGAGGCAGGTCTAAAAGCATCGTCCTAACCAGTAGGGAGCGTGCACTACCTCCTGCCTGGTGGCCTGTGTGCTCCAGCTATAGCTTCTTCCTCTTGCTGACATGCAGGGAGTGGGGCCTGTTCCTCGCCGGTGCGTCTGCCCAGGTTGCTGTGTCAGGAGCAGGCACTGTTTCTTGTTGGCCCCGGCTTGCATGAGCCTAGCCACTCCAAGCTTACTCACTTACCCCGTGGCTCTCCCCCCTTCCCCAAAGTGAGATCATCCTAACAATATTTTACGAGAAATGCCTGCACACACCTTTTTAATCTTTGAGCTCCTGAGAAATCTAAATAACAAATACAGACTTGTAAAGAGATGAGAGGAATGTGAGATGTAATGAAAATGACATAAAAGGATGTTAATAACTTTGATGTCCCTGAAGACTTATTAGTTGATGCTTAAATGTGAATGCTGTAGCCATGGAGATGCCATGGAGATGCCTTGGATGGAAAGCAAGGGCCCGTCCTGGGAATGTCTTCTCAGATTTAAGTTCCTCTGAGTGCTTGATACCAGTTTTCTCCATCTGTTGAGCCTGGCGCTTCTGGTCTGGTCGTCTGAGGGTTCTCCCAGAGTCATCCGTCCTCTTTACAAAATGGCCACTGGTTTTCTTGTCTTGATGACAGGACTCAGTAGGAGGCTTGATACTTTTTCAGAATTCTGTTTCCATGGAACTTCTAGGGCAGATGGGGCAGCTTGAGCCCAAGAGTTTATCTTCCTCTCTCCTATTAGTATTTGCTTAATATACCTAGGTGTGCCGATGTTGGGTGCATATATATTTATAATGCGTATGCATATATATATGCATATATATTTATGGTTGTTATAATCTCTTGATGAACTGACCCCTTTATCATTATATATAATGACCTTTTTTGTCTCTTCTTACAGTTTTTGGCTTAAACTCTATTTTGTCTGATACAAGTATAGATACCCCTGTTCTCTTTTGGTTTCTATTTTTGTGGAATATCTTTTTCCATCCCTTCACTTTTAGCCTATGTGTATCTTCAGAGATGAAGTGAGTCTCTTGCAGGCAGCAGGTACTTGAGTCTTGTTTTTTTTTATCCTTCCAGCCACGCTATGCCTTCTTTCTCCCAGTTTTATTGAAATATAATTGACATATAGCACTGTGTACTTTTAAGGTATACAGCGTAATGATTTGACTTAAATATATCGTGAAATGATTGCCATAACAAGTTAGCTAACATCCGTCCTCTCTTATAGATACAAAAAAGAAGAAATTTTTTCCTTGTGATGAGAACTCTTAGGATCTATTCTCCTAACGACTTTCATATATACTGTACAGCAGCGTTAGCTATAACCATCGTGTTGTACATCACATTCCCAGTACTTATTTGTCTTATAACTGGAAGTTTGTACCTTTTGACCATCTTCCTCCAATTCCTTCTCCCCTTACCCCCATCATACTGTATTTGTCTTTCTCCGCCTGATGTATTTCCCTTAGCATAATGCCCCAGGGTCTACCTGTGTTGTTGCAAATGGTAGGATTTCTTCCCTTTGTGTGGCTGAATAATATTCCACTGTGTATAACTATCTATCCATCCATCCCACAACTTATTTATCCATTCATCTGTTGATGGACACTTAGGTTGTTTCCATGTCTTTGCTACTGTGAATAGAGCTACAATAAACATGGGGCTGCAGATGGCTCTTTGACGTGGTGCTTTCATTTCCTTCAGGTATGTTCCCAGAAGTGGAATTGCTGGGTCCACTCTATGCTTTTTGCTTGGAGAATTTAATCCATTTACATGTAGGGTAATTACAATAAGTAAGGACTTACTAATGCCATCCTGTTGTTTTCTGGCTGTTTTCTGATTCCCATGTTCCTTTCTTCTTCTCTTTCTGCCTGCCTTTGTGAATTCATGATTTTCCATAGTGGTATGCCTTGATTCTCTTCTCTTTATCTTTTGTGTATCTACTGTAGGTTTTTGCTTTGCTTTTTTTTGCTTTTTTTTTTTTTGGCTTTGTTTTTTTCTGAGGCTTACATAAAACATCTTATAGATATAACAGTCTATTTTACACTGGTAACAGCTTAACTTCAATTGCATACAAAAACTCTACCCTTTTACTCCCCCTTATGTTTTTGATATTGTGATCTGCCTCTTTTTATATTGTGTATTTATTAACAAATTATTGTAGCTTTAGTTATTTTTAATACTTTTTTCCTCGAACCTTTATACTAGAGTTAAGTGGTTAATATCTCCATCACATTACAGTACTAGAGTTTTGTTGTTGTTGTTGTTTCGTTTGGCTTAAGCAGAAACGCTAGACGTGGATAAGGCTTTGTGACATTTCTTCTCTGTCTGTGACACTTTAGAAGGCACGATTTACACGGGATTGTCTACAGTTAACAAATATGCTATTTTTGAGACTTTATGGCTTCTTATTTAACGGCCATAAATCTAAGAGTAACTATATGTCATGACATAAGAACTATGAGGTCCCATCTTGAGATTGCTTCCTTCAAAATCAGCATTTTGTTTCAGATGAAATGTTTTGAATTTGGTTAATACTACATTTCAAGAAAAATAATTGTATTTATATATACACCTATTTATTTATCTATTTATTTATTTTTAAAGTGAAAGCAGGTTTATTCAGGGAGATACACACTTCATAGGCAGAGTGTGGGCCATCTTGGAAGGCAAAGGGCCAGTATTAGAGTATTTTGAATTTGACAGTATACTTATCTTCACCAGTGTGTTGTATATTTTCATGTTTTCATGTTACTAATTAGTGTCCTTTTGTTTCAGCCTGAAGAGCTCCTTTCAGCATTTTTTATAAGGCAGATCTAGTGGTGATGAACTCCCTCAGCTTTTGTTTATCTGAGAAAGTCTTATCTCTCCTTCATTTCTGAAGGACAGCTTTGCTGGATAGAGTATTCTTGGTTGGCAGTTTTTTCATTCATCTCTATGAATATTTTGTCCCACTCTTTCCTGGCCTGTAAGGTTTCTGCTGACAGATCTGCAGATTGCTTTATGGGGATAGCTGGAAGTTACAAGCTGCTTTTCTCTTGCTGCTTTAAGAGTCTCTTCTTGTCTTTGATTTTTGACAGTTTTATTATTGTGTGTCTTGGAGAAGATCTCCTTAGGTGAAGTTTGTTCGATGAACTGTGAGCTTTGTGAACTTGGATGTCCAAATCTTCTTCCAGATTTGGAAGTCCTCAGCCATTATTCCTTTAAATAAGCTTTCTGCCCCTTTCTCCCTCTTTTCTTCTGGGACTCCAGTAATTTGTAGATTGCTTCTCTTGATGGTGCCCATTGATCACGTAGGCTTTCTTCACTCTTTTTCATTCATTCTTTTCCCCCCAGACAGGATAATTTTGAAGGTCTTGTCTTCTACTTCACAGATTCTTCTTCTGCTTGAACCATTCTGGTGTTGATGCTCTCGTCACATTTTTCATTTCACTGGTTGTGTTATTCAGCTCCAGAATTTCTGTTTCTATCTCTTTGTTAAACTTCTCATTTTTTTTTCTATATTATTTTCCTGATTTGTTGAACTGTCTGTGTTTCCTTGCAGCTTATCGAACTTCTTTAAAATAGCTATTTTGGGTTCTTTATCAGGCAAATTGGAGCTCTCCATGTCTTTGGTATTGGTTACTGGAAGAGTATTGGTGGTGTCATGTTTTCTTGATTTTTCATGTTCCTTGAGTCTTTTTTTTTAAATTTATTTATCTTATTTATTTATTTTTGGCTGTGTTGGGTCTTTGTTGCTGCACGCAGGCTTTCTCTAGTTGCGGTGCGTGGGCTTCTCATTGCGGTGGCTTCTCTTGTTGCGGAGCACGGGCTCTAGGCATGTGGGCTTCAGTAGTTGTGGCTCGCAGGCTCTAGAGCGCAGGCTCGGTAGTTGTGGTGCACGGGCTTAGTTGCTCTGCAGCATGTGGGATGTTCCCAGACCAGGGCTCGAACCCACGTCCCCTGCATTGGCAGGCGGATTCTCAACCACTGCGCCACCAGGGAAGCCCCTTGTTCCTTGAGTCTTATGTTGCTGTCTTCAGGTCTGAAGTAGCAGCCATCTCCTCCAATCTTTACTAACTGACTTTGGGTGATAAATATTTCCACCAGCCCTGCTAGGGATTCTGAGGCCTTCTCATCTCCTATGCGTACGCTCGCTCCATGTTTCTTGCTTCCTCCTTCAGCAGAATTCCTCAGCTTCTATGCTGTCTCTCCTCCCTGCAGCTCCCGGCTGGGTGATGACAGCCTCCCTCTCTTTTCCCAGGAGTGGAGCTCAAGCTGAAGGTTGTGGGCTCTCCCTCCACAGACTCAGGCTGGCTCTCTGCACGTGCTCAGTAGCCGTCCATCAGAGCTTGCTCTCACCATGTGGGGGTCACACACAGGAGTGGCCACAGGGTGGGAGTGCGTGTGGGTGAGGCACGCTGAGCGCTGGGGGGGGCACCCATGGGCCAGCTGGGGGTCCGTAGGTGAGGCGTCCCCAGCGGCTCGTAGGCGGACTTGTTGGTGGAGTCTGCAGTGGGGGTAGTAGGATCTGCATCAGTTTAGCTACCTGCCACTCTCCCAGCCACTCCGAGCCCCCCCAGGCGTGCAGCTCACGACTCTGGCTGGGGCGAGAGAGAAAGGAGCCTCTTCGGCAGCTTCCCGCACAGCTGGGGAAGCGGAGTGCCCACTGCGGCGCTCTCACTGTCCCCCTCGGGAGAAATCACAGGCCGTGGTGGTCTCTCTTGTCCCTAAGCTGTTCCGCCTCGGGGAGGAGTGACACCACGGGTGAAGTCAGGCTGTTTCTCTTTCTGTCTCCAGTGCATCCACACTTGGATTGTTTTGCTCTGGTGGTGTGCCAGACCTCTCCGCGGAAACCTGGGTTTCCACAGAGGCTCCCATCGTGAGTGATCGCCTAAGACGGCCTTCTCCAAGGGCTCGCTGCCTGCAGAGTCAGCACATCCGCTGCCCTGTGGTGGAGTCCCCAAAGCTTGGTGGCCCCTACTCTGTGCCGCAGTCGGGAGATGGTCCCCACGTGGAGAGCGGAGCGAGAGCGGGGCGAGAGCGGGCTGGCGGCCCGAGTGTCCCCCTGTCCGGCTCTGAGCCGTCCACTGCCTTCGTCCGTCTCCTGAGCATGGGTGCCCCTGACATTGTGTTCTGTTTTATAGTTGTTCCCTAGTTCGGTTTCAGTTTTGTTATTTGGGCAGAATCTACTTGGTGTAGCTTAAAAGAATTGCAGAATCCTAAAAATCTCCAGCTAGAATGAATTTTAGAGATTTAAACAAAGATAAAGAAATACAAAAATAAAGGTTCATGGTTACGAATTCCTAATCTTATTTTTTTCTAAAGCATATGTTTTATTATATGATTAATAGTGAAATAGAATACACTCTAGGAATGGAAACTCTATTCCCTAGTGGATAAATATATTTTTGTCCATTTTCTTTAATAGTCAGTGTTTCTTCTTCTTTCGGGCTGCCACATCCAGGAAAGAGTCAGTTGTTTCAGTTAAAAAAAAAATGCAAGTCAGCGGTTGTAGCATCCTTTAAACTTAGCTTACTTACCTTACATTTAACCAAGAAATTATTCTTGAACCAAATAAAATCACTAGTGAGTGTGTTGTGTCTCAGGTAAAATCACTAGTGAGTGGGTTGTCTCTCAAGAATAAATGGCACATATAAAATTCAACGTCCATTATTGCTACAAGCTTGCAGTGAACGAGGGGCAGGAAGGTACCTCTGGCCACAGGAGGAGGAGTACCTGCATCGAGCAGTCTGCATCCTACACAACAGGGAGGGGCTGCAGGTGTTTCCATGGAATTCAGGAACAAGGATGGCTGAGATATTCTGGAGGGTCTAACTGGTGCAAAAAGAAATGAGGTTGAATTCTGGAAAGGAGACAGGGTCACCATCATCTGAAGATGACAACAGTCTACCAAGTCAATCAACCCCCTAAAAGTTAAAACTATTTAAAAAATTTATAAGGTGGCCAGTGACAAAATAAATACACAGAAGTCAGTATTTTTCCTATATGTCAGCAATAACCAGTTGGAAACAATGTATATCAAGTCCCCCATCCAGAACTGGAAACAAAAATGTGAGTTTCCAAGGCATGTGTGCATTTAATAAGAATTTATAGTAACTGTATTGAGAAGCCACAGAATTTTACCAAGAAATATAAAAGGTCTGGAAAAAGTCGAGAGAGACGTTGTGGTTCTGGATGGGAACTCAGTAGTATAGAGATGTCACTTCTCTCAAGTTAACTTGTAAGTTTAATGCAATTCCAGTAAATATTCAATGGATGTTTTGGAATTTGGCAGGGAATATTCTAAAGTTTTTCTGAAAGCATAAATATATGAGAATAGTCTTTCATAAATATGTTTGAAAGGACCAGGTTTAGGCCAGTAATGTCATATTCTTAACTTACTTTCATTACTTTAAGTAGAGAAGGGATCATTTTAGCTGGGGATCTGAGTTCTACATTTCCCTGTTGCCTGCTTTGTTAGTGTCAGTATGGTCAGTCCTCCACGTGACAAGATGATTTTTAAATTCTTTCCATTTTCAGGTCAGTCCGAAAGGCCAGGCTGAAGGTACATCTTCTCTGTTCTGTGCGCTAACCTTTGGCTTCAGCCGCAGTGACCCCACGCCAAGCCTCCGTACTCTTATCTCACACACCAGCCTTCCGAGAGGGTTCCTCATTCCTTTCCAAGGACATTAATGTTTGTAGAAGTAGCTAACATTTAATGATCTTTTGATTTTTCTCTGCACCAGGTCCTAGGTGGTTCCTTATATGCATTTCTTCTCCTGTAGAAGCTTACCCATCGGATATTCTCAGTCGTAGACAATATAATAATTATAACGACAGCTGACATTGATAGAGCACTTACTATCCCTAAGGAATTGCATACATCACTTCATTTAATCCTCACAGTAATTTATGAGATAGGTGTCATCCCCATTTTCTAGGTTAGGAAACTGAGGCACAAGAGTTATCTTGCCCAAGACTATGTAGACAGTCGCACAGGTAGGACATCAGTGAACCTCACACTGTGTAGCTTCTCATACATACGTTCTAAAAGCTTCCTGCTCGTGTTTATTTCTTATCCGTAGTGGCTGCAGTGAGCAGATTTTACCAGCTGGGAGGTTGTTTTGAGCAGCATGTCCCTGACTTGGACCGGTGGTTTTCCCTCTGCTGCCAGTGTTCAGTAGTTATACCCGCAGCTGTCAGATTGTGGAAATGCCATCGGAGTCGATGTTCTTGTATATGCACAGAAGTAAAATACTGGCTTGTGAAAAATATTTGATGTAAATTGGTACAACCACTTTGGAAAACTGTGTGACATACGTACCCGTTGACCCAGCAATGCCACTTCTTGTTGCATGCCGTGGAGAATCCTGTGCCTTTGTGTGTTAGGACAAATGTAATAAGATTGTTCCGAGTTGCCTTGTTTGTCATGGCCCCAGACCAAGAATCACCCAAGTGTCCACCAGCAGTGGAGTGGTTGGATAAATCATGGTGTATTCATATGATGACATAGCCATTCAGCAATGCAGATGAACAGAACGCATGTGCTCGTAATTACGTGGTTGATTCTCAAGTACAGCTTTGAGCAACAGAGGCCAACGCATGCAGATACATGTGTGATTCCATTTGTCCCGTGCACATAGGACAGGCACACGGGTCAGCAAACAGCAGAGCCCGTCATGCAGACCCGGGACTCGAACACCAGGGACGGCAGACTGACAGTGACTTTGGGCTTTGGGGACCCTGGCAGGGTTTGCTTTCCTCACCCAGATGATGGCTGCAGGTGTCACTTTATCATTTTGTTAAACCGTTCATTTATGTCTTAGGTGCTTTTCTGTGTGTGTGTAAAGGTTAAAGTGTTTGATTCCAGACTGTTTTACTGTGCGTTCAAGATACCAGTTTGACCCACACTAGAAATGAATGTGTGGTTTACAGAGAAGTTTGGTGATGGAGTATTTCTGGATGAACAGGACGCTTGGAATCATTATTCTGTGGGTCTCTGCTTTTCTCATGTAACTTGGATGCAGGCATTCCTCGGTTTATGAAGAAAATGAACTTTTGACAGGTTGTGTATAAATTGCTTCCTGAAGTCATGGGAGAGTATGTTATTTAAAGCAAATACTCACACTCTTTGATTTTTTTTACCCCCCTCCGCAATTAATCAGGCCTTTGTTTATCGGGTTGGCTTCACGTAGGGTAGAGCTCTGCTCAGGAGTGTCCGTGACCCCTCAGATCAGCGGCGGAGTGGAGGGCAGTGTCGTACCCCAGATCCCGCTTCTGAGAGACTTCTAGCAGAATCTAAGGGTCAGGCTTTCAAGCATTATTTTAACAATAGTACTTTTTTGCCCTGAAGCATTGCAGTTGAAATTTAAAGAAACAAATCTCGGAGGTCAGCAGTTTTTATGTGTATGACTTATAATAATAAATCATTATAAATTTAAAAATCACTGTAAACACAAATGCCCACAGTTCTGGGGACAAGTATGTGTGTGGTAAATGCAAATAATGTTAAGTCCCAGGAGTAACTGTTCACCTGAAAACTCTTGGAAAGTCGCTGTCTCTGAAGCGCGCGTGCGAAGTGGCCGGCCAGACGCTGCCAGCTGAGCAGATAGTCTGCAGCCTGCATCAGGAGGAGGGCCAGCCAGGCGGGAGGGCGGGTATGCGTGCCCGTGACACACAGCTGCCGCCCCTCTGTGTCACCTGTAGCAGCTGATCCCGGGGCAAGCCACACGCAGGAGCTGCAGGCTGTGCCGCGTCGCTCAGAGCGGATCTCCGAGCTCAGCACTGCAGTCTTTCGGTAAAGATTTTTAAGGGCTAATTTCATGGTTTGGGTTATTTATAAAGTGGCGATGGGGAAGGGGATGTGTCAGGAAGGAAGGCAAATGATTTTTCGGTGAAAGAACTTGTCTGCCTGAAGCTGGACGTACAGCTTGTTGGTTGGTGCTGACAGTATGCCAGCATATTTGTCGGCCTTCCGCCGTGCCTCGAGCTGTGGCGCCTGCACTGAAGCGGGACCTCGCCAGCTGCGCCTGCAGGCCTCGCAGTTTCGTCCTTCATGGTGGAGAAATTTATGAGAATGGTTACCGTTCATCGAGGGCTCACTCTGTGCGAGGCACTGAGCTGCTTATTTTATGTTATCCCATTTAATCCGACCTGCAGGGTAAATATTATTACTTCCATTTTATGGTGAGGAAACCGAGGTACAGAGAGGTCACGGCAAGCTCCCGAGGCCGTAAAGTTGGGAGGCGGTGAGGCGGGCTGGGACGGGCTCGGGCCCCGCAGAGCACACGCTCCCGACCGCTCGCGCCTCGCCCACGGGCCCTCCGGTGTTCTAGGCGGTTTTAGGTACTATTTTGGGTCATGATACAGTTTTGTTATTTTTTGCTCTTCCATTTTCAAAAATTAAGCATAGTTCATGTGACTAATTCCTGTGTGGTGAGTATGGTGGTGGATTCTCAAATTCTACTGTTGTACATATTAAAAGTCTGTAAAACAAGGGTTTGTAATGGTTGTGTTTGTCTGGAAAGTTGCTGATACAGCAGTAGAAGCTATGTGTAAATCAGAGGCTGTCGTCGGTGGAGGGTGCTTGTACAGCACATGATCAGTGCTTGACTTATCCACCCCACCTGCCACTTTAATTAAGTGAAAGTTAGAAAAATGCCAGAATTTTGATATTTTGCAGCAATAATAAAAGCCTCTCCCGACTATCATAAACCAAGCCCAAATGTATCTTGTTTAAAATTCTTAGGCTCTTAAAAGTAAAATTATGACTTTTAAGATTAGTGCTCCAAATCCTGCTTGGTTCTGTGCCACAGAAACATGAAGGACTTTGACAGATGACCCCTTACTGTCTTCATCCACGTTGGGACTTTTGCCGATTTTGCAAGACGTCGTGCCTGTTAGTCTCCATCCTAAGTTCTGTGCCCTCAACGGTTTTGTGTTAGAGACAACGTGATGCCAGATACATAGGAATTACTTAATAATCATTATGAGTGGGTTTAAATAGAATTTTAAATGTCTCAACTAAGTCAGTAAGTAGTCAATATAATAAAGACAACACAGTTTTTCCTGGGAAGTCGTTTGTCATTGTACTGATTCATTTTAGTCATTTAGCATTTTAATTTAAAAGCATTTTTATAGCTACTACCTTTTTTCTTTAATTAAACTTATTTTGAGATAACTGTAGATTCAGATGCAGTTGTTAGAAATAATAGAGAGATCCCAGGGATGCCTTACTCAGTTTTTCCCACTGATAACATCTTACAAAACCGAGTGCAGTATGACACCCAGGATGCTGACCTTGATACAGTCAAGATACAACATCTCCATCATCACAAGGATCCCTCTTGTTGCCCTTGTATAACCACAGTCCACCCTCTACCTTCCACCCCACCCCGTCCTGAACCCCTGGCAACCACTAATCTGTTCTCCATTTTTATAGTTTTATCATTTTAAGGATGTTATATAAATGGAATCATGCAGCATGTAAGTTTTTTTCTTTTTTAATTTTTAAATTTTCATTTATTTATTTTTGGCTGTGTTGGGTCTTCATTGCTGCGCGCAGGCTTTCTCTAGTTGTGGCGAGTGGGGGCTACTCTTCGTTGTGGTGCGCGGGCTTCTCATTGCAGTGGCTTCTCTTGTTGCGGAGCATGGTCTCTAGGCGCGCGGGCTTCAGTAGTTGCGGCACACGGGCTCAGTAATTGTGGCTCACGGGCTCTAGAGCACAGGCTCAGTAGTTATGACGCATGGGCTTAGTTGCTCCGCGGCATGTGGGATCTTCCCGGACCAGGGCTCGAACCCGTGTCCCCTGCATTGGCAGGCGGATTCTTAACCACTGCGCCACCAGGGAAGCCCGCAGCATGTAAGTTTTGAGACTGGCTTTTTTCACTCAGCATAACTCACTCAAGGTCCGTCCACGTTGTTGTGTGAATCAACAGTTCATTCCTTTTTATTGCCAAGTAGTATTCCATGATACAGATGTAGCATAGTTTATTTAACTACTCACTCCTTGAAGGGCATCTGGGTTGTGTCCAATTTTTGGCTCCTTTGAATACAGCTTCTGTAAACCTACCTGTACAGGTTTTTGTGTGAACATGTCTTCTCTTCTCTGGGATCAGTGCCCAGGAGTACAATTGCTGGGTTGTATGGCAGTTGCATGTTTAGCTTTTAAAGAAACTGCCAAACGGTTTTCCAGAGCAGCTGTACCATTTTACATTCCCACCAGCCGTGAATGAGGGATCCAGTTTCTCTGCACCCTTCCCAGCATTTGGTGTGGTCGCTGTTTTTTGTTTTAAACATTCTGATGGGTGTGGAGTGTTATCTCATTGTGGTTCTGATTTCCATTTCCTTAATCGGTAATGATTTTGAACATCTTTTCACGTGCTCGGTGGCCTTCTGTATATCATCTTTGGTGAAATGTCTGTTCTTTTGTCCATTTTCTAATTTGATTGCTTTTTTTGCTGTTGACTTTTGAGAGTTTTTACATTCTAGGCACTAGTCCTTCACCAGGTCTGTGGTTTGAACATATGTCTTCTCACTCTCTAGGCTGTCTTGCATGCTCTCAACAGGGTCTCTTGCCCAGCGACAGTTTTTAATTCTGATGAAGTCCAGTTTATCAGTTTTTCCTTTAATTGATCATGCTTTCGGTGTCAGGTCAGAACTCTTTGCCTGGCCCTAAATCCCAAGGATTTTCTTCTAGCTTTTTTTCTAGAAGTTTTATAGTTTTCTGTTTTATATTTAAGTCTGTGATCCATTTTGAGTTAATTTTTGTACAAGATGTGAGACTTAGATCAAGGTTCATTTTTCCCTGTGGATGTCCAGTTGCTCCAGTGCCTTATGTTGACAGGCTATGTTTCCTCCACTGGATTGCTTTTGCACCTTCGTCAAAAAATCAGTTGGGCATATTTGTGAGGATCTGTTTCTGGATTCTCTGTTCTGTTCCATTGATCTGTGTGTCCATCCTGCCAGTACCACCCTGTCTTGATTACTGTAGCTATCTGGGAAGTCCTGAAATTGGGTAGCCTGATTCTTCCCTCTTATTTCTTCTTTTTCAAAATGTTTTAGCTATGCTAGTTCCTTTGCCTTTCTGTATAAGTTTTAGGATAATCCTGTCCATGTCTACAGAGAATTTGGGACTTTGGTAGGAATTGTATTAAACCTATATATCAATTTGGGGAGAATTGACATCTTTACTATGTTGAATCTAGCAATTGATGAACAGGGTATGGCTCTCTCTTTTTAGATCTCCTTTGATTTATTTCATCCACATTGTGTAGTTTTCAGTATACAAGTTCTATACATATTTGGTGAGATTTACACCTAGTATTTCTTTTTTTTTGAGCAATTATAAATGGCATTGTATTTTTAATTTTGGTATCCGTGTGTTCATTGCCAGTAAATAGAAACACAGTTGATTTTTGTATGTTTATCTTGTATCCCGCAACCTTGCAGAACTCACTTATTAGTTCTATGAGCTTGGCCTTTTATTTGTAGTCCTGCGTACTTAACACTTTCTATGTGCCAGGCATTATGTTAAGGCTTTCCATGTGTTTGCCAAAGGCCAGGACGTGGTGGGGCTAGGATCTTGACTCATAAATTACTTGTTCACTTCATCTGTTCATTTGGCAAATATTTAAGGAGCACTTATATGGGCCAGACGCAGGGTTCCTGCCCTCCTGGGGCCTACGGTCTGAAACCGGAATTAGAAGTGACACAAGCGGTTATCTAACTTAATAAAAGAAGTTTAAAAATAAAACAAGACGTTGATTAATTATAACTTAATGCCTCTGACTCATAGTGTCAGTGGGTAAAGCAGGGACATTTAGTCAGCCTGTGTGGAGTGGGAGCACCAGGGGGGACTTGCTAAACAGTGTTCATTTCCCCAGGAAAGGTTTCCCGAGCCAAACTGCTTGTTAATTCTTTTTTTTTTTTTTTTAATCAGTCATCAATTTTATACACATCACTGTATACCTGTCAATCCCAATCAGTTTTTGAAATTCAGAGATGTCTGTGGTAAAACCTCATATGAAGGGAATTAAACATTGCTTGTCAAAGAGCCCAAGAACTCCTGGCCAAAACTGAATGAAGCTCCCTGCTCACCTCCATCGTCACCTCCTTCGCCTGCTGCTGCACGAGCCCCTCCCCCGCCCATCCTGCACCCTCGATGCCCACCGGGGCCCCAGGCCCCATAACCTCCGCACCAGCCAGCGCAGGCCAGCCCTCCTCGACCTCACCTGCTGCCCCCGCGCTGCCGTTGGCCGCGCCCTCCGTCCGCACACCGTACCTCCCTCTCTCCACCAAGCGGTCCTGCTCTCCTCGGCTGGTGGCTGCCCTCCTCTGGCCTGGCAGGCTGGGTTGCAGAGTCGTTTGAGCTGGGAAGGTGGTGCATCGAGGAGTGAGATGCAGGGCCAGGTCCCCTTCCCGCCAGACGGTTTGGGAAGATCATCAGTGGCCCTGCCTGAGCTTTTGTAACAATAACGGCAGTAAGTTTCTGGTCAGTTGGGAAATGAAAATCGTACCCTACAGAAATGTGCCCCTCGGACAGCCTTCCAGGGACAGGCCCTTACGGGGCGCTGCTGACGTGCTCACACAGGGCTTGGCACCCCGGGGCCACTGCTGGCCTAGCCTCACGGTCACAGGCGTGAAGCAGTGCCCCACAGCCCGGTGGGTCCCGAACCGGCGCTGTCCCCACGCCCATGCCCCTTCCGCCCTTAGCAGGCCCTGTCCTGCCTTAGGAGTAAGGATGTTGCTCTCTCTTCACTCTCCTCCCACTGACCGTAGGAGAAGCTGCTCGTCTTTGAGTCGGCGTGGAAGAAGGAGAAGGACATAGTCTCCAAGGAGATAGAGAAGCTCCGTGGGTCCATCCAGAGCCTGTGCAGGAGCGCGCTGCCCCTGGGCAAGATCATGGACTACCTCCAGGAGGACGTGGACGCCATGCAGCAGGAGCTGCAGCTGTGGCGCAGCGAGAGCCGCCAGCACGCCGAGGCCCTGCAGGCGGAGCGGAGGTGGGGGCCGGGGAGGGGCGGGCCGGCGAGCGGGCCGGGGCGCACGTGTGCCCGCAGCCCAGGGGGAGCGCTCCGAGAGCCCACGGCCTCTCGACCCTCGCTTTCTTACCTCCTCCCCCGAAGGAAACACGTTGCTTTTTCTTTTTCGTTCATAGCCTAACGTGCATTTCTTTGTAGCAGTTAGAAAAGATCTGCAGTCAGTGTTCAAAAACGAGATTTAGACATTAAAACAGACAGCAAACTTTGCAGTTTGGGTACCATATTTTTCATGTATCTTATCGAAATCCCCAAAGCCTTGTGACTGTAATTTGAAACTATTAATTTTTCACTCTAAAAGAGTACGTTTATATTTTTACCCTTTTTCTTTGGATGCAATGACTAATTCACTTTTGTTGTCGTCCATTGTTTTAATTAAGAAGCAAATGTAAAATGAGAAAGATATTTATGAGCCACTGGCTTTGTTTTCCGTCAGCATCACAGACTGTGCCGTGGAGCCCTTGAAGGCGGAGCTGGCGGAGCTGGAGCAGCTGGTCAGAGACCAGCAGGACAAGATCTGTGCTGTGAAGGCCAGTATTCTAAAGAATGAAGAGAAAATTCAGAAAATGGTACATAGTATCAATTTGAGTTCCAGAAGGTGAAAGCTCAAACGTTTCAGAGACTAAAGGTGGTCCTCAGTTTGCACGTAAAAAGGAGGCTAGAACATCCTTACTCCTTACGTTTCAGTTTGAAGACAATGAACAGTTTACAAGGTTATCCAACTAATTTTCAGAGCTTTACAGCTTAAGGCATATTCAGTGTATGAAAGACCATGTTTTCCTACCTTCCTCTGGCTAGAATACTTGCTAGTTATAAATAGCTCTTGCAAATGCCTGCGTGAAAAGTTTCTTTACAAGCCTGTTCTTTGTATTTCCGCCGTAGGCTGTTCAGTTCTGTGCCAGATTCTCCAGCAGGTAAGTGGTGCTGGCACAGCCAGGGATGCAGGAGTCCGTGATTTCAGACTCTTGAGTCTAGTGACAGGACTTCTGTGAGTCAAGCACTGAGTGAAGGATGGCTGTAGTTTTTGATAGGAGCTTCATAAATCCAATGAAGCCTGAAAATGAATGAATTATATTTTTAGCTCATTTCCACTTGAAAAGGGTTAATTTCGGCCCATATCTTTATAAGGTACGCACGAACTTTAATTTTTAACCTCTTTGTAATTGCATACACTTTATGTAATTTTCTTACTGGTCCCTTTTATCTTTTGCTTATATTTCCAGCCCTTAAAGTTCATACATTTAAAAAGATTTGAGTATGGCCTTCATGGACATCGTCTGGACATGAGATTGTCACAGGCTGTATCCTCACTTTCTTCAACATTTTGCCCCTGGGTTTTTGCCACGTGCACAGTTGTGTCACTTGCCTCATTCTCTCCAGAAGAGGGGCTTGCTCTCCGAGGCTTCGGCATCATGCCTTTTCCTTCGCACAGGTGTAAGCACCTGTGCACCTGAGAGACAGGTAGCTTAGGGAAAACTGCAAAAGGAAGACTTAAAAGGATACGTGGATTTGCAAAATTTTTTAATGTTAGCATTTTTTTGGAAATTGTTTTTTTAAAGCAAAAGTTTTTTTTTTTTAAAACATGGTTTATATTTTGTTTTTCACTACATATAATATTGTAAATACTAAAGTCTTCAATTTGTGTATAAAGGATTTCACTGTTTGGAGACATACTTACGGGTCTTAAGGTCTGGATCCTGATACTTTTATTTCTAGACACTGTATTTATTATGTAACCCAAGGAGGGCCATTTTAAGTGTTAGAATTTGCCTGAGAAAGTTTTGTTTCTTTAAAAGACTAGCACAAATGGCACAGTTAAGTTTTTCCTAGTGTAATTTCCAAAATAAATCTGTTGCAAAGGTAGTTCTATGATTTTCGAAGCTGAGTAAGTTCAAGGTCAGATTATTAAGATCTGCCGTCGTGAAACATTGGTCTTCTTCTCCTTTCTGTAGTTTACCGTAAAATTCTGTTTGGCGAGGTCCCACTAAACGCAGCATTGGCGGAGGGGAAGCGTGTCAGTCCCCAGTCCTCCACACGCTCCTAGGCTCTTTTCCACTGACTTGAATGGCAGCCACCATCCTAAAGGGACCCTGTTTTGCTTCAGGTTAAGGTGTCCACCTTTAATGCATTTGTACATAAGACTAGAGATTTTGTGTTGCAAAAAATTGCATACATTGTATTTGAGTAAAATTTTGTATGAAGTAGTCTCTCAAATTGTATCATAAAATTTACTTTTCTTTTATACATAAATCATTAAAAATAATCAGATATTTTTTCTATCAGTGTATGGGTTGTGCAGTTCAGTTCACACCTGGAAGAAAGCATGTATAAGCATTTGGATTTTTTTAGTTTTCAAATGTGTGCAGTTTGTTTTTCTTTGAAGAAATTTCAGGGAAATTTATATTTTCACTCATTGTGCCACCCCTTTTCTGTATAAATTGAAGTCTTATAAGGCAGGTAAGCATTTATCAGAAATTTTAAGACCATTCAGGAAGTTTTAGAAAGTCTCTGTATGTAGTTATTACTGTATCTTATCACAAACGAATTAAATCCTGTTATTTATTATTTTGATAGAATACACAAATGGGATTATTAAATGTTTTTCTCTGCTTTGGCTTGTAAGTTTTCAAGAAGTACTGGAGTCATACTTCAGAAATTTTAATTTAAGGGACTTCCCTGGCGGTCCAGTGGTTAGGACTCCGCACTTCCACCTCAGGGGGCACGGGTTCAATCCCTGGTGGGGGGAACTAAGCTCCCAATGCCGCGTGGTACGGCCACAAAAAAAAAAAAAAAAGAAATTTTAATTTAAAAGTTGAGCTGACATATTTATATTTAAAGGAAATGCATAAACCTTTGAAAAAAATAAGACTAAAATTCGAGCTTTCTACTTTGATATTCATGCTTATTTTTCTTCTCAATAAGCAACTTAAAAAATGATAACTGGGGGCTTCCCTGGTGGCGCAGTGGTTGAGAGTCTGCCTGCCAATGCAGGGGACACGGGTTCGAGCCCTGGTCTGGGAAGATCCCACATGCCGCGGAGCAGCTAGGCCCGTGAGCCATAATTACTGAGCCTGTGCGTCTGGAGCCCGTGCTCCGCAACAAGAGAGGCCGCGATAGTGAGAGGCCCGCGCACCACGATGAAGAGTGGCCCCCGCTTGCCACAACTAGAGCGAGCCCTCACACAGAAACGAAGACCCAACACATCCATAAATAAATTAAAAAAAAAAAAAAAACTGGAATCTGTGAAGAGAGATGATGTTATTTAGTGACAATATAAGTGCAGTTTAGGATTGGGGGGTGTCTGGAATTCTCAGTCTGTGACAAGTGCCCCTGAAATATTCCCAGACTTCTTTTCCAAGCTGCCCTGAACTGACCGGGGTGTGTCTTCTGCTGACGTGCGCAGCCCTGGGGCACACGAGCAAGAGGAGAGGTGGCTGGACCTTTACGGCTTGGTGTCACCAGTCACAGGCTTAGGACGACCAGTCTGCTTGAGTTCCCACAAGAATCGGGTTCAGGGTGAGGCTGCACGCAGGACCCTGTGCTCAGGCGACCGCCCTGAAGGACGGGTTTCTGCACAGACCTAGACCCCCTCCCAGCTCCGGGGTCTTCTGCCCGCTCCCAGGGGGGCAGAGGCAGAGCGCCTCGCTCCTCATGCCCTCCCCGCCCCCAGGAGCCCACCGCCCGAGCTGGGAGGAAGCCCCAGGCCTGTCCACTCCCGGGATGAGCCCTTGCGGTGGCGGGGCTGTGTTCACCTCTATCCTGGGATGCCCTTCACTAATCACAAGGCCTCATGTTTTCCTAAGAAGTGTTTGGGTGAGTACGGTTCACACAAGCTCTGCAAGAGGGCAGAAGGGGGTCCCTGGAAGAGTCCCCTTCTGCCGCTCATGTGTGTTTTCATAAAGGGAGTTTGGGAAGGACTTTTTTTTTTTAATTCAGCGAGAGAAATGACATTTAAATGGCTTTTTAAGCTATAAAACTAGTGTTTAAGTCTATATTTAGAGCCGAGTTCCAGATTGATTATCAGCTTCTTAAATCAAGCAAGTTGGTCTTTCTGGTGAGAAAATGGGGTTCAGGGACTTCCCTGGCCGTCCGGTGGTTAGGGCCCCGCGCTTGCACTGCCGAGGGCGCGGGTTCAGTCCCCGGTCGGGGAACTAAGATCCCACAAGCTTCGTGGTGCAGACCCCCCGCCCCCCCACCAAAAAAGAAAACGGGGTTCAGAAGGAAGTCAAGGCCGTAAGTCAGGGAGGCTGTGCCGGCCAGCCGAGGCGGAACCAGGGCTTGGTAAGCGAGTGCGGTGGGTGCGCTCTGTGTGCGAGCTCCCCCGGCAGCCCCGCCCTCTGCCCCCCGCGCCGCCGGCTCAGCACACCCCGCGCGCGGCCGGCGAGTCAGGGCAGCTCGGAGGACGCTCCGCCCGCACCAGTCTTCAGCCACCGCTCGTCGGCTAGTTCACAGCGTCTGTCTTGTTCCTCACTGCACTCTCGGACTTGCCGTTCTGTTCTCGGAAAAGACTCTCAGCGTTGCTGTCGCCGTGACGTAACAAACCAAAAAACACTTCGGTCTGCCGTTTACGATCCCCGTCAAAGCCAGCACTTTGCCGGGTGATGGCGGTCGCGGGCCTCGCTTGCCGGACCCCGGCCTGAACGCCGGGTGCGCGGTGCCTCTTGCGCCCTCCTGTACTTGGGGCGCGACGCGCACCCCCCGGGAGCGGAGCCATAGCCCCGATCTGCTCAGGACGGTGGCAGCCGTGCCTTTTCTTGAGGCATAATTATCAATACATCCCTTCCGCGCCTGCACGAGGGTCCTGGTTTGGATGACAAATGACCTGCTCCCTCTCCCTATTTGATACCCAGGAGTGGTGACACATGGCCGTGAAGGGGTGACGGGGCCCCTCTGAGCAGCAGGAGAGCCGTGTGGGCCCCACTGTCGCCACAGCTCTGCCGCAGGTCAGGGGGCGTTCGTGACACGTCCACACTGCAGACAGGTGACAGGGCCTCTGCTTGCCCGGGACGAGACGTGGATGTGCGTCTTGGATTCACGACTGTGGCAGGGCCTTTCCCAAAGGCTCCCGTCTGAGCTGGCGTTGCCTGAAGGGAATCGCAGGGGGCCTGTTGGACGCCCTTCCAGCCGTCCGGATGGAGCTGCAGGAAGTGGGTCTGTTCCGTGCGCAGCTGGCATGACCTTGGCCGGGCAGGACAGAGGCCCCGGAGGACCTCCCTGGGCCGCGGCCAGATGGGACCAGGCTGACCCTGCCTGGAGAGGAACAGCAGGAGGAGCCCCGGGGCTCCTGGCACCGCCGTCAGGACGCGACGGGCGCGTGGAGACGGCCCCACCCCGGGCGCTCCGTGCTGAAGCCGGCACAGCGCGACCTCAGGAGGTGCCCGTGGGGGCGAGGCCCGGCTGGTCCGCGTGGACGGCAGGGCTGGGCCATGTTCCCACGGAGCCCGGCGTGACACCCGGTGACAGTTTACGTGTAAATGTCTTTTTAAAAAAGAAAATGACCGTTAACTGCTCTCACGTATCAGTATTCTTAGTCATTCCACATTTTTGTATGTGGCATAACTATAATTTTAAAAATATGGCTTCCATATTTTTTTTTAAAAGAGATTGGAGTTTATTTATTTATTTATTTATTTTTGGCTGTGTTGGGTCTTCGTTTCTGTGCGAGGGCTTTCTCTAGTTGCGGCAAGCGGGGGCCACTCTTCATCGCGGTGCGCGGGCCTCTCGCTATCGCGGCCTCTCTTGTTGCGGAGCACAGGCTCCAGACGCGCAGGCTCAGTAGTTATGGCTCACGGGCCCCGTTGCTCCGCGGCATGTGGGATCTTCCCAGACCAGGGCTCGAACCCGTGTCCCCTGCATTGGCAGGCAGACTCTCAACCACTGCGCCACCAGGGAAGCCTCCCGTTATCATTTTTTAAGTTGCTTATTGAGAAGAAAAATAAGCGTGAATATCAAAGTAGAAAGCTCGAATTTTAGTCTTGTTATTTTTTTCAAAAATAACAGCCTCCGTTCCCCTCCGCTGCTCAAAGTTTGCCGGGAGAGGCCTCGCCTTGCCCTCCTCCAGCCGGGGTGGATGTCATCGTTCTCTGCTGAATACAAACTGCCTTTCAGGAGGTTTCATCGCGGCCCCAGGAAACGGGGCGATGGGCAGGCAGCTTCAGGAGGATGTGCCTCTCAGGACAGAGACCGATTGGGACAAGAGCATTTGCTAATTTTTCTATTTCACTTTCAAGTAGCCTGAGACCCTTCCAGGGTGTTCCAAAGTTTTCATTTAAACCCCGGGGAAAGTTGTCCTCTGCGATCGCGTGCCTGGCACTGGCTCTCTGGGTTGGCTGTAGCTGCCTTGCGGGTTTCCAGGGCTTGGCACCTTGGTCAGGGCCTGGAATTCCCTCTGTCAGGGAAGCCCCTTCCGCTCTTTTGTTAGAGCTACGGGGGAAAAAGAAAGAGCCCTCCTGGCATAGAATTGTTTACAAAGATCTTTCCCTCCCACCTTCTCATGTGAGCCTCTCTGGGGCTGGGAGTCAGGCCTTAGCTACCCATTTTACAGATGAGAAAACCGAGGCTGTGATAGCAAGTCTCAGGCCTCTGCCAGGTCTAAGCCCCAGGCATGTTGTCCGGCTGCCTTTGGGGTGAGCAAACCTGGACTGAGTTGAAGAGCATGAGGCCGGGTCCAGGGCTGCTGGCCTTTGGGCTGAGAACACATCGCTTGCCGGTCCCCGGGGTGGGTTCCTTGTTCTGTCATCTGGGTGAGCACACAGCTAAGAAAGGGCGAGTCAGTGATTTCTAAAAGCCCCTGTTTGTTTTGGCTGGCGCCCCAGCAAGGACGCCTCCCCGCCCGAGTCTGTAGGGTGACGGTCACCCCCTGCCCATCTCAAACTGCACACCTGAGCCAAGACCTTGATACCTGGCCCATCAGCCCGAGGGCCACAGCCACTGGGCTCGTCGGCAGGACCCACCAACCCACCGGGCACAGCAGGTGCAGCACTTTGAGGGGCCCGGGAAAGTGTTGTAACTTTTTATAATAAAACAATTAACTTCTAGGTCAGAGTAAATGTTTGAATATATAATATTAATACAACTGCCTTTATAACAATGTGGTTGTAAAATAGAATTTTTAATATTTTTTGTGAAAGAAGGGCCCACAAAGGCACAAGTGCCACGGACCATCGTGCAGCCTGAGTGCCGCCCGGCCGCTGGGACTCACTCCCGTCCCGTCCCCAGTGTGGCTGGACCCACCTCGAAGGTGACCTCACTCCTCACTTTACCCGGACGCACCCAGGGAGTGGAGCAGAGCTGCATTCTTCCAGTGGGTTTTCCATTTCCAGGGATTATGGTTCTAAAGGAAAGCATCTTTGGGGCAGTTTCAGTACGAACACCGGGATGCATTTAAAAATAGAACTTGCAAATAGAAGCTCTTAAACCGTGGCTTTTAGGCAGGCATTAAGCTCTTTCGGATGGATGCAAAATCAGAACCTCATATCAGCGCGTGGACGTGCCTCTTGCAGCCCACAGTGCTGTGGAAGGGAGCTGTCCCCTTAGCAGTGGCTTCTGTGTCCCGCTGCCAGCACAACCCGCAGGCAGGGCTTGTGGACCAGCCTCCAGCCCTCCACAAGCCTCCCGCCAATCGCCTGTAAAACTGCACACCCATCTCAGTATTTCCCCTATTTTTACAGCTGCCGAAACAACCATTTGTGGTTTTAAAATAAAACTCTTATTAGACTCCTTAGCAACGGAATGAAAAGGTCACAGTTTATAAAGAGAAGAATTGTCTCTGGGGTGAGCATTCCCCCTCGTTGTCCCCCCAGGAGGAGCCTGGCAGGGCCCTGCCTGAGGGGCACCTCCAGACCTCCAGGGCCACATGCCCCAGACACTGGCACCCCGAGGGCCAGAGCACAGGTCGAGGGGTGCACGGTGGTCTGGAGCTGCTCGTACGAGCGATTGTTAAACTTTCCGGAACTCTGCGAGCTGTTGTGTTAAAAAACAAAAGTAGTGGATACTGAAAACGCATCGCTTCTTAATTATTTTATCACTTTCTACTCTCGTGTCTGCCTTTGGGGCTATCTGTATGGTGGAATACTACTGTTGTTGCATCTCTCCCTGAATCCAAATTCAGTTAAGTCCCTTTTGGCCAAGGTTGAAGTATTTACACCATGGAAACTGGCAACTTTGATAGAGTGAGAGTGATAATAAAGTATGCGTATCTGTAGCCATTACATGGTGAATAGCACAAAAAACGGAGGCAATTCATTCCAGTGTTCAAAAATGATTATTCAGTTCAGCAACCTCATCACTCGTGTCACTGCCAAACAAGCGAAGTTCCTCTGCAGGAATTGTTGTATTTCTTTCCTCTTACTTGTTAAAATAAATGAAAACGTTAACCGACATTCAGGTCAGAACTACACTTGTTTGTCAGTTACAGCCATAGGTTGACTATGAACACAAGAGTTCAGCAAAAATCCACAAAAGCATTCTGTGAGAATCGATTATGACCTCTGTGGAATTTATAATAGAGTATTGTATCTTATTGTTTGCAAGTTGTGTGCTACACATATTTATACCACTAATATTTTGAGAATATATTATTATGTATTGTCTCATTGTTGATATTTATAATTCCCTTCCCTCCGATCAAGGGAGGAGACGTCTTCTGTTTGGATCTCTGGTTCTGGCTGGGGGCTGGAGGGCCTCCTGAAAGTTCTGAGTCCCCTTGATTTAGCAGGCTCTGGGGTCACCGAGGTGCTCCCCGGGGTCTGGCATGGTCGGCTGGGGATCCAGGATGAGAGAAGAGCCAGAGGACTTAGGGGGGAATTGCAGACAGAGCAGAACGGGCCTCATCCACTCCAGGGGTCCTGCCGGTGGCACCCCTCACCTGGGAAGGCAGAGGATGGAAGCGGGGGTCTCGTGTCCTTCTCTGACCACCCAAGGCCCTTCCATTGATCCTGCTTGAGTGGCTGGATCAACACCCAGGGGACCGAAAGGTGGGTGCTGGGGGTTCCTTGTGCTCTGCCCACACAGCTACTGTTACTTTCTCCCCAGTGACATTCATTGTTTCGGTTTCCTGCTTACTTAATTTTTGTTCAGTTAGAAGACAGCTTCAAGAAGGAGATAAACATGACTCATAATCCCATCTTCCAAAGTTAATGATTTATATGCTGGTTGCTGGTATCTGTTTTCCTATCTTTAAATTTTTTTTTTTTTTTTACAGTCGCATCTATTTTTTATGTATATGCTACACATACACCTCAGCACATATATTTATACTGTTGAGACAATGTGACTTATATTGTTATGCAATGTTGACTTCTTATCTTCAGGAAAGAATTTAGTGTATTTCCCCCTTGTCATTTTGTTCTCTTAACTGTCATGTTGATAGCTGAATACTATTTCATTGAATGGAGGGCTTATTTTGGTTCAGTTGCAAATATTTTCTCATTCCATAATCGTTTCTTCTTTGGCCTGTTGTCAGATGCATACTTCCCCCTCCCCTGTTTTATCTTTTTGTTCTTGATTTCTGGTTTGATTGCATCACATGAGAGAATGGGACCAGCCACACCTTTGAGCTGCGTGGAGGCTGCATATGGCCTAGCATGTAGTCAATTTCGTAAAATGCCATATAACTTTTTTTCACAATTTATCACTTTATTGGGCTTAACAAACAACATTTTGACATGTCATTATCCCCCCTTTTATTCTTATTGTGGTAAAATACACATAACATAAAATTCACTATCTTAACCATTTTTAAATGTATATTCAGTGACATTAAGCACATTCACATTGTTGTGCAACCGTCACCACCATCCATTGCCAGAAATTTTGCATCTTCCCAAACGGAAACTCTGTCCCCATTAAAGACTTAACTCCCCATCCCTCCTCCTCCAGCCCCTGGCGACACTCATTTTACTTTCTGTGTTGATGAATCTGAATCTGACTCTTCCAGGGACCTCATATAAGTGGAGTCATGCAGTATTTGTCTTTTTGTGACTGGCCTCTTTCACTCAGCACAGTGTCTTCAAGGTTCATCCATGTCGTAGCCTGTGTCAGAATTTCATTTCTTTTCAAGGCTGAATAACATTCCATGCTATGGATGGACCACATTTTGTTTACCCACTCACTTGTCAGTGGAAACCTGGGCTGCTTTCACCTTTTGGCTATTGTGAATAATGCCGCTATGAGTGTGGGTGTGCAAATATCTATTTGCATACTTGCTTTCCATTTTTTTGGATACATACCCAGAATTGGAATTGCTGGATCATATGGTATTTCTCTGTTTAATTTGTTGAGGAACCACCATACTTGCCTACACTTGCTCTTCTCATGTTATTTTGAAAAGAATCTGTACTTTCAAATTGTTGCATACGATGTTGTATCTATATTTGCCCATTCTGTCAAGCTTATTTTGAGTGTGGAAGTAACCCTGCAAACTCACTAAAGGTTGCCCAGAGAGTGAGTCAGTGGGAACCACTCTGCCCTCACCTACTCTGCCTTCTTTTCATGGGGGGCAGGCTGCACGCCCAGTATCCCCGGTGTCCCAGGCCACGACATCACCATCTCTGGGGCTGTTGGCAGCCTTCTTGGGCCCCCTGGCTTTGTAAAAAGTTGTACTCAGAGTGGGACTTAAACTAAACAGACTTCCTCTAGGAAACACACACAATCACACTGCTGTGAAAGTTGCTTTTATGGACATTTCCCTGAGAAATATTTCTCTCTGGAAAAATAAATTCACAGGATGTAATTAAAACCATTACATGTGTATGTTGGCCTGGGCGCTTCTTAAGTGCTTCACCAAATGGGCCACCAAATAAAGAAATGAAGGCCGGCTTTGTTCACATCTAGTAACAATGACCTTTATTAATTGTAACCCAGGACGTTCTTCTGTTACTTTATGGATTCAGAAGTAGCCTTTCATTGGCCCCTTGTGCAGGGCATGCACCCTTGGTCCTGACCCTGGTGTGACCAACCACTGCAGGGAAAAGTAGAGCAGGCAGCACTGTGTCACCTGGATGAAGGTGACCATCTCAGGGTCCACTGACAGTTGAATGGCATGTGTTTTCTGGCTTTCGACCTTTGAGAAAATAAGATAAATTCATGTTGTCTTCAAACATCATAAGTTCTGAGAAGGAAAGTGACCAAAGCAAGGCGCTTTGAGCAGCGCGGCTTAGAGGAGCTATGTGCTGTGTTGGCTCCTTTGGCCACCTTCTGGCTCTCCTTTTTCCAGTTCTCTGGGGAACTCCTCCTTCACCCCAGTGCCCTGGTGGAGGACCCAGCCACGGGCTTGCACTGGTCTTTGTGTCAGCACGTGGCCCAGCAGGACAGTCAGAGTACTCTTTGGGATGGACATGTGATGTGGGCTGAGAGGTTTCTCCTGCCGTTACTGAGTGAGGAGCTTGAAGGCCTGTGGTGATGCAACACAGAAGAAACTGTCACAGTGGAGACTGCACATGGAGGAAAGCAAGTCTGGAGGTGGGTGAGACCTAGGGCCAGACTTTGAGCTCCTGGATCCAGCTGTGCCTGAAGACCATCCCACCCTTGACATCCCATTCTGTAGATGTCTTGGTAGGTGTGATGGTTCAATTTTATGGGTCATCTTGGCTAGGTTATTGGTCAAACACCTGTCTGGGTGCTTCTGTGAAGGTATTTTATAAATGGAATTAGCATCTACAATTCACTGACTTTACTTTAAAGAGATTACCCTGGATAATCTGGGTGGGCCTCAGCCAGTTGAAAGCCTTAAGAACAAAACCAGGTTTCCCTGAGAAAAAGGAATTCTGACTCAAGACTGCAGCATAGAAACCCTGTCTGAGCTTCCAGCTTGCTAGGCTGCCCTACAAATTTGGGGCTCAAGATGACAACACCAGCTCTTGTCTGAGTTTCCAGGCTGCCAGCCTGGATTTCACACTTGCCAGCTTTCTCAATTACATGCGCCAACTCCTTGTTCCCTGGGCAGACCCTAAGGCAAGGGTTTGTGTGCAAGTGATTTATTAAGGCAGCGGCTGCCTGGGGAGGGGGGCGGGGAGTGGCAACGGGGGACATGGAAGAGTGGAAACAGGTGGAATCTGATTTCGGGCCTCAGCTGGATCCCGTGGGGGGCTCTGAGGTATGAAGTACAGTCAGAGTTTGCCCTGCCTCAGGTAAGGGCTGCAACTCCCGGGTCCTTCTCTCTCTCACCTCCCTGCAGTGGTTCCAGGGCACCAAGAGCTTCTGCTACAACAGGCCAATAGATTCTTCTTTCCTTTACTGGTTTGAGTAGAGCCTCTCCTGACAAATCATCAACTCACTGTGATGTTCAGAGGGAAACTCTGAAACCGAGCAGGACCCTGTGGGGCTCCTGGGCACCGAAGCCTTTCCATGTCCCCTGCTTCTTGTTTGTAGGGACAAGACTCCAGCCCCCATGACCCTCCCTGAGTTCCAGAGGGCAGGTTCAAACAGCTGCTAATCAGGGAAGGGAGGGGACGCAGAGACAAGGCAGGGGCAGCCAAGAAACAATAGGGCAGCCTCGGGCCAGGGTCCTGGTCCCTCCTCAAGGGACACACATAACAGTGTATTTGAGCTCTTTACAGAACTAAAACCCCCAACAAATGGAAGATGTCAGCATTCTTCATTCCAGAGAACATCACAGTTTGATAACCTCATCAAAGGACCACCTGAGGCCAGATGAAAGGAACCAGAGAAGCTCATTAGGAGGAGATCACCTGAGGCCAGATGAAAGGAGTGCAGGCCCTGCACACACCCTGATCCTTATCAGCAATCCCGCCCTTGAACCACTGCGATAAACTCCTCACCAAATCTTCCTGGGTTGGGACACAGTTTCTGAGGGGCATGTGGCCCTCTTTGCCTGGCAAAGCAATAAAGCTGCTCTTTTCTACCTCACCCAAAACTCCAAGGTCTGATTCAGCACCGGTGCACAGAGGCCGAGCTTTTGGCAACAACCCCTCAGCTACAGACCACAGCAAAGGCTTTTAATTATCCAGGTGGCCAGACTCTGCTGGTCGACACAGCCTGTGGAGTCCAGGCTTGGAGCAGGGGCTCCTGGGCCAGAGGAAGCTGATCATGGCCGACTGGCTGGCCAGGGCTCTGTCCCCAGAACATGAATCCAGAGACCCAGGGGGAGGTGGATGCCTGAACTGACTGATGGTCACGTAGGGTCAGGCTGGAGTTTCTGACTCAGTGAGACTGAGGGCTGCCAGGGGCAGAAGCTGAGAGACGGCCGGGCCGAGGAAGTCCATCTGCAGAGAGGGGATGGGCACACGCACAGGACAGGCAGGGAGAGAGACAGGGAGGGTGCTAAAGAGACAGAGAGAGGGAGAGAGAGGGACAGAGAAACACCGAGGTTCAGGGAAACAGTGAGAGACCAAGGCAGAGACAGAGAGAGATGGAGAGAAAGGGAGATTGTATTACTCAGAATAGCTGCAGCAAAATATATCCCATCTCACGTCCTTTCTTTGGATGTGACATTGATGTTCCTCCACAGAGAGATGGGTGGGGTCCATGCTGGCATCTTGAACATGGGCGGACCTTTGTAACTTCTTGGACCAATAGAACACAGCGGGAATGATGCTCATGGCTTCCGAGTGTCGTAAGACATGCATCCCCCTCCCTCGCTCCCTCTCTCCTCTTTGTCTCCCCTTCTCTCTGGATGCTCCCAGTGGAATCCGGCCACCACGTTGTGAGGAGCCCTAACCACGTGGGGAGGCCACATGCGGGTGTTCCTTCCGCAGCCCCAGCTAAGCCGCAGCCAACAGCCAGCATCAGCCCGTGTCCCTTCAGATGGCCCACCCCAGCCTCGGGGTCTCCCGGCTGAGACCTCAGCCATGAAGCAGAGCTAAGCCATTCCCGCCGTGCCCGGTCCAGGTTCCTGCTGCACAGAAGCCATGCGGGATGGCACACGACGACACCTGGTGATTATTGAAGCCACTGCTTTGTCGCCTGGCGACACAAAGAGACACACACGGCAGGTCAAGGAGAGAAACGGAGCAGAGAGGCTGCCGGGTCCCGTGCAGCCGGCCTTCCGAGCTCAGCTTGGCCTGACGCCCTGGCCACCCCGTGTCCCCAGACCAAAGCAAAGGCTCCTTGTACTTGAACCAGCTTCCGGGGACGTCTGGTCTGTGTTTGTTTTGCCGCCTGACCGCCTCTCACAGGACACACTCTTAGCTCACGGGGACGCCCAGGACTGTTCAGTGCCGGACGCGGGGGCAGCGGCCCCATGAAGGCCAGCGTCTTCTGTCCCCTCAGCCGGTGCGGGGACGGGGTCGCCCGGGTCTCTCTGGAGCCCCGCGCCCTTTTCCCCTCGATTTCCCACACACGGGAGCCAGCGTGGCTCTGTCCAAACCTGGGTCTGATCACACTACTTGGTAAAACCCTGTTGACCTCCTGCGACACAGCACAGGACCCGGCATCACCAGGCCCACAGGGCCCCCCCTCCCGGGCCCCAGAAGGGCCTTTGCCCGGCGACCCGGTGCCTCGGTTGCGATGCGTCCTCTCTCGTTGTGGTTAACGTCTCGCCCTCCCTGACCCTGCAGACGTCCTCCCGCTCGCCGGCCCCACTCCATCCTTCGTGGCCCTCACTCCGCGGGTGATTTGTGATCCTGGTCCGTGGCGGGGTGGGAGTTTCCTGTGGCTGCCGTGACAAATGGCACACACGCTGGGAGGCTTCAACCAACGGACACGCACTCTTGCTCAGCTTGGAGGGCCGAGGTCTGAAATCAGGGTGTCGGCAGGGCCACGCTGCCTCTGGAGGCTCTCGGGCAGGACGCTTCCTGTCTCTTCCAGCTTCTGGTGGCTCTTAGCTTGTGGCCGCATCCCTCCAGACTCTGTCTGCTCACATGGCCTTCTTGCTCTGTGTCTGAGTCTCAAAGCTCCCTCTTCCTTTCAAACCCAAAGATCTGTCATTGGATTTAGGGTCACCCTAAATGCAGGATGATGGAGATCATTTACTTAATTACATCAGCAAAACCCCTCTTCCCAAGTAACGTCCCATTCATCGGTTTCAGGGGTTAGGAGGTGGACTTATCTTTTTGGGGAACCACCATTCACCCCACCTACTGGACCACAGGCTCCATGGTCACCCTGCACTTTGGCTCACCCTGCACCAGGCTCAGTGCCCAGCCGAGGTGGCTGTCACTTCTGGCTGTTTGTTCAATATCAAGTCCCGAGCGAGCTCTTGTGAGGGAATCTAAGTATCTTTGGGGGCAGAAGCAGGTTTCGAGGAAGCTGCACGTCTGCCAGGAGAGATAAGACAGCCCCTCCCGCAGCTGCAGGTCAGGGTGCGAGGAGACGGGGCCCAGAACGCAGGGTGGAGGCTGGCAGGGAGCCCAGGTGCCCAGCTGGTCGGGTGGGGATGGGGGAGGCATCGGCTGAGCTGGGAGGTAGGTCCCCTGGCTGAGGGTGTGGGCGGGCCTCCGGGTGTGTGCAGACATTGGGTTCTAGGTGGGAGGTGGGAGCTGCAGGAGGGGAGGAGGTTGGAGTCTGCATTGTAAAGGGCCCCAGATGCCCAGCGAAGGAACATTCAGGAGTTCTGGGGACCATTTAGGAGTTTGTCGGTCAGAGCGACAGAGCCTGAGTCGCAGGGCACAGAATCAACCTGGTGGGGCCCGAGGGAGGGAGGGTGAGGCAGGATGGTTGGGAGCAATCCTGCCGGGGGGCGGGGGAGGGTCCCAGCTCACTCTGGTTTGAAAACTAGGGTCCTGCATTCTGGGACCCCCTCAGTCTGGGGCAGACTGGGCTGGCCTGGGATGGGGGAGTCATTCTCCAAGAGTCTGCCCCTTCTGCTCCCTGGGGACTCAGGTTCAGGCTTCTCCCACCTCTGGACCCCGCCCCCCACCCACAGGGACCAGCCGCGCGGTAGGTGCCCCGGGCCAGTGTTGCGTGGAGGACGGAGCAGGCCGTGGCACCGATGCCCGTTTTGCTCTGAGGCTCTCTCTGGACCCTGAAGCGAGTGAACTTCCTGAGGAATTTTGTGTCTTTACAATAATCCTGCAGACAGGGCTCATCAGCCCCATTTTACAGGAGACCGAGGCCTGGAGGAGCTGCCCCTTGAGCTGGTTGCTGGGCCAGAAGGACGTGGCCCCCCGCTCCTGGCGGACTCCAGGCTCCGCTCCCCTTCGGAGGGTGGGCACCTCGGCTGAAACCAACTCCCCGACGGGGGCTCTGAGGGGCCGAGGCAGGGTCTGCAGAGCAGGGCTGGTCAAGTGCTTGCAGGGCAAAGCCTAGAGTGAGGGCTGCCCTCGCTCGTGGTCTCCTGGGTAAACGTGGGGAGTGGCTTCCTCCTTGGAGGCCAAGGGCAGGAGGGGAGGGGAGCGGCAAAGGAGATCTCCGAAAGGGGGTTGAGGCCCGAGGCCCTGAGAGGAGACGCCCCAAACACAGGCCCAGGGGCCCAGGTTCAGGAGAGCTGCCCGTTTCCCACCCTGTGGGGTGGCCCTCTGCCGCCCCGTCCTGGGCTGGGCTCCGGGGGTCGAGCTGCCCGCAGCACCAGCGCCCCCAAGCCCGGGGCAGGAGCCCTCCCCCCGCGCAGCTTGGGGCTCTGGCTTCTAGCTGCCCCAGCGCCTGCAGCGTTTCCAGAGGTCCTGGCTTCCTGCAGGGGGGAGGGCACCAGGGGCTGATTAAGAGAGGAGTCCTTGCCCCTTCCCGGACCTCCTGAGCCAGAAAGCTACTGTTGGACATTTTTTGCTATAAACATTATGCTTAATGAGCACCGCTGTAGCAACATCTCTCACGCATCTGATTATTTCCCTAGAATAAACGCTTAGAAGAGCAATTTCTGGTCAAGGATTATGAACATTTTATGCCAAGCTGCCCTCCAGAAAGACTGGTCCAGACTCCAAGGAGGGATCATTTGGGGACATTGGGTGTTTTGTTTTGGGGACACAGATAAGTGGGCTGCTGTGGGGCAGGCCTGAGCTGTCAGATGGCAGCAGGAGGCGACGGGGGATTTTGGGGTAGGAGGAAGTGATGGGGTGGGAAAATGCCAGGGTACCCCTGGGACTTGGAGGGGGGCAGGGACAGCCCCCTACTCTGCCTGAAGGTGGCACTGGCCCTGTGTCTGTCCAGGGCTGGTGCTCCCAGAGCTGTGGCAGCACCAGGGAGTTCCTGTTGGGAGGGGGTCGCGTGATCTTATGAATTCTGTCTGTTCCATTCACTTGCAGCCCTTTGTCGGTGGGTGTTTTGGGCTTAAAGGACCTGGAGGGAAGGTGAGACCTGAGGAGAGCGGCTGCAGGGCTGGACGGTCCTGGGTTTGAGTCCTGACTGGGCCACTGTGTGTTGTGGGCACGGTACCAAGACTCCCTGACCTCAGGGCCCTGAAAAAAACAGGGCGAGCGTTAGTGCTACTTCCAGTACCTGCTGGTGTTGAGAGCATTGACCCATGCCCAGCGGGCAGTTAGGAGGAGGGGTGGGATACCGCTGACCCAGTGGGGCCTCAGGTCTTTCTCGAGAACAGACGGGATCCCCAGGGCAACATCAGAGCCAGGCACTGGCAGGGAGCGACACGCTGCTCAGGCCACTTAACCTCTGGATGCAAAGCCCCTGATATTGGGACGGGGGACAGTGCAGCTGAAGCTGGCTGGGGCAGGTGTCTCAGCTTGGCTGCATTCGAATCACCTGGGAGCCTCAAAAATCCTGACGCCCAGGCCACATCCTAGATCGCCTGCATCAGGATCTCTGGGGTGGGGTGGCATCAGGCTTGCTTTTTTTAAAAAAAATAACTGTGGTAAGATATACATAATAAACTTTACCATTTTAACCTTCAGGGCACAGTTCTGTAGTGAGTACATTCACACTGTTGTGCAACCAGCCGATCTCCACAACTTTATCATCCTCGCAAACTGAAACTCCAGGCCCATTAAACAGCTTCCCGCTCCCCCTCCCCCAGCCCCTGGCACCACCGTCTACTTTCTGTCTCTATGACTTTGACTTCTCTAGGAAACTCATGAGTGGAATCAAACAGTATTCGCCTTTTGGTGACTGGCTTCTTTCACTCAGCTTGATGTCCTTAAGGTTCACGCATGCTGTCATATGTGTTAGAATTTCCTTCCCTTTTAAGGCTGAATGACATCCCACCGTATGGGCAGACTACACTGTTTACCCACCCATTCATCGCCGATGGACACTTGGGTGGTCCAGGTTTCTGAGTTTTTCAAGCTCCCAGGTGTCCCCGAGGTGCAGGTCTGGTGGCGGGCCAGTGGGCACGGCAAGCCCTTGGCTCTCTGGAGGGCACGTCACTCCTGGCTTTCCTGCCAGTGGTGGTCTCCGCTGTTATCAAGCCCAAACAGAGCTGCAGGAAGCTCCCTTCCCCAAGAGACACCCCTGCAGGGCCTGCTGCCCAGGTGGTGCCACCCACTGCACTTGAGCACTCCTCCTGGGGATGCGAATCCCCTCCGCGTGGCTCCGCCTACGCCAGGCCGGTCCTGTGATTACAACACAGGCCGGGCCCGCGGGTCACACGCACGCTTGTTGGGGGGTCTCCAGCCTCACACGCATCGGTCCCCTGCTGGAGCTCCTTTTCTCCACCTGTAAAACTCGGATCCCGCTCTTCACCTGTCCTCAGTCCCCCCTCCCCGCCCGCCTGCTGGAGACTTCCTCCTCCTCCTCCTCCTGCAGAACCCTTCTCCCCACCGGCGGGGAGCGTGGAAGGAGCCTAAGGAATCCACGCTGACAAACCAAAACTCAGTACACATGGTCCGACATTATTTTAATAAGCGAGTGGGCAAGAAAAGTTATTCCTTTGTTCACTAATTTATTCAATAAACGCTTTGTGTCAGGCACTGGGCTATAGTAATTTGATAGACATGATCCCTGACTTCATGGAAGGAATTTCGGGGGGGGCATTCATCTAATGCCACAGTAATACATGCCCAGCCGTGCCGTGCCCCTCCAACTGAATCTGTTGCAAGGAACAGAGCTGGAAGTCCCCCACCTTCACGTCCACGCTCTCCCGGGGCTGCTCCCGGCCCCCGGCTGAGCGCGCGGGGACACACTGGCGCTGAGCCATCGCTGCCCGCCGAAGGCCTCCTTTAGCCGGCACTCCCAGGGGACGCCCCAGCAGGCAGGCTCGGGTGGGATTCAAACCCCGGCCCGAACCTCCCGCGGCCCCGCCCACACCCGCCCGGCAGAAGGCCTCGCCCTTTCCGTGGGGGCGGGGACGGGCCCGACCAACCAGAGTTCCCAGAACATGCAAATTAGCTCCGTCCCCCAGGTGAGCGTGTTTTCCCAGACTCCTCTGCTTCTTCTGCGGAGAAACACAGCCCCTGTGGGGCCCGACGGCGCGCGCCCCCGACAGCCCGCGCCCCCGACAGCCCGCACCCCCGAGCACGCGTCTCCGACAGCGCGCGCCCGCCGCCGGCGCTCGTTCGTCCTCACATCCGGAGCGAAGCGGGAGGTGGAAGTCCTGGCGCCCTGCTAGAGGCGCCAGAAGCCCCTGAGGGAGGCGCGCGCCCGCCGGAAGCCGCGCCCCCGACGCGGCCCACAGCCCGAGGAGCCGGAAGTGGTCGCGGTCGCGCTGCTTCCGGCCTGCGGGGGGCGCTCCGGGCGGGGGCCGCGGGAGAGGCGGGCAGCCGACGGGCCGAAGGCCGGCACCCATGGCGGAGGGCGGCGGGCGGGCCGGACCTGGGCCCGCAGGTAACGTGCGCGCGGCCGCCGGGCCGCGGGGCGGCGGGGGGCCGGGGCGGCTGCCCGGGCCGGGACCCTGCGTGTTGGCCCGCGGCCGGCCGGGGCCCACGGAGCTGCGCCCCGCAGCCGGGGGTCGGTCAGCGCGGCTCGCGGGGTGCCCGGCTGCCCGGCTTCGCGAGAGCAGCCCTCGCGCCGATTTCCCCTCCTGTGGAGCTTGCACCGTAACTGCCAGCCGGCTGGCCTCTAGGGCTGGATAGGACCCCAGCTGTAAAGAGAGGACATGGGTCACCCTCCAGCTCTGAGCGCAGCGGTCGGGAGAGCCCCCAGAGGTCAGCCCCCGGGGGGGCGGGTGCCTTCTCTCCAGCCTGGCATCGGCCCCTCTCAACAACCGCCCCCCTCCCCGCACAGGCCAGGGACAGCGATAACGCCACCCCCAGCGAGCTGTCAGTGACACAGCAGGTCCAGGGGCCCTTGCCCACCGGCAGAGGAGGCAGCCGGGCCATAGTTTGGTTTAGGCGGCTAGAAAGGCCCGTGCCCAAAATAGTCATCTGACTGAGGGTCTCCACCTTGAAATATTCCTGCCAAACAAATGTGAATTTGCGGGGAAGTGCGTTTGCCCGCCTTCGGGAGAGGCTTCCTCTTAACCTGCGGGGTCGGGGGTGGGGGGAGGTTCCCTCCTTGTCTGTCGTCTCAGTTTGCCCCGGGCACCAAGTGCTTCTATGTGCTCTGGACTTCACACGCTCATCTGTGTCTCTGGAGCGAGAACCCTCCAAAGAATTTATTAGTTAGTAATAAACTAAGGAGCTTATTATTCTTAAATGTGCCAAAATTTAAGATATAATGTTGATTTGGAGACGGGTGCAAGTAGTGCCTTTCATCCCTCCCTCCTTCCATTCATTCATCCAACAAACGGTTTATTGAGGATCTGCTATTGGCTGGACCTGTCTGGGGCTGGGGATACTGCAGTGAATAAAAATACAAACAAAGCCTCTTCCGTCCTGGGCTTTGGTTGGTATTGACTTTGACCCCAGAGACAGCCAGGACCTTAGGGTCTGGGACATTACTTCATGTGAGAGTGCGGGATGGACTGAGAGGTGTTCACTTGGGGGAAGAGGACTGACAGCTGCTTCCCAGTGTGGAGAAGAGTCCTGTGGCAGGAAGACTGGCTCTGCCTTACACAGAGGCACTCTTGTCAGTATCCAGGTGGTGCTGTTTTACTATTTAGTGTGGTGTTGCAGGCCTGGGAGTAGAGGGGCCACAGTTAAAGCTGAAGTGCTGTGTCGAGTAATTGTGTTGTCATTGGAGAAGCTGATCAGAAAAATGCAAACAAAGTTATCTTGGAGCTGGAGCTGGGGAAGAGGAGGCTGTGTTGAGCTGGGCAGGTAGTGGGTCAAAAAGAGGCCAGCAAAGGGAGGCCTAGAGGAGAACTTAGCAGAAGTTTGTCAGTCTCCTTACACCTTCTGAATCTTACCCCTACTTTGAACTTTTTCAGCCTGTGGAGTGAAACCGGGGGATAACTACAGTGGAGGATAGCTACCGAAGGAGGATTGGCACAGGGGCCCAAGGGGTCCTTGATGCCTGCCTGTTGATCTCCTGCAGGTCTGGCTGTGGCATGAGCTCGAGTGACCCATGCGTTTGTGAACCCTCGCTGCTCTGCCCACCTGCCTGTGGCCTTTGTGTCTTACCTCTGCCATTGAACTATCAAATCCTGGAGTGTAAGGAAACGTACGCATCACCCCTGTTGTCCTATGGCCCAGCCTTGTATACAGTAGGTACTCAAAAGAGATTTGATTTGAATATAAAAAGCAACTTCGGCATTGGAGAGAGTCCACCTGTGGCAGGGTGTGCTTTAAACTGTGCGTGGTCACACACTAGGACAGCTGGCACCGTGGGGACTTGAATGAAGGCCGCCTAAGTTCATGCTCTTTCCTTATGCCCCTGTCTGTGCAGTTATGTTTATAAAGCTCTTAATTATCTAGAGATATTTTGGGCTCCAGTGTGAGGTGAAGAACTCAATTACAGTTGACCCTTGACAACACAGGGGGTAGGGGTTGCCAAATGCCTGCACAGTCAAAAATCCTCGTAAAACTTTACAGTTGGCCCTCCATGTTCGAGGTTCTGCATCTAAGAATTCAGCCAACTGTGGATTGTGTAGTGTAGTATGTAGTGAGAAAAATCCATGTGTGAGTGGACCCACATAGTTCAGACCATGCTATTCAAGGGTCAGCTGTAGGTATCTAATTGTACAAATTTGTTGACTACAGTTGACTATTGAACAACTTGGGGGTTGATCTGCATATAACTTATAGTCGGTCCTCTGTATCTGAGGTTCCTAGGCATCTGTGGATTCAACCAACCACAGATCGTGCAGTATTGTGCTATTTACTGTTGAAAATATCTACATATAAGTGACCCCTGCAGATGAAACCTGCGTTGTTCAGTGATCAGCGGTACTTGTTATAGTCCATGCAGGATGTAATAACAGAATAGACTGGATGGCTTATAAACAACAGAAATTTATTTCTCACAGCTCTGTGGTTGGAAAGTCCAAGACTAAGGCACTGGCAGATTTGATGTCTGGTGAGGGCCTGCTTCCTGGTTCCTAGGCGGCTGTCTTCTCACTGTGTCCTCACATGGTGGAGGGGATGAGGGAACTCTCCAGGGTCTCTTTTTATAAGGACACTAATCCCATTCATGAGGGCTCCACCCTCATGACCTAAAGGTTCTACCTACTAAAGGTCCTACCTCTTACTAATCACCTTGGGGGTTAGGACTCCCAGCATATTATTTGGCAGGACATTTTGGGGGACGCAGACATTCAGTTTATAGCAACTACTCCTCCCATTCCTCACTGATTTTGTTGCCCATTTCTCACATACCAAGTTTTTTATACTAAGCTCTTTTCTGAGCAGTTGATTGTTTGATTTATTTATCTTTTTATTCTGATGAGAGATAATTTCTATTATCTAGTAGGGTAGATCTCTTCTCATACATACTAAAAAAAACAAAAAGTGATTCTTATTTTTATTTCCAAATAAACTTCTAGAAGATTTTTGTCACATCTCATATAAAAACCCCAAAGAGATTTGTTAAACCTCTTAATTTATTTGGTATTACTTAAAATTTTCTTAGCATTGACGCTCACTCAAGTACATGGTATGGTTTTCACCATTTATTCTAGTCTTTATTGTTTTTCTGTTTTCTATCTTCATTATATAGGGCTGGCTTTCTATCTGTATGCATGTATTTAAAATTTTTCCTTTTTACTGCGGTGCAGCTTATATTCAGAAAAGTACACCCATCTTAGGTTACCGTCAGATGTGTCACTCACGGGGACTCCCGCGTGGCGAGGCCATGGCCCAGATCACATGGCAGAGTCATTTATGTTACAAGCAGCAGTGTTTTTCTGGCTGTTGAGTTTTGCCAAAGTCAGGTGTCCTTTTGTAACGCAGCAGCTGATTATATGGTTTTTCCCAATACTAAGACATTCTTGGAATAAATTAGAGTAATTTTATGGTGACTTTTTTGATACATATCTTAAATTTCACTTTGTTAATATTTTATTTAGGATCTTCTCTAGCCTTAAGTAGTTTTGGCTTATTATTGCCCACCCCATCAAAGTTTTAAAACCTTGCCAGGTTTGGTGTCAGGAGTGTGCTAGCTTCATTAAGGGAAACTTTCTACATTTTTCTGGCTCTGGAAGTTTCTGGAGCAGGGGAATGATGTGTTCTTGAGAGTTGGAGAGCACCCGTGTGGGGGAGAGGCAGGGCTGGCGCCCGAGGGCGGCCCCTCACGGTTGGCGCTGGCAAGGCTTCGCTGAGCTGACAGGCGCCCCTCTCTTCAGTGCAGGTCCGAATCTGAAGGAGTGGCTGAGGGAGCAGTTTTGTGACCATCCGCTGGAGCACTGTGAGGACACGAGGCTCCACGATGCAGCCTACGTGGGGGACCTCCAGACCCTCCGGAGCCTGCTGCAGGAGGAGAGCTACCGGAGGTGAGCGCGGCTGCCCGCCCGGGGGCTGCCCGCCCGGGGGCTGCCCAGGGCTTGGCCTGTGGGTCTGCACGACGCTAAGGCTCGGGAGCTGTGAGGGAGGCACAGTGGTCTCCGATTTGCAGGTGGAGACCCTGAGCGTTTCCACTTTCGGAGGATGGGAAAAGAGGGGACTGCCGGAAGCGTGGTCAGACTTGTAGGCGACACCCTGATGGCGAGGGCAGAGAGACCTGAGTTCAAGTCCAGTTCTGTCGCTGACCATTATATTTTCCAGCAACTTCTGGTGCTCTCTGGGCGTCAGCTTCCCTGACGTTACCCTTGACGACAGTGTCATTACTGTCTTCTACAGTGGCCCTGCTCCCTTGCGAGTCTCTTCTGGCTCTTTATCCTAAGGCACATGCATACATTCTCCTCCCTTAATTATTGCATCGTTATCCCCCTTTGGGTCCGGACTTCCTGATGGACCAAACCTGTACAGCGTTCCTGATGCGCTCTCCTCTGGCTTCTCAGGGCCTCAGTCATCTGCCTCCAGGGCCTGGGGCTCAGCCTCTGGCCAGCTGTCTCATTACCCAGGGACATGCTCCTTTTGTTGGTAGCGCCCTGCCTGTTGCCTTGCCACATCCTGCTAGCTCCTCCAGACCGGCTCAAGCCCCTCATGGCATCGGAGTCTTGCTGTTACTTTTCCCCACTCGAGACACCCGGGAAGCACAGAGACTCTGCCTGTTCTCCGTGTGTCTAAGATTCGAGTCTCAAGTAGACTTGAAACTCAACCTGCAACCAGAAACTCCTTCAGGCTCTTTCTGTGTTTCTGTTTCCCCTTCAGGGCTAGGATGGCAGTGAGTTGATAGAAGAAATGCCTGTGTATTGATACTGAAACTTATACCACTTTTCGTGGACAGTTCCCAAGAGAAGGGTTTCTAACAATACAAGAATAGGTTTCTTTCTTCTTTCCCTTCTAATGTCTTAGCATTATTTCATTAGAACAGATGTTCGTGTTAAAAATAAAAAAGCTCCAAATAGCCAGAAAGGATCGTCATAAAGAGAAATTAGGTGGATTGCACATGAATATTTAACATGAATGACTCAAGTCCAAAGAAAACCTTAAATTTGCAGATATAACAGTAGAATAAAGTAGAGTTAAGCTACTAAAATAGACCAAGTATGTTCATATTGCTTCTTCAAGTACCATTTTTCTGTCTTTCACTCGGGTTCAGTGAATCTCTGGTTTCTTGACGATATTTTTCTATTGCTGTGTACTTTGGTGATGAGTCCTTGGAGCGTTGCTTGGCCTCCTTGGCTAGTGGAAGCTGTAAGCAGCTGAGGGAGGAGCCCTGACCTGCTGCATGTTTCTGGGTCACTGCCTTAGTGATCTGTATTCCTCAGCTTCGTTCAGAGCTGCGCTGGGAGCTTGCGGTGAAGAGCCTCAGCTGGTGACGTGATGGGTCCGTGCACCGCATGACCCTGGCATCCCTTGATGGGGAGTCGTGGTCTGAGTGTCACTTGCAATGAGGGCTGAGCCTGGACGGTTTCCCTCTGCTGCTGCTGGCCAGGAGTGTGGTGATTCGTGCAGGCTGTCATTTGTGCTGTGTCAGAGGTAGAGGGACCACAGTGGTCACCTAGCCCCGGTGAGGATACCGAGGCCCAGAGAGCGGTCCAGCCTCAGGCCTTCACAGGTGGTAGCTGGTGAAGAGGGGCCTCGGGGCCCTGAGCCAGGTCCCGAGCAGGTATGCTGTCCTCCATCCTGTGCCGCCTCCCGGGCAGGCCCTTCTCCCCTTTGTGGAGCAAAGAGCTTTGGACCGCGAGTCAGGAAACTGGAGATCTTAGCTCTAGTGCTCAACAGTCTTACCTGCGCCTCGCACTTCCTCATCTGCAGAACTGGGCTCTTAATGTATTGCCTGTCTCGCCTCAGGCGTGGACCCAGCAGGGTGGGTATGTGAAAGCATTCCATGAAGCAGGGCACCTGGGAGCATCATTAGAGCGAAGGCTGCCCTCCCGCTCCCCGCCTCCGGGTCCCGCCCGAGAGGAGGCGGGGCGGCTGGCCGGCCCCCCGCGCCCCTCGCAGCCTGGCTGCCTGTGCTCTCTCGCAGCCGCATCAACGAGAAGTCCGTGTGGTGCTGCGGCTGGCTGCCCTGCACGCCGCTGCGCATCGCGGCCACCGCCGGCCACGGGAGCTGCGTGGACTTCCTGATCCGGAAGGGGGCCGAGGTGGACCTGGTGGACGTGAAGGGGCAGACGGCCCTGTACGTGGCCGTGGTGAACGGGCACCTGGAGAGCGCCCAGATCCTTCTGGAAGCCGGCGCCGACCCCAACGGAAGCCGGCACCACCGCAGCACCCCTGTCTACCACGCCTCCCGGGTGGGCAGGGCAGACATCCTGAAGGCCCTCATCAGGTCAGTACCACAGGGGCCGGGCCCCCATTGCCCTGCGATGGCCGCCACGGGGAGCGTGGCCGCGTCGGCGGGTTCTCGCAGCCCCATGCTCATGTCTTGTGTTCTGTATTTGCCTTTCCTTTCTCTCTCTCTCTCCAGTTAGACTTGTTAGAGGATTTGTCTGTTTTGTTAGTCTTTCTAAAGAGCTGCTTCTTAGCTTTATCAGTTTTCTTATTTTTTTTACTTACTGATTAATTTCTATTTTTATCTTTATTTTTTCCCATTTTCCTTAATTTTACTTAATTTTTTCCCTAACTTTTTGAGTTGCATGCTTATTCATTTTTTTCTTGATTAATAATGTAAACTTTCAAGGTTATTAATTTACCTTTGCCTATAGCTTTGGCTGTGTCTGCTAAGCTTTTTCTCATTTTTTGAATCAGTATAATCGAAGTTGATTTCCTCTTTGTTCTTATAGTTATGGAGGAGAAAGTTTTAATAAAAACTTTTGTGAACTTCCAGTTTTATTGTATTGTGCTCAGATAACACAGACCATATAATTTCCATTTTGAAGATTCTTTGGGCTTTTTTTAAATTATTTTTTTAATATCCAGCTACGTTGTTGCGGATACTTGTAACAAACTATATAACCACAGGGTTTTATTTGTATAGTACAAGATGACAGCCTCAGTTATGTTATTCAGACTCCCTCTCTCTTTTTTTTTTACATCCTTAACCATTGGATCTGCCCCACATTCAGAGAACTCTATTGGTCTGTAATTACTGTTGTGATTTGTCAGTTTCCCCTTGTATTTCTAATAATTTTGCTTTACCATATTTTGATGCTCATTGGGCTCATGAAAGTTCTTGCTTATGGATTGTGCCCTTTATCAAAACAAAAGGAAACCATTGGTTTCATTGAGGGCTCATTTATGTAGCTTTCTGTAACTTTTAGTTTTAATCTTAGTGGGTTTAAGTAATTCTTTGTGAGCTCACTTTTACTGTTCGACTGTCTGGAATTCTTTTGTTTTTTTAGGTGATGCAAATGAACTTTTATTTCACACTTCAGGAAGTGGATAGTCTCCGAGAACTGCAAAATGGGGTGAAAAGCAAGAAGCTTTTGTAGGATAAAGGGATTCTTTGTTTTTTAATACAGTTAACATTGTTACCATAGCTGATGTTAGGTCTATTACTGTTGTCTTTCTGTGTCTTAACTGTACCTTTATTTTATATCTTTTTTCCATGATCTGTGTTTTCTTTGCTTTCCCTTTCTGTGGTTTTAGACGGTTTCTGGTCTTATTTTAATTGTACTAACGGTTACCTTTTTAAAAATTTGAGCCAGATTGCATTTTCAGTCTCATGTCTCCAGTGACTTCTTTCTACCAAAGATGCTTCCCTGCCCAGCACCCGGCTCTGGAGGCCGTTTGTTCTGTGGCTGGACTGAGTGCAGTTCAGGTAGCCGGTTGTCGGTGTGGGAAAGTATTACAGGAGAGGGTTACAGCATTGTTACGGGCTGCATTGGGGGTGTTCTGAGGAGCAGGGACCTGGCATCCCCCTCGCCCAGTGCAGGACATGGTTTTTTAAATTAGGTACTGAGAATATATTTATTATATCAAAAGGATTTATATATTAAATGGCTATGGAATTGACTTTTGGAAAGATAATTGAGGGTGATATGGTGGTTATACTGGAGGGTGATAAAGATGTGATGATGCTTTTTTCCCCTTCTTTTGAAAGGTTTCTAGCCTGATAATCTAAACCACCTCAGTCCCGTATCTTTGCATCTTGGAGAATGTAAGTCATTAATTTGGAAATGTTTTTCAGTAGGATCAATCCATGAAATTTCATCTTGGTTCCAGAAATCCCATAGGGCATTTCAGTCAATTCATGATGCACAACTGCTTTGAATTAACTGCAGACTTGACTTTCAGATATATTTACAAGTGCCCTTCTTGAGGAAACGTTATTAAGACATTTTGCTGCCCCGCTGGAGCACAGGACATTACTTTTACAGTGAGGTACCAAGAGCATATATTATTCTATTGAAAACTTTTCTGGATTCTAAATTACCAGATAATTGACTTTTGGAAGATGGGGTTAAGTTACTGAACAGATAATACAATCTAAATACAATCTAAACACAACTCCTGCCTTCCCTGTGTCATTGTCCCTCATAAGCAGGGCTCTCTTCTGTCACTGTTGTGATTTGGTGTCCCTCTGCAAGTAACCTCCATTTTGTTACTTCTCATTTTCCTTGATATATATTACTGATGTTTTTTTAAAAAGGTAAGGAGTGGTATTTCTGTATGTGCAAAAGTTATACTGATCTATTGAGTCGTCCTGGTGGTTCCTTGCCAGTGATATTAAAAGCAGTAGGGGAATTTTGGAAAATATTCAGGATTAAAATTAACTGGATCCCATCCAGTATATTTTTATGAGTGGATGAACTACTGTCTTTGCCACAGCTCAGCTAATACCAGATTGTCATATTGCCCAAAATTACAAACATTCTAGAAGACATATCCGTAAGAATAAGGAGGAAAAACAATATCACTGCTTGAAATCTAGTTCTCTTAATTGGTTGAGCGTATGAAATGAAATACCGGCTTCTGCTTGGTTTGGTGCGTGTTTTAGAACGTCTCTTGTCACTCCTAGGGTATCTTGGAGGGCACTGGGTGACGGTTGCCTTGTAGTGGCTGATGCTGCCGCACGGCATCAGTGGGGAGCAGATCGTCACGTGGGCTCATTGGTCTGTGCGCTGTCCTTCCTCTTCCGCAGCTCTGTGCTGCTGACAGGCACCAGTGTCACTTCTAGGGGGAAGTTCCTTTGGATGCTTGGAATAGTGCTGAAGAGACGGGTGATAAACCATGATAGCTGGCTGTGAGTGTTGGCCAGCTATTTTTATTAAGGCGTGGAAAACGAAGCTCTTCCCTCCGCCCTGGACCCCTGCGTGTCAGGCCCCATCATCATTACTTCCTACGTTTTGTCATTTCCTAATTCAGATGAAATATGTGATGACAACATTTGTGAGGCATTGCAGGACTGTCTGGGGCAGTGGAAGCTCAAGTACACAGGTGCTGGCTGTCTGATGTTTACTCACGGTAGAGTTGGGTAACGCCATTTGGGCAGCAGTCTCACAGAAGTGAGGCTGTGCTCTTCTCATTACATCCTCTCAGGTTGCACATGCTTTCCGTTGGTCCCAATACTGCTGATGTTCACTTTCATCTTTGGATTAAGGTGGTGTCTGCCAGCTTTTTCCATTGTAAAGCTCCTCTTTTTCCCTCTGTAATTAAAAAGTATTTTTGTGGCTAGGTACTTTGGAACCATGTATATATCCTATTCCTCATCAGATTTTTAATTTATTCATTTATTTATGTTAGACTCATGGTTTCCTGTGGAGTTACAATTATTCTAGGCTCTTGTGTACTTTGCCTGATTCATCCCTGGAATTAGTCATTTCTCCAAGGAATCCTGGTTTCTTTTTGTGGCGAATGCTGTTTAAAAGCCAAGATGTGGACACTAGGAGTGCTGATTGCTTATGGGGTGTCACTGTTTTCAGGCTCTCCTACTGGACAGAGCTGAGGTTACTTAAAATGTTTCTGTCTACGTTTCTGTATCTGTTATACATTGACAGTCAAAGAGTTCACCCTGATGCCTCTAATCCGATCCAGCACCACAGGGTCCATCCTACTTTCCTCCCTTTCTAAATTTATTATTCTTCTGCAACACTGAGAGACCTGGTTCCCTTACCTTTAACATGTTAGCTTATTTTGCCAGTCCCCTGTACTGAACCAGTCTCCTACGCTGCTGCCCCTCCCACACATGCCTCCTCCCCCGCTGTGGGCTCTAGCACCCTTGCAAGGCAGCCTCCTTAGCAGGCACCCTCTTCACTCGGCCAGGACTCCCACAGCTTGAGCAGGCCACCCTCCCTGCCGTAGTCAGCGGCCCCCGCTTAGTGTAAGATGACCCAGTTGGTAGTTAGTGCTTGGCCTGGGAGAACCCTAAATGCCCATAGAAAGCCATGTATTTGGGCGTCCTTGGGTGCAAGGACGAGGGCAGGTCCCTTGAGGGGATCCTGAAGGCTCTGCCTGTAGAGTCGTTTAGAGACTGGCTCTGGTGGAGAAGGAGGCTTCCGGGTCAGGCGGCCCCTGCGTCGGCCTGTGTGAGATGCATCCGCACATCTGGGCTGTCTCTGGGAGTCGGGAGAGGAGGGCTCCTGGCAGCGATGCGGGTCAGCTCGGGGACCGTCGCGAGTGCCCCCACCTCTGGCGGCTGCGCGAGGCTGCCTCGCTGTGCTTCCTGCCCGAGGCCCTTCTCGGTGAATCTGACGCTGGGACTGGTCCGGCTGCTCTGGGTGTTCAGTGTGCCTGAAAAGAAGAGCCACCCTGGCGGGCAGGACGTGATGGCACCAGCTGGGTACACAGTTGGGTTAAAGTATTTCTTTTTGCTTGCAATTTTTAAGGATTGCTGTTTAATTTTTTTTTTTAATTTATTTATTTTTGGCTGTGTTGGGTCTTCGTTTCTGTGCGAGGGCTTTCTCTAGTTGCGGCAAGTGGGGGCCACTCTTCATCGCGGTGCGCGGGCCTCTCACTATCGCAGCCTCTCTTGTTGCGGAGCACAGGCTCCAGACGCGCAGGCTCAGTAGTTGTGGCTCACGGGCCTAGTTGCTCCGCGGCATGTGGGATCTTCCCAGACCAGGGCTCGAACCCGTGTCCCCTGCATTGGCAGGCAGATTCTCAACCACTGCGCCACCAGGGAAGCCCCGCTGTTTAATTTTTTACAGTATGTATTTACATGGTTCCAAAGTCAAATCTATAAAACAAAGTATATTAAAAGCAGTCTAGCTTCTATCCTCATCTGCTTCATCCCTGCCCTATAGATGACCATTTAAAAGCTTTTGTGGTTCATCCTTCCATCATTAAAAAACAGGCAGATATGTGTATGTGTCTATGTGTGTGTCATGTACACATTGGTGTTGCAGCCTCCCCCCCAGGATAAACAGTAGCGTACTTCACGTTCATCGTCCTGCTTTTCTCACTTATCAGGGTGTCCTGGAGGTCACTGCAGGGCAGTCCTTAGCCCTGCTCCTCATTCCTTTTCAGATGGTACAGTGCTCCTTTCTGTGCACGGGCCAGTCCCTCTTGACGAACCTGTGACTCGTTTCCTGCCTTTGGCTATTACGGGTACTGTTTTAATGAATTGCCTTGTGTATGCATCTTTTCAGAGGTTTGCAAATGTGTCTTGGGACTAGATTCCAGGAGTTGTGATTGGTGAGTCAGAGGGTACATGCATAGGTAAGTTTGCCAGCTATCACCAGATTTCCCTCTACAGGGATTGCTCCATTATGCCTGGCCCCCAGCGATGAATAAGACTTCCTTTTTCTTTAAAGCTCCGTCAATAAGTTTTTGGATTTTTCCCAATCTGATAGGTGAGAAGTGGTGTCTCCGAGTAGTTTTAATTTGCATTTCTGTTATGAGTGAGGCTGAGCATCTTTTCATCTGGTTGAGAGCTGTTGGCACGTGTCTGTATCCATCTCTGGCTCATTTATCTATAGAGCTGTTGATCTTTTCCTTTTAGAAGGTCTTTATATATTAAGGATGTCAACCCTTTGTAACATTTCCCCCAATTTGTCACTTATTGTTTTACTTTACTTATGTTAAAAAAGCTTTGTTTTTATATCTTTTCCTGATGTTCCAAATCAACTTTATAATCTACTTATGTAACTCCAGGGATGTTATTTTTATGTACTTACATTTATAGTCAACTTACTTAGTTCTGGGGAGGGTATTTTCATTTATATAATAAACTTAGGGAAAATGACATCTTAATGATATTGAGTCTTCTTATCTAAGACTATGGTATGTCTTTCTATTTCCTTAGGTCTATTTATGTGACTTGCAGTAGTATTTTATAATTTTCCTCATGCAGATTTTGGACATATACTGTTAAGTTTATGCTTAGAAATCTCACTTTAAAATTTATTTTGCTATCAGAAATGAGGTCTTTTTCATTTTATCTTTCAACTTGTTTTTGTTTGTATATAGAAGGCTGTTGGTTTAAAACTTGCTACTTTAATAAATTCTCTCATTGCTTGTTAAATGCATTTTCATTAATTATTTAAGGCTTTCCAGACAGTTATATCCTCTGTAAATAGGGAAAGTTTTACCTCTTCCTTTCCCATTTTAGTCAGCTAATTGCTTTCTCTTGTCTAATTGCACTAGTACTTAAAAAAAAAAAAAAGTCTTTAAAACTAGTGGGCTAGAAAGTGGGACTGTGTGCCTTGTTCCTGGCAGAGCTGCTGTTTGTGTTTCCCTGCTAGGCGAGAGGCTGACTTCTGGGTTGAGGAAATATGTTTTATCATGTTAAAGAAATATCCATTACTTTCTTTTTTTTTTTTTTTTTCCACACACACACACACTGTATTTTATTTTTACAAGAGATAAATAGACTGACACCAAGCATTGTACATGGATGACCACAACAAAAGCAACAATGATTGCAATTACCAAACATGAAACACACTCATACTATGTCATAATATTGACATTCAGTCCAGTAATCCTCCACTGTAACAGCTCCTTTACTTTGCAGTGAAAATTGATTTGTATATTCTTTGCCTCTCAGTCCTTGTGGGATTTTTTTTTTTTTTAAATTCAGACAGAAAGTCACAAAAATTATACTCATCCTCATCAGTTCACTCAGTCCCATGTAATTAATTTTTTTTTTTTCATCTTGATCTTTTGTTAGCACTTTTATGAGTTCATCAGTTTTTCATTAGAGTTCTGAAAATGCTTCTTCATTCAGTTCAGCAGTACAGTCCGTTACCAGAAACCTGTACTTGTCAGAGTCTTTTCCATGAATTTCTTGAAGATGAAACCCTTTTATAGGAACATATTTGCAAAATCATCAGAGTACACCCAGAACTGTCTGTAAATGACAAAAGACTTAAAAATGACCACGGTTAAAGATTTGATGAAAGTTCATAATAATGCAGTTGACAAGAAAATTAGTTATTTCTGAGATATACATTTTAAAGTAATAACTAGGATTATTACTTATAACATTATACCAGAACATATAAGATTTTTAGAAATTTCATGTAATGTCTGAAACATTTATATTAACATATTTCCATACATGTTTCCATACAAATACAAATATAAGATTTTTAGAAATTTCATGTAATGTCATTACTTTCTTTTTTATTAAGTATTTTCAAACATGCTTAAGTGTTGAGTTTTGTTATATGCCTTTTTTTTTTGCATCTATGGAGATAATCATGGATTTTCCCCTTAGTTCTATGAATATGATGGATTATGTTAATAGAGTTTCTAATTTAAGAACTACCCCTGGAATAACCCCCATGAGGTCATTGTATGTTGCTTTCTTAATGTTTTTAGATTCTCTTTGCTAACGTTTTATTGGAGATTGTTAAGTTGATATTCCTAATTGCAGTTAGTTGGTAGTTTTTCTTCATGGTGTGGCCTTTGTCAGGTTTGGAGATTGTTGTTTTGTTAATTTCATAAGCTGAATTTGGAAGTTTTCCTTCTTTTTCTTTGCTTTGAAACAGTTAAAATAGCCATGGGATTGTTGGATCTTCAAAGGTTTGGAAGAACTCCCTTACGAGTTGTTTTGTGTGAGTGGATTCCAAGGTTCCTGACTGCCTTGGTGCGTGCTGGTGGTCACGGGACCACTGTGACTGGGGGCCTCTCTGGTGCTCCCGGTGCTCCTGGAGTTCGGGCCCGTCTCCACCGGGTGCCGTGGCGATGCGTTGGCTGCTGTTGGCCCGCTGTGAGGTCTCACTGTCCGTGTGTCTACCCTGCAGGTACGGGGCCGACGTCGATGTCAACCACCACCTGACCCCTGACGTCCAGCCCCCTTTCTCCCGGCGGCTCACCTCCTTGGTGGTCTGCCCCCTGTACATCAGCGCCGCCTACCACAACCTCCAGTGCTTCAAGCTGCTCCTGCAGGCTGGGGCAAACCCGGACTTCAACTGCAACGGTCCTGTCAATACGCAGGGCCTCTCCAGGGGCTCCCCCGGCTGCGTCATGGACGCCGTGCTGCGCCACGGCTGTGAGGCGGCCTTCGTCAGCCTGCTTGTGGAGTTCGGGGCCAACCTGAGCCTGGTGCGGTGGGAATCCTCGGGCCCAGAGTCGAGAGGCAGAAGGAAGGTGGACCCTGAGGCTCTGCAGGTCTTTAAAGAGGCCCGAAGTAAGTGGCCTTAGTTGAATTCTGACTGGCAGTCTCTTTAAGGCAATTGAATGAACCAAGTTGTAGCAATTTACAAAAAAAACCGCCTCCAACTACGCACTTGGTCAAAACCTTCAGTGAGGACTAGGAATTTTCTAGAATGGTCTTCCACATTGGTCTTCTCTTTTTAAATTCCCAGACACTAAGATTTAATACCAAGAAATCTATCAAAGTGCATGTTCTCAGAGTTCCTAGAATTACGTTCTCTTTACCCCTTTGCCCTGCTTTGTGATCCCAGATTCTTTCACTGGTGTGTTTATGGCTTTTAAGTGTTTGCTTTACAACAAATTGCAAGCCCTTCCTTCTCTAGGGCGCCTCACTTCCCCTTCTTCAGTTCCACTCAAATACCATTGTTCTGCATTGTGTGCTAAGGATGATTTTTGTTAGAATAAGGTCTACAGTTTGCTTATTCATGAAGAAGGATTTTGCCAGTGAATTAAGTTGATGGCCAGGGAGTTTGCAGTTGATCCGTGGCTTGGTCCTTGTTGTCGTTCTCTCTCCAGGACTCAGAAGTTGACCCTGTGCGCCCTCTGACCTGCCCACACCCTGCCCCTTTCCCGTCTGGGTCTTGAGGGCATCTGAGTGACCACCTTTTCCCCAGTCCCTTACCTCTCGCAGAACTTTTGTTTGTTGTGTTCTTGTTATTGGCTTTCCTTAAACCAGTCATTAAAACATGCTGCTGTTGAGCCTTCCCCGGAAGAGTTGCTTGCTGGCCAGCTGGAGCCACACTGACGAGTCAGGCTCCCTGTGTTCATGCCTGTGTCACAGGCAGAGACACGACGAGGCTTTTTTGACCCAGAGCAAAATTGTCAGCCTGCCCTCCTCCTGTGTTGCTCGGCCCGTCCCCTTCAGACCCCCTTGGAGCTTCTGGGAGGGACCAAGAGCAGAGACCGACAGAGGGCAGAGGGCAGTTTCTCACACCTGCTGGGGCTTGCAGTGGTCAGCTCTGTTTCTCTGTCTAGGGAGTTCCACAGAGTTGAGCAGATGACAGGACCTTTCTCACCAGAGCCTGCTCTCCTCCGGAGGTGGGAAGGGGCAGCCAGCATTGGCGCGGTTCCGCTTGTCCTCACAGCCAGCCTTTGGTCTGTAGGGTTAGGAGAGGCATTTAACCTGTCTCCCTCTGTCTCTCCCTTTCTTCCCACGCGTTCCAGGTGTCCCCAGGACCTTGCTGAATCTGTGCCGCGTGGCCGTGAGAAGAGCGCTTGGCAAATACCGACTCCATCTGATTCCCTCGCTGCCTCTGCCAGACCCCATAAAAAAGTTTCTGCTTTATGAGCAGAATTCACGAGCAGTGGTTGAGTGCAGCGAGGAGGAAGCAATGTGCAGGGCAAGTCGACGCCGATTCCTGCCGCTGTGACCGCGTCCTGTGCTGCTGACTAAACCCTACCGGCTGCTGGTGAGGCGGACTCAGCCTTGTTCCATCTCAGGTGCCTGGGGTGTCGGACAGTCCTTAGGTCGGTATCGGCCGAAAGGCTCGTACAAAACTTAATTTTGTTCTTCCTCAGTATCTCTGTTTTGGAAATAAATGAAATGGGCCTTGAAATGTGAGCAAGTTCAGGCTGAGGTTGGAGGCCTGCTAACATCCCCAGTAGGGAGAACTAGCACTTTCCAGAAGTGTGCTTCTGCGTTTGCCTCTCAACTTGATAGCTTGATTAACGCGAAATGAAAAGGAGTCTTGGTATAAAAGTACAGAGATGCAGTTCCTGAACTTACTAGTTTGTTTTCCCTGCTCCTGGGGTAGACGTGTGACATTTATCATACGCACCCCCTTTCCTTGCCGCTTCACTGTTCTCTCCTTGTGGCGGAGGCGTCATGTTAATTGTCTTCATTCAAGGATGGTTTCCTGGCCACATGGTTTGGCTTTACTGCCTCAGAGTCAATACCTGCATTTGTTCACAGCCTCTTTAGGTAACGCTCAGAGTTCTGCAGCGCTGCGCCTGTTCTGATACCTACCTGTGCCTAGCATCACGCCAACAGGTCTCATGAGTTCTCTGCCATTTCACTTTGGGGAGCTTCCAGACAGTTGATTGATTTTAGGAGGCCAACGCTGAAATAGCCAGTAATTGACTGCCTACATTCGGACCAAGGACCGTCCAACAGCATTCACTGCCAGTTCTAAAAGAAGAAGATGCCTGTGGCGCTGTTTTCTAGTCCCTGCACGTACCGGAAAGTGGAAACTTGAGTCATCTTCTGGATGGTTCTAAGCTTTCAGTTGCTTTGTGTTCAGTGGACAAAACACCTGGTGTTTGGTTGATTGATCTTCACTTTTTTGGACCTAATGTCTTGGTAGTTGCTCCTAGAACCGTAGAAAGGGGATAGCAGTGAGGTCAGAGGTCTTCCCCTGGCCTGCTGGGGGTGCTGAGAAGTGAGAGGAATGAGCTGGCTTGTCACCTGACGGGCGGCTCGGCTGTGGGCAGGGCTCACTCTCACACGTGGGCTGCGCGGCCAGGTGTGCGGCCATGTCGGCACAGGTGGGCCAGCGGCTGCCTCTCTAGAGCATCCAGGTGCTGCTCTTTCCAGGGAAATCACATCTGGTAATTTGAGGCCTCAGGGCCATTGTGTGGATCCATGGTGATTCTGACCTTTAGAAGTGTTTAGAAACAGGCAGATTTCAAATCTGTGTTTGGATTTTCTGCAATAAGAGAAATCTAATTTGTAACAGTCGAACTAATGATAGGGGTTTATTTAATTATTAGCGTCATTATGTGTCTTCACCGACCAGACAGGCCGTGTCTGGTCCTTGTCTTCCGTGGCTCGAGGATGGAATTCTGAACCCCACCTCCTGTGTCACGGATGGACGGTGTGTTGGAAAGCCAGGCTGGCCTGTATGTGCACGTATGAGGTCTGAGGGGAGAACAGTCATCGATGATTTGGGGGGGACCACGTAGCCGCTGGAGGCTTCACCTCATTACCAGCGGTGGCCGAGGCGTAAGTGTTGGATGGCTTCTGAGGCCCGAGACCGGGCTGTGTGCTGCCCCTCAGGACGGGGAGCCCGCTTGGCCGGTCGCGTTCAGAGCTGGCAGTCAGGAGAGGCTTCCCGAGAGGAGAGGCGCTGCGGTGGGTGGGTGGCCGATGTGGTCCTTTGCAGCCGGAGCCAAGCGCTGCCGGGCTTCAGCCCAGGCCGGGGTCAGCTGTGTTCCTGCGGCCCTTGTGGTGGGACCACACCACAGCTGGGCTGCGGCTGGGCCAGGAGCTCTGGGGAGCTGGGGCTCTGCCTGCGTTTAGGGAAGGGTTGTATGGAAGCTCGAGCCACCCAGCGGTGGACTGGGCCACTGGAGGGGGCTTCGTGTCGCTGGGGGCGTGTCAGCACTGGCTTGTCGCCTCCTGGGTCGGGCTGAGAGAGGAGTATCAGGAGTGGTTAGCTCCCCTGACTTTTAAGCTCTTGCAGCTGCCCTATGGCTAGGGTTCCCTGCGGCTGAGCCATGCTGCAGGCTCGCAGGCCACTCTGGGTTCGCCCTGCTGGGTGTTTTCTGCAGGGGTCTGTTAGGGACAGAGCCTCCCCAGCCCGGCCCCGGGTAGGAGGGTGGCTCTGTTCTCAGACCTTCTGGAAAGCAGCATCTGGGAATGCTGCCAGTGCGGGGGTCCCAGCCATGCCGGTGCGACCCTGGGGCTGCACCAGCAGAGTGGGCGTCAGCCTCCTTTGCAGGTGAAGTGAGTGCAGGGCTTGTTTCTGGGGGATGGAACCGTTTTTCTGGGGTCTCTCTGGAAGGAGTGGACTGAGTCGCCGCTCACCGTTGGGCCTGGCCCAGAGCTGGCCGGGGAGGCAGTGGGACTGGGGAGAGGTTGAGCCGGCGAGTGGGGCCCCCGAGCGTGCTGTGCTCAGGGCCGGTCCGCAGGGGCCAGGGCCTCAGCTCTTCCTTTGCAGAGACAGGTTGGCTTTCTCTTTGTGCAGCCACCCTTTAGAGCTTTGTTCACAATCCCAGCAACTTTGAGGTTCAGGCTCTAGTTTGACATTTCACAGCTGCCAAACCTGAATCCGCACATAACGTAGATCACTACTTAAGGCCATTCCTGCTTGTTTTGAGTGACGCTTTGCTAAAGCTCCCTTTTTCTTTTGTTGGCAGGGATAGGATACAGAATAGGCAAGAGTAACTGTCTCCATCAGAGCACTTTATAAAATCATGTTTCTAAGCCCTGGGGCACCAGTCCCACACGGCCAGGAAACGTGGTGGTACTTGATGAAGCTGCAGCCCCAGAGCCCTCCGCAGGGAGGGGCATGATGGACCCGAGGTCCCCCCAGCCTGGTCCCGGGAGTGTCCTGCTGTTGTCCCTGCTGGGGCGCCTGCCGGCCGCTGAACGGAGTCCTGTGCCTGGGCCTTGGCTGCAGCGGACAGGCGGTGGGGTGGGGGGGGGAGCGGTGCGGGGTGTGGTGGAGGCAGCGCTGACGCCTCTGAGGGCTCAGCTGTGGCGTCCTGGGTGGCGTTGCTGCGTGTACTTCCAGAGCCCATCAGAGTCATACATATCTGTGCCTTTTCGTATTACTTACGCTATTTATGTATTTATTTACTTATTTATGCCCTACCTTGTTCCAGAAAAGGGTTTAAGGCAGTGGTGCTTAGTTTTTGATGTTCTCTTTTGACATTTGGTAAGTTGTAGTCAACATGCACTTGTTGTTAAACAGGTAGTTTTCAAAAAAGAAAGGACAATTAGCAGTTTCCTGATGTTGAATATGTTTCTGTTATCAGGCCTGAGGGCCATCATTTTAATTTTTTCCTCTTGCTTCCATGAATTGATTCCTCAAATAAAAGGTTCACGCATAAATAGAAAGAGAGGAACATGCAGCCAAGGTCAGGCTGAGCAAAGGAAAATCTGCCCTAGAGAGAAGCGCTCTCCTGTGCTTGCTGCCTCCTGCCTGGCCTTGAGCAGGTCCTGTTCCCAGGGAGGCTGCTCTCTTACACGGGCCGGGTCTGGCCGTGCCTTTCCCACGGAGCTTTTGGCAGGACACGTGAGAGAATGTACGTGAAAGCACTTCACACTTAAGCCGTCCCTGCGACATGTACACTGCTGTCCTTGTGAGCGTGGTCCCTCTTCTCAGTGGACGATGGTGCTGGGACAGCCTGTGATCTTGGTGGTCGGCTGGGCTTGTGCCCCAGGGGGCAGCAAGAGTCACGGCGCCCACGGCATAGGCCTCCTGTGCAGGTCGGAAGTACAAGGACACATGTTAAATAATATAGGAAGTCAAGTTCATTCAACTTAAAGGGTTGTCTTTTATTCTGAGATTACGTCCTTCCTAATTTGGGCGACAAAATGTCCTCTTATGTAATGAAGGTGATACTAGAGGGCAATATTTTTATTTTAAAATGCTCCTGGTTGCAGAATAAAATGTCGGCTGCTCTTTTGTCGAAGCACAGAATTTCTTTTTGAGTTTTCCTGTCTCTGAAATCCAGTGTCGGGGACCCGCAGTCTCGCTACAGTGTATGTTTATGTGCCGAGGAATTTCTCTTGGAGTCTTGAAACGGCCTGTACGTGGTGGAAGGAGAGCCCAGCGTCTGCTCTGCCTGGTAGTCCAAGAACAAGCTCTGAGGTCACTGTGTGAGCTGTTAGGAAGTGCATGCTTGTGTCTTGCCCACGGCAGAGCAACGTCCCTAGGGTGATGGGCCTCTGGCCTCCCGAATCCCCTGAGGGACACTCCCGGGAGGTTCGCGTGGCCTCGTCAGCGAGGCTGCCCCTGACCTCAGGCCTGCGCACCTGAGGCACCCCCGAGCGATGGCGACGGTGCTGGTGGTGGGCCTTCTGGCGCCGGGGTCGCCGGCTTCTGCTTGTGCCCCTCTCAGCCGCTTGCCACTCAGCGGCCAGTCCCGAGTGGTCTGGATTCCCCGCCAGCTTGGCTCTCCCTCCTGGAAGTGCCTCATTTGGCCACATGACCTCTCTCTCCCTCGCTCGCTTATGCCTCACTTCCCTCCATCCCCCACCCCCAACCTGACTCTCTTGATGTGGAATAAAATAACTGATGTGCACACATGAGTGGTTAGTGGGATCACGTCCTAGGAGAATTCCACGGGGGGGGACGTGCAGAGTTTGAAGTGCAGTGATGTGTGGAATATATGCTATGAATTCTAGGAAGACAGTCCGATGGAGAAGAGAGGCGTGGGGAAGGGTGACTTCTGTTGCCTTAACTTGTAATTGCTCAGTGTCTGGAATGCACGGGGAGCTTTTCTTTTTAAAGTTGCTTGGATTTCAGATCTCTCCCAAGTGATGTATGCGTGTGCATACGTGCAGTTTAGTGTGGTATTTGTGAGCAAGGCTCTCCTGTGTGTATAACATCAGTTTGCTGCTGTGATTTAGCCGGCAGTGCCCCTGCTCCGCCCTGCGGTGTTTGCACAGCTCCCGCTGCTTCTGTTTGGTGTCGAGCACGTGAGGTGTGACACGCACTGGGGCCCGTGTGCCTGCACACGGGGAATGCTGACCATCAGCCCTCAGTTTCTCCTTCCTCCTTTGGTAATGACTGTGTGCTTGCCCGCAGCAGCTGGGACCATGACTATTCTTTGCACTTGTGCCTGGTTAAGAGCTTTCAGAAATACAATGGACATCTTTGATATGTTATTGTAACTTTAGTAAATGCTTTATTCCCCTTTAATTCCCCCCAGATGCCTTAATTTTGTGGACTGTTTATCTCATTGGATAGAAGAACTGACCATGTGAAATCTTTGTACATGAACTTCAGGTAGAAGCAGCTGGCTCTCTGGAGAGTTTCTAATGATTCGCAGAGAAGGGCTTATGTAACACAGGAGTTTTAAACTGCGCTCGGGGACCCCGGCGCTCTAGGGAGGCACCCAAAATGCTGCACAGGTTTAAACTGATGGGTGAGCCTGCTTTATGTGGTGGGGTTTCTAGTTTGCAGAGAGTGCACCCCTAAAAGTGTCCGTAACGCGTGGCTTTCAGTCAGGTGACACCGTCCCTACAGTGATCTGTTGGGCGGGGAGGTCGTGGAGACTGCGGGCCCCTGTGCTTTGTGACTTAGTTTGAAAGTGGGAGGGTGAGGTGTGAAGCTTTGGGAATGAATGAACTAAATAAAGCATTTATTCATCTCTCAGTGACTCCCTGGCATGTCTCTCTGTTTGCTGTTTCGGATGTTTTCCTTGTTCCTCACACTGATTCCCGCCCCCCTACCCCCTACCCCCTACCCCCATGTGTACACTTCTCCTGCTCTACTGAAAGATGGCCTCACTTTCAGTCTACCTCAAAACCAGCTGCATCTGTGTGGCAGAGATTGCTGGTTTTCCTTCATTGTCTCCATCCGTGATAACAGACCCACAGTTCTAGCTGGAGACTTGAATTCTCTGAATAGGTCTTCATTTCCCAGACTTCTTACAGCTCGATGTGGCCGTTTACCATAGCTCCTTCCTGAAATCCCATTGAAGTTACAGGGAATTTTAATTTTTTAAAAAGGCATAAATCCACTAGGATGACTATAAATAGCAACAAAATTTTGGAACCTCTCAAGAAAATAGATGAATGGTAACTGACTTAGAAATACCCGAGGAGACAATGTTGTAAAAAAGAATTGAGAGCATCTGAGAATCTGATTTTATTGCAAAGCTCCCAGAGGCTCTGGAATTGGCAGTTCCAGGTGCCTCTAGAAGTGGATGTGAAAGAGTGAAAGCAGGAGGGCTGGCTGAAGGCCCGTTTCAGAAGCAGTTACAACTCTCCACTCCACACAGTTGGGCAGTTGTTCCTGCCCCAGCCCGGCGGGAGACTGAGGGAGGTGAGACATCGGCCTTCAGTATGTAAAATCCTCAGCTCAGGAAACAGGCTGTATCCTCCAGGCAGGAAATAAAGGAGAAAGAGACTTCTTGAGAGATCTCACCAGCCTAAAAGGAAACACCTAAAGATACCAATACTGAATGTGGCCAAAGAAAATCACACACTTCTAACAGTGGATTCCAGTAAATAATTCAGGAAAATTCTGAGAATGAAGGCTATGTTTCCAAATTACAAGGACTGGCCAAGTACTGACCACGGCTGCTGACCAGCCACGGCACATCACTGTGGAATTTCAGAATGCTGGGGAGAAAAGATTCTATAACTTCTGGAGCGGATAAACAGGACACATACAAAGTATCAGGAAACAAAATAGCTTTGGAATCCTCAAATGTCACATTGGATAACAGAGGAATTGGGACCTTTCAGAATTCTAAAGGAAATGCATATAAAAGTCATGCTAAAAAGACTTGTAGTTTCTTTAAAAAATGTATGTTCCACACACCCTTTCTTAAGAAACTATTAGAGGATGTACTCTTCCAGAACAAAGGGGTAAACCAAGAAAGGAGAAACCCTGGTATTCAGGAAATGTGGATCCAACACAAAGAGGCAAGGTGACTCCCAGGAGCACAGTGAAAGCCTTGAGGATGACAGCTGTGCATCAGGCACAGAAGGCACCCAGTCTAGACTAGATGTGAGGAGCTGAGGCCCCAGAGGAGACGCCTTAATTATTAGAATACCTGTTGTCTCTGAACATGTTTAGATAGGAGTTGGGATTGATTTATTGACAAGTACCTAGGAAACCAAGGGACATAACTCCAAGGAAAACAAAAGGTTGGGCAAGAAAGAAAAAGTTACCACGGTAATACTAGATGCCTCAGCTGTGATTAGTATTTACACAGTCCTAATAACATGCACCTACTACCATAAACGCTATTGGGGGGATGGAGGGTGGGGAAGTGTGTGTGGGTCAAAGCTAAATAATAAAGAGCAGAATTCATTACAACCAACAGAGGGCAGCAACAAAGCCCAAAGCTGCTTCTTTCTAAGGAAAAAATTGACACATCTCCAGAGAGACTAATCAAGACAAAAAGGACATACAAATCATTTAAAAATTTAAAAGGGCAATTTTATAGGTCATATACAAAGATAAGAGGCTATATTATAAACAACTTTACGATAGTAAATGTGAAAATTTAGAGGAAATGGACACATTCCTAGAAAATAGAATTTACCTAATTTATGGAAGTACTCGGACAGCCGCGGGGGCAGCCACTGCCGGAAAGGAAGTGGCATTTGAGTACTTGACGCGGAAATCTTGGCGCGTCTCCTTTAAGAGGAGGTGAAGCCCCGCCCCACGTGCGAACGCCATTTCTCAGCGCCCGTTGTGATGTACGTCACGACGGTGGAGGGCCAATGAGGGCCCGGGAGGGGGGGCGTTCCTGTGCGTGTGGACGAGGTGGGGGCGGGACTTCCGGGACCGTCCTCCTGGGGTCCCGGTGGCTCGGGGGTCGGCACTTACCCGAAGGACCCGAGAGCTGGGTGGGGCGGTCCTGGAGGATTCTCGGCTGGGGCTCTCTTGGCGGCAGGGCCGCGTGGTCTCCGAGGATGTGGCCTGTGCTTCTCCCAGGAGGAGTGGCCCGGCGCCTGCTGCGTGGAGGTTGGATGTGGGGGAACTTGGCATCTGCGGCCCCGGGGTGGTCGGTGTGGAGTAGAGCGGGAGGCACCGGCCGAGCGGGGCGCTTTTGTAAGCGCGTCTCAGGTCAGGACGCTCATCGCAAGTCCATCTGCTTGGGCGCCTTCCCTGAGATGTGTGACCCAGGCTGGAAAGACGAGTTGCTCCTGGCTGAGCACCGGGGAGCCGCTGCGGGCAGAAGCTGCAGTGAGGAGGCGTGTGGGAGAGGCTTCGGCCTCAGCGCTCCCGGCCCCAAAGCAGCTCAGCCGAGAGAAACCCAGCAGAGGCGGGCAGGGTAGGGCCTCGTAGCGAGGCACGAGAAGCCCTCAGTGTGCGGGGAGGACGGGTCCCCGCCAGCGCCGGTCTCCTCCAGCACCAGGACGGGGAAGGCCGGCAGGAGCGCCCCAGGCTGGGAGGCCGCTCACCCCGGACAGTACGGCAAGTGGGAGGGAGCCTACGGCCGCCACACCGGGGCAGGTCTGAGTGCAGGTAATCCCCGCCTCTTTCAACGGCGGAGAATCTACGCTGGAGAAGAGCCTTATGAGTGCAGCCAGCGTGGGAAGGATGCATTCAGCGAAGGATACACGCTTGTTTGGCACCAGAAGGTTCACAGCAGAAAGGCCTGGGACTTCCCTGGCGGTCCGGTGGTTAGGACTCCGCGCTTCCACTGCGGGGGGCACGGGTTCGATCCCTGGTCGGGGAACTAAGATCCCCGCAAGCCAAAGGGCGCAGCACCGCCCCCGCCCTACCCCCCCCCCCCCCAAAAAAAAAAGCCTGATAAGTGCAGTAATATCAGAGAACCTTTAGCGACATCTCTAAGCTCAGTTGGCATCAGAAAGTTTATACTAGAGAAAGTCCCTTTGAATGCATGGAATGAAAGCATTTTGCCAAAGGTGTGCTCTGATTTACACTGGAAAGTTCACAGCCCAGGAAAGTGTTAGGAGTGCAGCAAACGTGGGAAAACCTCCTGCCAAAACGTCAAGCTTGTGCTGCATGGAAGTCTGTTGAGTATGCCCAGTGTGAGAAAGCGTTAAGCTGCAGGTCCAGCCTCATTCACCCCTGGCAGGTTCACCCTCGAGGAAGACCTCATGGATGCAGAGATGGGGGAAGGCCTTCCACCCAAGAGGCTTCTTCATTCAGCAGCAGAACGTTCGCCGTAGAGAGGCCTGTGAGTGCGGCCGATGTGAGAAAACCTTCAGTCAAGGGCCTCACCTCGTAAAGCATCAGGAAGTTCATGCTGGGGAAAGGCCTTAAGTGTGCAGGGGACGTGCTGTCTCCTCGTTCAGCGGAACAGGACGCGCGCCAGAGATGAGCTGCGGGAGCCTCTGTGAGGATACCCTGGGCTGGAAGCTGAGCTTCATAGGGTCGAACGGGATATTCCTGACGAGCGCTAGGTGTGTGGGGAGCTTTCGGGCGCTCTCACCTGCCCGGGGCCCTTGCCAGAGTTCTCTCGCTGTCAGTGCCCGTGGCAGAAGCCATCTCACCACTCTGCCAGCTGGGAGGGACTCGTCACCTGTGCTCGTTCCAGGCCCTGGAGGGACCCATGAGCAGCCTGGCCTGTTCATGGGCCTCATCTCCTTCCTGACTAGTTAGGGCGTGGGTGTGACCCAGCACTGGCTAGGAGGACCTCAGCTGGGCCCTTTCTGTGGCTCTCAGGGATGGTTTACCTTTTTTCAGGGACATTGTTGGCCTCATGTGACTCGATGGATTTGTCCAGCTTCCAAGTCAGACTTCCAAGGGAACTGCCTGCCTCCCATTATTTTGCTGGGTGTGGAAATAAAGGCCTTGTTACTGAAGCCACCTTGAACCTGGGGATTTCGGCTTACTGTGTAGGGTGAGTTGAGAACAGGATTGGGGGTCTGCCAGCGTTAAGGGGGCGGGTGGGGAAGGGGAGAGAAAATGACAGGGAAGAGCTCTGTCTCATTTTGGCTTAGTTTGTATTGCTGTCCAAGACCTTCAGGGAATGACTGAAGCTTAGTGGGCTTAATCCCATGACCTGGAAAGCAGGATTATTTTTGGACACAGAGATCACGCTGAGGAGGGGTGGTTGGTGTGACAGCCCCAGTGCATCTCAGAGCCGTATGAGTTTGGTCCCTTGTATCCAGGGGGTGTCCCACATTGCCCAGCACTGCTGAGGGGAAGCTTTTTCCCAGCACCTCTCTAGGAGCCTCGTCTCCTGAAGTTAAGAACCCGGTAGGCATGTGTCATCGACCATAAGACCTACAGGGGCCATGTAGGAGCCATAATTAGTGCAGAAACACTAGGCGTGATAGTAGGGAACAGGGGAGACTGTGGCAAAGTTAGGGGGCAGTGTGCCCCTTTTAAACACACGTTCACAGGTGTGCTGGTAACTCTGGCTCTGAAAAATGAGAGTGTACAGAAATCCTCCAGGCTTCCAGACGCGTGTCTCTCCAAGCTTACTGTCAGCACATAATCTAAAGGTTCTGTAGTGGTTGCACCTACTCTAGGGCCGAGAGGTTCACTGGGTTGCCCTGGGCTGCTGGGCCAAGGCTGGTGGGCAGGAAACCACCTGTTGGCATGCCAGAGAAATTCGCTGGGAAGCTGCTTGCAGGGGGTTCCGTTGAACCTGGTGGGAAGCTGGCGGGAGCAGGCTGGACTCCCGGGGAAAGCTGGGAGGCTGCCTGTGGGGAAGTTGAAGTTTCTGGGAAGCCCGTTAGGATACCTGAGGAGCTCAACCAGGAAGCTGCCTGCTGGGTGCCGCTGACACTGCAGCAGGTACGCTCCTCCGGTGTCTCGTATGCCAGCCAGATGCCTAGGGGGTTAGAAAGAGGGGAAGCACTATGGAACTACGAAGAGAAACCCCCCTCTTCCCAGCATCCCTCCAGCACCCTCTCCTGACCAGCTTAACATCGTCCCAGCTCCAGTATCACAGCTGAGCGGTGGAGCTGGGACTTGGGAAGGCTTGGGGGAGGGGTCTCAGACCCAGCCTCCCCTGCATTCAAGGGGTCTGGCCTGTGAATTGTCTTGGGTCTGAGAACCGGGTGAGAGGCAGTTCCTAGCCACAGTTGTGACTTAGGTCAGGGTTTTGGCTCTTAGGCCTAAAGGTTTTTTTTTTTTGTCCCCCTGTTTTATAGATCAGTCAGTGCTCTTATTCTTAGGGGCACCGTGTTCAGTGAACCACTGTTAAAGATCCCTGGGGACCAAGGTGTTTTGATTGCGGGTACACATCTGCTGTCTTTCTTGGTGGATGCACCCCCCTTGCCTTTGGTGGTCGATGCCTGCCGTTTGGCCTCTGCTCCCCTGGAATCCCATCGTCTCCATTGAAACCGGGGAGCCCACGTCAGTGGCAGCATCCCCACCATCACGCATGCCGTCAAGGAGAACAGTCCCGAAGCTTTCCAAGGAGGTGAGTGCTCCTCTCACTAGTGTGTTTCTCAGTGCCCGAGTGAAAGGAGCGTCTTCTGGGTCTTCCGGAAGTCCGTAGTTGGGACGGAGGTGTGCAGGTCACACGGGCTGACTCCAGTCCAACATTCCTCTCTCCCTAGGCCTTTGGATTCCCTCCTCCATGCCAGGGAAGCTCTGGCATCTCAACCTAGCTGAACGTAGGCCATTTTTGAGGATAAGCCTCAGTCAAACAGTCAGGTATGTTGTTTAGAAACACCTCCAGCTGCTCATGTGAGTGCATTAAATCTGGACTCTAGTCCCTTTACCACCATCCATCAATTTGGCCTGATCTAGTGTTATGTTCCACCCTCCGTGGTCTGACACCCTTAGAATCCACTTCACACGTGTTTCCCATGTTTCTGGTATATATTAGAAAAGGCTTGCTCATTTTCTAGGTGGGTAAGCTAGTCTTCCCGGAGCATTGTGTATTCCTGTCCCACTGGAGCATGCTGTGATTTGACCTTAGTCATGTGTCTGGTGGCAACGGGGCTAGTTGTGCTGGGTCTTGAGAATAGGTGTCCCTTTTCAAGGCATCTCCCCTTGGCAAGGGTGTCACCGGATTTTCAAGCAAAGGAAGATGCCACGGACAAACGACCTCTACTGGTGAGGAAGGCTTAGAACAACTTGGGGTTTTAGGATGATCGGTTCCCTGGATCTAACCAGATGTCCCCACTCCCAGTTTCATGCTCCCACCCTTTCTCAGTCAGTGCCTGACTTTCCCTTGAGGTACTGGTGAGACTGAATCTAGCTGTTCACAAGCAATACAATGAACTTTTCTGTATGATTTTTAGAAATAACAGCCCTATGACTGCAAGAAAAGAAAGAGGTTCTTTATTGAAGTATTCTGGTTCTGTTACTTGTCCTGAGAGTTAAGTCACCATGACTTGTCATTTTCTCTCTATATGCACTCCAGTGCACTCAAAGCTCTATCCCATACCGTACTTCCTGTAGTCATCTTTACTACCATTTAAAAAAAAAAAAAAAAAAGGTTCAGTAGCCACAGGCGCTCCAAGTCACTCGCTTCAGTTAGCACTTCACCACAAGCAACCAAAGGCGAAGGCTTCATTGATTCTGATGCTGGTGCATGGGGGCATGCCATGGATTACTAGCTTCCCGTTTCCCGCTGGCAATGAGCTCAACACTGCTTAAGCTTGAAATCACAACAGATCAATTCCCAGATCCCACTTTGCAAGTCTGTCTCCTGTGATCACTCCCGGTACCAGTTCTGTATCAGTCAGGGTCCAGTCCAGCAGACAGTAACCACACAATAATATGAGCAAGGAAGGTTTGAGATAAGGATTATTAACTATTTCCAGGGAGATGAAAGAGCATTTGAAGGAATACCCCAAGGGAGAGTACCCACGGAAGGAACAAATGTGGAAGGCAGGGAGCCCTCCCTAAGGCTGGATTGACACCTTGTTGGAGATGGTGGTGGTGTTTTAACTCAACAGACAGACGGCAGAAAAGTTCTCAGGGTTGATCTTGGCCAGAGTTGGTCCATATGACTGATGGGCAAGAGCTCTGAGCTAGTGGAAGGCGGGACCCTCTATCCCCAGCGCCCCCCCCTCCTGCACTGGGGTGCCTACGTGATTCACCTGGAAGCTGCCCTGGGGAAGGGAGGTGCTGTCAACTTTGCTTAGAAGCCTGCTGGGTCGTGGCTGGGCTTGCTGGTGAGCTGCTGAGAAGCCCTCCGGGGAGTGCCCTTGAACCCTCTGGAAACTGCTTACAGGGGTGCCACTGAGCTCCCCACCAGGAAGCCACTTCAGGTGCCCTGAAGCTCACTGGGAGGCGAGCTCCTGGGTACACGGCTCCAGCCAAGCACCCGGGGAACAAGGAGGAGAAACTTGCTCTTCCAGTGTCCCTCCAGCTCCCTCTACCGACAGAACCTGACATTGCGCCAGCTGCAAGGAAGACGTGGTCTGGACCAGAAGCAGGACAGTGGGAAGTGGTGTCAGGGCTGAGAGGCCACGCGTTTACCACCGGCACAACCGAAGTCGTGTTATGACGCTAGCCCACCCTCGATGGCAAAACCCAGCAAAGACAGCAGGAGAAAAAGAATACTGGTCTGTGTCACATGTGCATGGATGCAAAATGCTAAAGAAATCTCAGAAAACTGGATTTAGCAATATATAAACTATAATGCACTAAGACCACCTTGGGTTTATATTGGTGTCTGCTGGCTCTCCACCGAAATCTGTGCTCTTCTTTCATAGTATGGGGCTGTCACCGTGAAGCACCCAGCTGTGACCAGGTGACCTCCTCATCAGTGGAGTGCTGCCTCCAGGCTAAGGCTTTTAGGAAGAGAGCACGTGGGCCTCCTCCCCGTCTCTTTCCCGGTGGTGGGGTGGTGCGGATGATGACCGGCCCCTTGGGGATGGAGGAGTTACCAGGTGGTGGCGTGTGAGGAGCTTCCTGCCAATCCAGCTTCCATCCTGGGCTAAACAGGTGATAAACTTCTCATGTTTTGAGCTAGTGCTCACTTCGGCTTAGGTATGTATGTGTATGTGTGTGTTTTAGCCTTACCTAGCCATATTTATAAGTTATATAGTTCACTATATTTACAGCTTATTAAGGGATAAAAATGATATGATCATGTTAACAGATGAAAAAGTGTTTAATAAAAAACCCCTGACAACGAGGAGTGGAAGGGAATGTCTTTGTTCTGACACAGGTTATTTATAAAAAACCCACAGCAAGCATTATAACTAACTGTGAAAAATTTAAAGCTTTACTTTTGAGTTGGGTCCACTAAGGCAGTTAGCAACCAAACAAAATAAACAAATGATATAAGAATTAAAAAAGTGAAAACAGAACTTATTTGACAATGTAAGTGTAGAAAATCCAAAATTACTTACAGGTACATTTTTAGATTAATAAGGAAGTTTTTAAAGTTGTTGAATACATAATCAACTATAAAACCAATTGCATTCTGTGCACCAAAACCAGAAAATTAGAAATTAAGACTTAAAAAGGTGCAATTTACAATGGCATAAAAATCAAGTACACAGGAATATGTATAACAAAAGACACGTAAGAAAACTTTGGGAAACATGAGAGAAGAACCAAATAAGGAGGCTATATAAAAGATGTCAAATTTCTGCACATTGACCTGTAGATTTAATGCAATCCTGATAAAGATCCTTACATGTTTCTTTTTGAATTTGAAAAGACAGTTCTAATAATTATATGGCAACGTAAAAGGATGAAGCTAGTCAACAGGTTCTGGAAGAAAAAGGAGATGCTGAGAGATCTTGCTCTACCAGATTTCAAGACTTAGTATAAAGCTAAAGAGAGAGAATGGGGTTATGTACAAGGGGAGACAAATGGCCAGAACAAAGAACCAGAAATAGATCAATGTGTATGTGTTTGTGCTTGATTTATGATGAAACAGACCCTGCAGAACAACGGGAGAAATGGTCTGTTGAATAATAATGTTGGGACAATGGGGATCGATATTCACACACACACGAAAATGGATCTCCACATTTCACCATACTAAAAAGTCAATTCCAGGTGCATTTATTGATAGACACGAGAATGGCCAAAAAAAAAAAAAAAAAAAGCAGGTAAAATAGGGAAATCTTCATGACCTCAGAGTCTTAAAAAAGACACAAAATTCGTAAGCCACAAAGAAAAGATTGATAAATTAATCTGCATTAAAATGAAGAAGTTCTGTTCATCAAAAGACACTATATAAAGTGAATGAAAGACAAATCACTAAGTGGGAGAAGATATTTGGGATGAGACAAAGGTCTTACATCTAGAATAAGTAAATAATTTTCTACAAATCAATAAAAAAAGACTGATAACCAAATAGAAAAGACCTGAACAGGAACTTCATAAAAGAGGAAATCCAAATGGCCAACAGACACATGAAAAGTGTTCCACTTCAGTAGTAATCAGGGAAATGCAAGTGAAAACCACAGTGGGAATCCAGTACATAACAGATGGGCAAAAAGTCAGGAGTCGTCACTATTGGTGGAAATGTAAAATGGCCCTAGCACTTTGGAAAACAGTGCGGTAGTTTCTTAAAAAGTTAAACATACACCTACCATAGGACCCAGCGATTCCACTCCTAGGGATTTACCCCAAAGAAATGAAAACATTTGTCCATACAAAAACTTGTATACAAATATTCATATTTATTCGTAACAGTCCCAAATTGGAAAAATCTCAGTATCTATCAAGGAGAGGAGATAAACTGTGGAAAACTCATATAATGGAGTACTGCCCAGCATGGAAAGGAACGGACTAGTGATACTGCAACAACATGAACCGTGAAAACATGCTCGGCGAGAGAAGCCAGACACAAAAGGCCACATGTTGTATGAGTCCCTTTATATAAAATTTTAGAAAATGCAAACTATGGTGACAGAAAGCCGCCCAGCCTTGCCTGGCGTGGGGCGGTGGAGAGGTGCAAGAGAGAGGGGTCGCCAAGGAGCTTGTGGCTATGTTCACTGCCTGCAGTGTGGTGACGGGGTGCACGTGTGTCAGGTGTATCCATCTGTGCACTTTAAATGTGTGCAGTTTACTGTTAAGTCAGTTTATCTCTCAGTAGAGCTGTGAAACCAAACCCCTTGTATTCAGTCAGCAAGAAGAAAAATAAAGCCACACAATCCCATGCCTTCGGCATGATTGGAAAACTGAGAATAGTACAAACTGCCGATTACTTTTAAGTAAAACCCCACAAGTTTCCAGTGAACCTATTTCTCAAGTTCTGACTGCTGCCCCTGGTGGGTGTTCTGGCTTGCGGGGGGTCGGGGGGCGGGTGGTTCCAAGTCCTCCACTTCTAGCTCCATCTGCCGTCTCCTCCCCACTGTGGCCGAGGAGAGAGGCCGCCTCCACTGGGCACGGTTCTCCTGGGTGTGCAGACGTTCCACTCCCTGCATCTCCACCTGTGGCCTCCCCGCCCCCCCCCCCCCTCGCTGTTTGTGCCCCTGCCCCTCTCGGGCCTCTGTGTACCACAGTCCCTTGATGCTGGCCACACCCTGACACCTTCAGATGGTCCATGCAGGTCCCTGAAATGCCCTTGGCCCTCTAGGATGAGGGCTCCGTCGCGTGTGGGGCGGAGGTGTGGCCTGGCAGACTCTGGAAGCCTGTGGGGGTGTGTTTGGGGCACCGGGATGGGACTGGTGTCCCAGGAGGAGGGAAGTGGCTTTTCGAGAGTGTGCAGTCATGAGATTCTGCGGGTTCAGAATGGCTGGGGTGCTGGGGCAGAGGAGCGGGGGCTGAAGCGGGATGGAGCACGAGAGAGCGTGCCGTGGAGATGAGTTTAGATTTTAGCCTGCAGACCGATGTTTCTCGGCGTGTGCCTTTGGGGGCCCCTCCAAGAACCACCAGAGAGGGCTGGCAAATTCATAAAGAAAACCAGTGAACCGGCATTGATTGCATTCCTTTCACACGTTTGAAGTGTGTGATAGATTATGGTCTTCACAGGAGTCCTGGTCTTAACGATCATATCCTGAAGGTTTCACAGGGCTGCAAAGCAAGGCTTGTGTTAGCTCCCGGGGGCTACCATCCGGGCAGCAGAGTACAGTTTATCTGGGCTTCGTATTTTCATGTAACTTACCAGTTATTGTTTATGCTTAAGTTTTCATGTTAAAAATTCTTTCTATTGTGTTGTGATAGCCAGAATAATGGCTCTCCCCAAATGTCCGTGCTCTAATCCCTGAAACCTGTGAATATGTTACCTAGTAGGGCAGAAAGAACTTTGCCGATGGCATTAAGTTAAGGATCTTGCCATGGGGAGATTATCCTGGATTTTGTCCTTATAAGAGGGAGGCAGGAGGGTCAAGGCGGAGCTGTAATGACAAAGCAGAGGCTGGGGTGACGCACCCATGAGCCGCCTCGAGAAGCTGCAAAAGGCGAGACAGGGTTTCTGGCCCTCTTGCCTGGGAGGACTCAAAGGGGTTAACTCAGAGCTTCTTTATCAAATATTTTTAGTTGATACATGATGGGATGTGGAAGAATCTCTGTCCCAAGGACGCGGCATCGAATAGTTTGCTTTCGACTTGGATTTAGCCTTGATGTGCAGACTGTGAGTCAGCCAGAGGCGTGTACTCAGAACATGTCTGAGGAGGGACAATTGGAACTTCTGGTCCTGTTTATTACTGAAAATTTATGCTCCAGGAGGATGCGAGATGTGCTGAAAAAGGTATGTGGGGACCCGCGCTGACGGCAAGCGGCGAGGAGGGCGCTGCTGCGTGGATGGGGGTCCACACTCCCTCCACGCCGGCTTTGTTTGGAGCGGGCAGCCGGCCCTGACGTTGGCCAGGAACTGCAGTGAGCACGTCTCCTGTGTGCTGCAGGCGGGCGCGCAAGGCTGTGTCCTGCACATCGATGTACACGAAGGTCCAGGGCAAGGTGCTCGTGGGTGTAAACACATGTACTGATGACACGAGTAAAGCCAATTCCGTGATTTCAAGTGGCTTATCCTTGGGCCGAGGACAGAGGGCAAATGATTTAACGGCCTTTTTTACATGCATCGGGGACGTGACCCCACTGTGAGCGTCGGGGAATGGCGGCCCCAGCATGAGGACACTGGCTTTGACCCTCCTGGTCGGAGAAGGCCCTGGGCTCAGCCTGGCTTCCACCACAAGCGCTGAGGCTCAGGGAGGAGGGGGCGTGGCCCGCCGTGGTCACGCACCCCAACGTGGCGGCGGGGACTGAGCCAGGGCCTCAGCTCTGCACGTCTGTTTGCGCCTGGATGTCGGTCGCAGTGCCTTCCCGGCCAAAGAAGAGGCTGTTCTTTGGGGAAGTAAGTGGCAGTAGCAACTGGTGTTTTCTGGGGAAACCAGTGCCCTTTGTTCTGAAGGGGCCGCCCATTCATTTGCTGTGTATCCTCGGCCCCTCGTACAGGGCCTGGCTTCCGGTAGGTGCCTCATAAATACTGGTGAATGATGTATTTCAGCAAAAGTGAAATCATTTTGTGGATTGAAATAGCTTCCGTAGAGCCCCTCGCTGAGACCCTGACGTGCAGGCTGTCTGGCCCCGGGTGACTGTGCACCAGTGGGTCCCCCGAGGCTCCCTCTCCCCCCGGGTCTCCTGTCTGGGGTGTCTGGCTTCATGGCCAGCAGCCCTGGGGAGGGGGCTTGGAAACTGTGCATTTATGGTTTTGAAATCCAAATGTGATATCCATACTATTTCAGAAGGAGCGTGAGCCAAGCTGTGGTGGGCTGTGGGTTCGAGGGCGGCTCTAGAGCACCAAGGGGCCCAGGACATGGGAGAGCTCAAGTTTCACGGTCTGTAAAACCCAAACGGGGGACTAACCTGGTGGCGCAGTGGTTGAGAATCTGCCTGCCAATGCAGGGGACACAGGTTCGAGCCCTGGTCTGGGAAGATCCCACGTGCCGTGGAGCAACTAAGCCCGTGCGCCACAACTACTGAGCCTGTGCTCTAGAGCCCGCACGCCACAACTACTGAGCCCGTGTGACACAACTACTGAAGCCCGTGAGCCCTAGAGCCCATGCTCTGCAACAGGAGAAGCCACCGCAATGAGAAGCCCGCGCACCGCAACAAAGAGTATCCCCCGCTCGCCACAACTAGAGAAAGCCCGCGCACAGCAAGGAAGACCCAACGCAGCCAAAAATAAATAAATAAATAAATAAATTTATTAAAAAAAAAAAAACAAAACCCAAATGGAATTCCAGGTGTGCGAGATAAAACCACACTTAACGTGCAAGTAACAGCCAGGGTGGGCGACTTGAGGACAGACCTCGAAAAGCCTGGTGGACCAGCGTTGCCAATTTCAGCTCGCTCCCACCTCCCCCATCCGTTGCTATGGCAATGCAGGGAAGGCCCCCAGCCCCATGCCCGGCACATGGCAGGGGTTCAGAGAACGTTGTGGAAGGGAAGAATCTGCTAAACAGGACTTGGGTGGGTGCACCTTGACCCCTTGCATCACCTCCTGCCCGCCTTCTCCCCTTCCGTCTTCCCCGTGTCCGCCCCTGGCGGCTCCTGCGCCAACTGGGAGAGCATCCCGCCTCCTGTCTGCTCTGCTCCAGCCTCCCCCACAGCTGGAAGGAGCTTTCCCGAATGTGGCTCCGCCTCCCACCTGCCCATGTAAACTTCGTCATCTCCAGCTCTGATGTGGCCCCACTGCCCCCACCCCCACCCCCACCCCCTGGTCACGTGGAGCCGCTTTGTTCCCCCTTCCATCCCCCACATGCCATGCTCCTTCTCACAAGCTGTGCTGGAAACCTCTTGGGGCTGCCCCCGCCCCGAGATGCCACGTCTGCTGGGAAGCCTTCCCTTCCCTCACAGCTAAACGCTGCCCCCTGTGCTCCCCAAGGCCTGTGACCTCACCCCTGAACATTTGTCGTAAGGGTCTGAGTACAGGCTTTGGTCTTCACGTCTGCTCCGTGAATGTGTGTAGATCAGGGCTGGGGGCATGTGCTCAGGGAGTCTGTGTTATACAACCCCCCACCCCAGCTGGCCTCTGCAGGGCGGTAGCTCTAAAGCTTTTCGTTTCTTCTGTAGGGTCCCTGGGAGCAGATAAGTTTTACCCTTATGAATTAAAACTTAACCCCCAAACTTCCTCATCTATGGAAATGAGACATTTCTGAAGAAGGACTTTACTTGTTGTTTAATACGTGCCGACACGAGATGGCGGGTCTCTTGGCAGGTTCTTGCTGAGAGAGGATGAGGTTCCAGGAGAGCTGTTTTTCTGCTCTATAGACGCTGATGATTTAAGCCCTGTAGGGTTGCCAGGCAATACAGGATGCCCTGTTAAATTTGAATTTCAGATAAACAGCAACTAATTTTTAGTATAACTACGTCCCATGTAATATTTAAATTTAACTGGACACCCCATATTTTTATTTGCTAGATCTGGCAATTCTATTCGGAATAAACTTGGGGATAAAATTAAAGTTTTTATGAGTATGTAATTCTGTCAGTGGGAAATCTGACCTATAAATAGGGATGGTGAGTATTTTGAGAAGCAAACAAAGTAATCAGAGAGACATTGTTTTTTATTTATGAAACCTGAATAAAACTCTTCTAAATTAGCTTCAAAAAAATTAAAAAAGTATCAGCTATTTCCCAGGTGCTCACCATCCATGCCTCTGATAATGATAACCATTGAAAAGGCCTGAAAAAACATGAATGTTTAACAGAATATTTTCCTAAAGCCTGATGTATTGTATTTGCCTATATTTTTACCTTTTGTTGTTGTTCAGTTTTCCCTCCTGATGTTCCAAGATCCTTCTTTTACCATTTCCTTTCCATTTCAAGATCTTCCTTTAGTCATTCTTTAGGGCAGGTCTGCTGGTGACAGATTCTCTTAGTTTTCCTTCATCTGAGAATGTCTTGGTTCCTCCTTCATTTCTGAAAGGTATTTTCAGTGACACTTTTGTTCAGCACCTGACAAATATCATCCCACTTCCTTGTGGCCTCTGTGGTTGCTGATGAGAAATCGTGTCCTTGAAGTCATTTTTCGCATTTAGGTAACACGTTTCTCTCTTGCTGCCTTCAAGATTTTTCTTTGTCCTTAGTTTTCAGAAGTTTCATCGTGATGTGTTTCGGTGCAGAGTTCTTTGGGTTTATCCTTTTTGGTCCTTGTTTAGCTTCTTGAATCTGTAGGCTTGTTGTTTTTTGCCAAATTCGGGAAAATTTCAGCCATTGTCTCTTTGAGGATTTGTCAGTCCCCCCTTCTTTCCAGGTGTCTGATGACATGAATGTTGCATCTTTCGTTATAGTCCCACAGGCCCCTCAGGCTCTGTTACTATTTTTTTTTTTTAGTATTTTTTTCCTCTTGTTAAGATTGGTAATTTCTGTTGTTCTCCCAGTTCACCAGTTATTTCCTCTGCCTTCTCTATTCTGTTGTGGAGCCATCCAGTGAATTTTTAAAAAAACCCTCAAAACTTTGGTTATTATACTATTCAGTTCTAAAATTTCCATTTGTTTCTTCTTCATATCTTCTGTTTATTTGCTGAGGCTTCCATTTTTTCATTTATTTCCAGTGTATTTATAGTTCCTTGTTTAAGCATGGTTATGATGGCTGCTTTAAAATCCTCGTCAGATAATTCCAGCACATGTGTCATCTTGGCGTTGGCATCTGTTGACTATCTTTTCTTTTTCAAGTTGAGATTTCCTTGGTATGACTCGTGATTTTCAGTTGTATCCCAGACATTTTAGGTATTCAGGATTTTATTTAAATCTGTTTTAGCAGGCAACCTCTGCCACCTTGTCACTGGGAGAAGGGAGTGTGGCCTTGTCAGGTGGGGTGGAAATCCGGGTTCCCCTCTTGGCCTCTGTTGACACTGTGGGGGATGGAGAGAATGCCCCACCTGGAGCCACAGGGGTGTGAGGTGGCAGGGTGGTTACCTTGCTACCGCTGGGCAGTGGTGAAAGTCTTGGCTCTGCACTAGACCTCCGCTGACACCGGAGGAGGAGGGGGAGGAGGTCTAGTGCAGAGGATGTGTGTGCAGGATGTGTGTGTGCTGATTTCCTTTAGACTAAGTCTATATCATAGCTCATCAGCCATCTCAGGGGAAGCCCTAAACCCAGGGTCGCCTTGTCACTGATACTTAAAAGCACCTTAGATTTCAAGCATTATCTTAATCTTCATAGAAAATGAAATGAAAAACAAAAGCAATAGCTTTACAGAGCCAGTTTGTCAAGCAGAGACTGCTGGGGGCTGGTCACAGTGTCTGAGCCCTGTACGGTCTTCATGTTGAAGGAGATGAACACACCTGCCCTAAAGCGAGTCTCCCTGTGGACAGAGGACCTTCAGGAAGGGCTTTGGGGCTGTGCGTCTGGGGCCAACTGGGACTCCAGTCTTGGGAAGGTCATCTACGCTCTGGGTCCTGCTTTCCTCATTTGTAAATCAAGAGGAGGGGCTGTCTCTGGTGAACGACTCTAAGCGCCTTTGGCGTTCCCCATTCTTGTCTGTGATGGCAAAAATCAAAGTTATGGAAGGCTCACAGAAGTGGGAAAATTGAATTTACTCTGGCGATTAGAACATGGGGAGTTTGGGAGATTGAATCCAGTTTTCATGAGTAACGGAACAGCATGAAATCGTGGGGATCAGCACTTCACAGGGTCCCTGCACATGTCTGGTTTGACTCTAGAAACAATTAGCATTTTTCCCCAAAGACCCTTAAAATCTAAATCGGCATGTCATCCAGCTGTGACACTGCCCTGTCATGGGGCATCTTGGGGTTGGGAGGTGGCCCGGGTAGGGCTTGTACCTGGCCCTCCGGGCTGGGCCCTGACTCTGTCCTGCACAAGTGCAGAGAAGATGCAGCGTTCCCGAGGGGTTTCACAGACCCAGAGCCGGTGCCCAGCAGTCAGAGCCTCTCGGGCAGCTCTCTCCCCTTTCTAACATGACAAAAGTCCAGGAAAGAAAGTGCCTCATCGATGGAAGAAGAAAGTGCAAATTGGTGTTTGGACGGAAGGAGGGTTTTCAGATACTTTGGGCAGAGGAGCCTTTGCGTCCTTTCTCCTAAACGAGAAAGTTAAGAAACAAAGAGCCATCGTGGGAAGCAGGAGTGGGTGCTGCCCTGATGAAAGAGACGGGGCGCTGAGGAGGGCCAGTCACCCACCTGTCCTGGGGGGGAGATGTGCGGGGATGGGCCCAAGGCCGCCCGGATTCCCAGGGCGGCTGTGCTGTCGCAGCCAGAGCTGGTCTATTTGGGGTGTTTGTGATCACAGTGCTTCACTGAATTCAGCAGGTACATTGTACCTAGTGCAGAGCTGCGGCTTCTAGAGCCCCAGGGACATTCGGCCCCCAGGGTACCTGTCCTCTGCTGGAGGAGCTCTGAGAAGGCACTATGCAGGCTTTGCCTTCTGGCAAGAAAAAAGAGTTTCTCAGTAATCAATCACCCCTTCTCCGGCCCCCTCCCCAGTTCATCAGAGCCTCTCCAGGGTTGGATCGCTCTGGCAGGGGAGCGAGGTGTGGGGAGGGGAGGGGCTTGGCGGACGGGCCAAGCAGAGTTGGGCCCGTGTACAAAGAAAAACGCTGAAGAATGGCATCCTTAGCTCCATCGCCCACTCCGTTTAACCCAGACCTCTGCCAGGGTTCCAGCAAGTTGAAGGGGGTTTTTATCCTGAGTTTTATTGTTTAGATGTTGGTCCTTTAATATGTAATTTGGCCTGATGTAGGGCTGAGAAAATGCATTGTCTTATTTCACCCTTGACATTTTTATTGCAGGGAATTTTCAAATCTGTGGGAAAGACTGTTCAGGCTGCTTCCTTGGGAAGTATTTAAAGGGAGACAGGTCAGCTACTGAATGCAGGGAAGAAGGAGAACAGTGGGGGAAAAGAGAGAAAGAAAGGAATTTAAGAGTGAGGAACTCCTATCACAGCATTTTACTTCTCTGCTTGTTCTTAGTAGCATAATTTTCCAGGTAAGATGTACTTTCCTGATAGGCTTTTTCCCTCCACTAATCAGACGTGAACTGACCCTGCTGTTTCTTCAGCGGGAGGGAACTGTCCCCAGCTCTGTGACCTCGGCCGTTTCGCCTCAGTTCCCTGGGCCTGTGTCTCTTCTTGAGCACGTGTGTTGTCCACAGCTTAGGCTTCTGTCAGAGGTTAAATGAACCCGAACAAGGGACGCTGAGGAAAGGAGCACTGTTTAATCAGGCATGCATCAGAGCCGTGTGTGTGTGTGTGTGTGTGTGTGTGTGTGTGTGTGCGTGTGGTGCACGTGTGTGTGAGAGGGCTCCCCGCAGGAAGCTGCACTTTGCAGAAATCTGACGTCAGGGAGGAGTTTGTTAGGAGAGGAGTGTGAAATAAAACTCATATTTTCTGGCAAGGCAAGAAACATTTAAACATAAAAAATCTTCTCTGCCTTTTGGCCTCGCTTCTCCCCCACTGTGCTCTGCGTGTCTGCATTATGCATGGACCAGACCTCCTCCCTTGGCAGGAATACCCACTCGGCCTCAGCGAGCATTCTCCCAGCATCAGCAAGACAGCTCCTTAAAAAAGATAACACTCCTTCTTGATCTTACGGGGTCAGATGACCCACCAGGATGACACTTAGATCTGGATTATGTAAACTGTCAACGATAACGTCATTCGAAGTACAGCCCTCTGTCTCAAAAAACTTATGTAACTGTGCCTTGACTTCCAGCGGGTGGAACAGTTCTCTGAGCTTTTTGAGATGCTCTTCCCAGGTTATAATTCTCAAATTTGGCTCAAATAAAAATTTCCAGTTCTTTCTTAGATCGGCTGATTAATTCTTCGTCGACCAGGGGCTGGTCTGAGCACGGAGGGAGCGGGGAGCTTGTGCAGAGGCCCGGGCTGGAAGGGCGCCCAGCGACCTCGTTCCTCCCTCCTTCCAGCCTTGCTGCCTGCCTCTCCTCAGCCCCTCCAGTTGCAGGTGGAGACCATGGAGCACCTGCTGGGCCAGGGTAGCACTCTGATCCTCATCCCAGGAGCCTTGAGAAGCCACTTAATGGCTGAAGCAGGGAAGTCACAAGGGGCCTTGTGTTTTGAAAAGAGCACACTGGCTGTGGGAGCCAGCCTTGACGTCCAGGGCAGGACGATGTGGCTCTTTCCCGAGGCCAGCTTTGATCCTGGCGGCCTGGACTGCCGTGGTGGTTGGCGGGATGGTGGTGGAGGATGGAGAGAAGTGAGCAGGTCTCAGGATTGCTAAGGAGGCAGGAGCTTCTGATCTTGGTGGCTGATTGGATAATGATGAGGAAGAGGAAGGTGCCCCCTAGATTTCTGCTGTATGCAGCCAGGTAGAGTCTTGTTATTCACTTGAGATGGAAGCAACCAGACGAGGCTGGGTCTTGGAAATAACAAATTTGAGGTACCTTTGAGACGTTCCAGTGAAAAATGTGGGCTAGGTTACTTGGAAGTACGGATACGGAGCTCAGCTGAAGCCTGGCCCTGCTTTTTCACCCTTTCTTGTATCCACACCAGTTACCATGCGGCATTCCAGTTCCTCCCTTGAGAGGCAGAGTAGACTTTCCCAACCCTTGATGGGAGGCTCAGGTCTCTTTGATTTAACATCCCCTCCAATCTTTCTCAACCCCTCATCCTCCTCCAGCTACACCCACCTTACCCTTCTCCTCCCATGCATGGTTCAGCTCCTCCAAGTTTGCTGCCCCTCTCTGAGGCTCTTCAAATACAGTTCCTGAAGGACAGCTCCTTGGGCGTATAGTTCCTTTCCATCTTTGGATCCATGAGACTTAAGAGAAAGTTATCTGCTTCCTATACCTAACATGCAATGGTCAGATAGGCATAAGATCACCCACCACTGTAGATATTCCTCTTTTTTTTTAAGAAAATAAATTTATTTATTTTACTTATTTTTATTTTTGGCTGTGTGATGTCTTCATTGCTGTGCGTGGGCTTGCTTTAGTTGTGGCGAGCGGGGGCTACTCTTCGTTGTGGTGTGCGGGCTTCTCATAGAGGTGGCTCCTCTTGTCGCGGAGTGCAGGCTCTAGGCACGCGGGCTTCAGTAGTTGTGGCATGTGGGCTCAGTAGTTGTGGCTCACGGGCTCTAGAGCGCAGGCTCAGTAGTTGTGGCACACGGGCTTAGTTGCTCCGCAGCATGTGGGATCTTCCCAGACCAGGGCTCGAAACCGTGTCCCCTTCATTGGCAGGCAGATTCTTGACCACTGTGCCACCAGGGAAGCCCTGATATTTCTCTTTAAAAATGGGGAAATGGGAGGCACAAAGGAGTCCCTGGTCCATAGCAATTCTAACATCCAGGTGGACACAAGTTGCAGTTCCTTGATTAGGTTTCAAGGCCTGGAAATGATTCTTCATAGTGTTTGGCCTCTTGATTCCACCCTCTGAGTCATCCTTCCTTTTTTGTGAAGGATAATGCGTGTTTGCGGTGGAGTGGTTTTCACGGCCTTATACCTGCCAGTAGAATTTTTGGGGTCAAACTGGCTCCTTTAATTTAGGGCTACCTCTGTCCCTTTCAGTTTAGGCTGGCAGTGCTTTTTCTAATTTAATTGTGTTCAGTTTAGGCCGGCAGTGTTTTTTCTAATTTAATTGTGGGTTACATGTGAATCTCATTGGGGTGTACGCCATTAGACAGAAGCTACATTCACAAATCTCTTCTAGATAAGCCTCTAAGCTTTGTTGCTCTTCATTCTTTGGGTTTAGTTTGCTGTTCTTTGTTAATTTCTTGAAATGGAGACTTTGATAATTGATTTTTAGCCTTTCTTTTCTTTTATGTGCACTTAAAGTTATAAAATTTCCCTCTGAGTATGGCTTTAGCTTTAGTCGCATACATTTTGTTTTTATATTTTCATTTGCATTAATTTCAAAATATTTCTAATTTCCATTATTAATTCTTTTTGATTCATAGGTTATTTAAAAGAGTATTTGGAATTTAAAAATTTTCCCCAATGGTAGCTTAATTCCATTGTAGTCAGAAAACGGAGAATATGATCTGTATGTTTTTAATTCTTTGAAATTGGTGAGATTTCAACACGTTGATCAAATCTTCTGTATATTTATTGATATTTTTGGCTTCTTCTTCTATCCATTCTATCCATAGATGTTTGTTAAAATAATCCATTTTGATTGCAGTTGCATCTATTTTTACTTCTATTTGTGTAGGTATTTGCTTTATATATTTTAAGCCTATATTACTAGGTGCATGAAAGTTGGAATTGTCATGTCTCCTTGGTAGATTGACCCTTTTATTATTATAATTATTATTATTATAAAATATCTCTTTATTAATGCTTATTGCTTTTGAATTTAATTTGATAGAAGTATAACATCACTGATGTTCCTTTGGTTAGTGTTTGCATGGTATATCTTTTTAAAAAATGCTTTTACTTTCTCTGTATCCTTATATTTTAGGTATGTCTCTTATAAGTGTCATAGAGTTGAACTTTGTATTTTTTTTTTTTTAAAGGAAGGCTAGTGTTCTTTATTCTTTAGAAGATTAACACTGGGGAGAAACATTTCTAACCAGACTGTATAAATGACATGTTGTCGCCGTAGTTTCTCTCATTTTGTTTTCACCCAGAAACATCCATCCAAATGCAAGTCTGACCATGTCTCTTCTTTTTTTTTTTTTTCTTTAAATTATTTATTTATTTATTTATTTATGGCTGTGTTGGGTCTTCGTTTCTGTGTGAGGGCTTCCTCTAGTTGCAGCGAGCGGGGGCCACTCTTCATTGCGGTGCACGGGCCTCTCACTATCGCGGCCTCTCTTGTTGCGGAGCACAGGCTCCAGACGCGCAGGGTCAGTAATTGTGGCTCACGGACCTAGTTGCTCCGCGGCATGTGGGATCTTCCCAGACCAGGGCTCGAACCCATGCCCCCTGCATTGGCAGGCAGATTCTCAACCACTGCGCCACCAAGGAAGCCCTGAACTTTGTATTTTTATCCAATCTGATAATTTGTCTTTTAATTGATATATTTAAATTTACATTGTAATTACTGATATATTTGGGCTTAAATCTACCTACCACCTTGTTATTTTTCCTTTGTTCGCATGTCAAATATTCCTTATTCCAAATTTCTCTCAAATGATTTTCTATATTTTTCATCTACATATTTCTCTCTGTATTTAACTTCCTACTGACTTGTCTTTTAATTCTCTAATTCTCTCTTCAGCTGTGTATGATCTGCTTTTAAAGTCATATACAGTTGAAGAGTACCGGTTTGAACTGCACAGGTCCACTTACACACTAATTTTTTTTCACTAAATATTTATAATAGTACTACGTGATCTGTGGTTGGTTGACTCCATGGATGTGGAACCATGGATATGGAGGGCTGACTGTAGAGTTACCTAAGTGTTTATTTAGCCTGATGAATTGTCACACACACACACCTATATCTATATCTATCTCCGTATCCAAATAGTTACCACCCATATCAGGACATTTAAAGTGCTTAACACCCCAAACTCTCCCTTATGTCCCTTGCATTTGATATTTCCCTCAAAGACAGCCAATTTTTTGACCTCTGTCATCATGGCATAGTTTCGTCTATTTATGCATTTCCTATAAATGGATCCCATAGTATGTACTGTTTTGTATCTGACATGTTTACTCAACATTGTGTCTGAGATACATCATGCTTTTTTGTGTAGTAATAGTTTGTTTTTTTAAAAATTGCTATGTAGCAATTCATTATATGAATATACTACATTTTATTTATTCTACTGTTGATGGACACTTGAATTTGTTCACAATATTATTCTCTTGTGACTTTTCTCTCTTGGTCCCATGTCCAGTGTGTCTAGTAATTTTTGAATGAATGTTGGACATGTTGATCATATCTTGTTGTGGCTCTGAATGATGTTATCTTCCTCCAGAGAGAGTTTACTTTTGCTTATGACAGGCAATTAAATTCGGGGCAGACTAATTTAATACAATCAGGTAGTAAGCTGATTTGAGGCAATTTTCAGTTTTTGTAAAGTGCAGTATGTTGCTGGATCTTCCTTACTCACGGGTGACGCTCCTCAGTGCCTCCTGAACTCTAGTTACTCCACAGCATGGTGAGAGTGCCCAAAGCCCTGCTTGGCTTTTCAGACTCTCAACTGTTGTTTTCTCCAGGGCTGGTCAGCCTCTGGGGTACTGTTTGCAAATTAGCAGTCACGTTGGGGAGATTAGTGATGCAGTGTTGGGCTCACTTATGAGCATTTCCATGGTCTCCTGAGTCCTCAGGTTTTGGCTGACTTGGTAGCCTTGAACCTCAGGGTTTTTTTTTCCCCTTATCCCTGTAAGACTGATGAAACTCTGTTTAACTTCTCTCACTCGTAGTACCCGGTTTCTGCTTGACTTTTTTTTTTTTTTTCATGAGGCAGAAAATATTTCATGTTAGGCAACAGTTCCTTCAGATGCAAGAAGCACATTGTGAAACGATACTTATAAATGAAATGCAACCATTTAATCTTACTACTCTATAATGAATTCCTCATACTAGAGTAATTCGCTGTAAAAATAAATACACGTTTTCCAAATGCTTTCTCTGCTCTAGGCAGGTCTAAAATGGATTTATAATCAGAGAGCCTCTGTCTTGCCTGTTCTGATCAACAAAGCCATCTAATTTTTTGTTCAAATGACCTGTGGAACTTCTGGGTACCAATCCTTTGAAGATTCAAAGTAGGCTCTCCGGTTTTTCATCAGGGAACTTCACTTTAAAGAAGGGAAAAAAACACTCTCAGAAACCACTGTGGAAATCAGAAAGTGCACAGAACACTTGGCACTGGGCAGGATCTGGTACTGGGATGCGGTGTCTTCCCTAAGCGCTGCTCTATGTTCAGGTGGTGTGTCTGTGCCTGCTCTCCCCTCAAGGCCACTGAATACACGTACGTGTCACAGGGCAGGGGAGAGACAGAGAGACTTCAGCTGTAGCAGTCAAGGGTACCTGTCAGGAGGCCAATAAACAGAACCTAGGAAAAACTCATCTAAAAGCAACATGCAGTTTTTGGTCTCAGGGGTCTTCAGTACTGTTCAGGGGTGGACTGTTGCTTTCTTCTGGAGGATTCATCTGAATGGGCCCTGGTAGTGTTCCTTGACAGGGAAGTGCTCTGGCATTCTGCAGGAGATAAATCTTTGTCATGTGGCTCCGTTGTGGACATTACACAGTGTCAGGTGTCTCTGGTTCTGGCCACTAATGCCAATATAAATGTCCCAGACACTGTGACAACCGAAAGCACCCCCCCCCCCAACCATTTCCAAACACCTGGTTCTCTGACAGGTGGTCCCCGTCTGTCAGAGAACCATGCCGGATCCTTGCACGCCCATTGACCCTGGGGGAGCTAACAGTACCATTAACCTGGGAAACTAAGTGCTGGGTTAAGAGTTCAGCTAAGTTGCTCCACGGTATTACTGCGTCAGGGTCCATTTTGTTTGGCCGAGCAGCCCCCGTGGGCCTTAAACTGACATTGGCTTCTTCATGCAAGCAGGGCTGTGTGGAGCAGCCCGCAGAGTCAGATGCAGATGTAAGCTCCTGAAAGGACCCCTCAACGGCCCTTGTGAACAAGTGTCCACCTGCCTCCCAGGGTCTTCCCCGTGGTGCCCCTTAGGTAAGACCCCCCTGGAGCTCACCAAAACCCCATTTTGGTTTGAAGTGAAAAATCCGGCCTTAGTCTGGGAACCTCAAAGCATTCCAGCCACAGACCCCAATAAAGAAAGGCTTGTGCCCAGGTCCTGCCTTGGCCTCCCCACGTGGCCCCTCCAGGTGTGCAGGTACTTCCTCCAGGACCTGTGAGTCATAAACTTCTCTATCTCAATTTCTCTTGTGGTGTTTTGCTCACCATCTGGCCCCCTGGGGGTTTACTTAGCAAATGTGAATGTAACAAAATCATAACATGTTTGGTAACTGGGGGACAGGAGAGGTCAGAAATATGTCTGTAAAGACTGTGTTTTTAAAATTCTCTGCTCTGTATGAAATGAGGCAGGACAGTGCCTGAAAAGCAGCTTGTTCTCTCAGAGAGGTTTGTGCGTTCTTGTTTTGAACGTTGTGCCTGGGAGATCCTAAGTTAAGATGGAGAAGGCTGTGGGGACATCTGTGGGTATTAACGTCACCTCTTTATGATAACGGAGACAGTGAAAAAGAATCAGGCCAGGCTTGGCTGGGCAGCTCAACAGGAACCTGATGTTCTACCAGCAGCATTATTGAGTCTGAAAGACGCAGAGGGCAGGAAGGTCATCTTGATACATTGTCAGGGAGTTGTCTTGTTGGGAGTCGCAGGATAAGATGCATCTCTTGATCCTGCTTACTGCTTCCTGGGCTGGCCTCATGCGCACGTTTTTGGAGGGAGTTTTGTCTGAGAGCAGCTGGGTGGAGCCAAGGTGATTGGCAACAAAAACGATTCCATTGATCAAGTCCTCAGGGTCACAAGGGCCGGGAACTTCGACGTAGGTTGGGAATGAAGCCAAGCTTTTTCTTGACTCTTTATTTGTGGAGGCTTCCGTGGGGTCACTGAGATGAAGGGGTGTGCTCAAAGACTGCGCCCATGGGTGAGGATCTGCTGGGAGACGGGGAATCTCCATCCACCGGCCTCTGGTCGTCACAATCCCTGGTGGGACTAATGTCCTGGCGCATGACCCAGGTGGGCTCTCTGGGCTCGTCGTGGGTATACGGCGAATGTATGGCCCTGGTTTTCACCTCCTCGATGGCCAGCGAGATGGCATCCCTCTTCTCCTTGCCGTACCGCTGCACTGCCTCGCCACCAGCAGCCCCCTGTGGCCCCCTTGGCGCCTGCGGCCTGGGGCTGTCTGGGCGGCCCCGCCCGGGGTCGGGGCCCGCTCCACGTCCTGCTCGGCCTCGGGCGTGTCGTTGGCCGCCTTATCGAGGCTCTGCGAGCTCGTGCTCTGCTTGACCTCGGCCACGACCTGGTCGATGCCCTCCTCCTGCTCGTGGCTGTCCATGCGCGGGTAGGGCGCGAACTTGGCCTCCTTCTCGGGCTGTCGGACTCGCCTCGCCGTCGGAGCGCTTGCTTCTGCTTGACTTCTAACCCTCTTAAATCCATGCTGCTTAGGAATTTCCAAATACCTGGAGGGTGGAAGCAGCGCTTAATGTCAGGCTCATCTCAGTCAGTTCCCTTCTTCTTGGGATCGTTGTGTTTTATCCAGCTCTCCTGGTTATTTTGGCAGCGAGTCTGGTCTGATACAACCTATTCTGTCATGCCAGAAGCAGATTGATGAAATAATTCCAGACCACTTGTTGTATTAGCAGCTTGCGTTTTATCAGATGGTTTTAAAATTAGATTTTCATTGTTGTCCTGTGAAGTAGTAGAGTGGTTGTCCCTGCTTTACAGATGGGGGAGGGACACTGAGGCTTAGAGGGGTAAAGTGGTTGCTGGAGTTTCCATAGCTAGCATGTGGTGGGCCGTCTTCTTTAAGCCTTATGCAACACTGAAAGCCACTTGCAGCGTACCTGACACCATCTAACGGAATCCAAACTGTGCTCAGGGATCAGGAAACAGCAGTAACTGAAGAAGAGGACCCGGTGGACGGTGGTTCAGTTGCTGAGTTAAAAAGAAGGCACTCACTGAAACATGAGTGAAACGCTCTGTAAGCAAACACCACGCGGCTGCAGTTATTTCACTCTCAGTGACTGGGAAGTCCTGGCAGCAAATTAACCTGCTCCGCGTGCAGTGAGTGGGTTCCTCACCACCTCCTCTGAGCAGAGGTGCTGAGAAGCAGGGCTACCGATGCCAGCCCTCGTTGAACAGAGGTTCGGGGACCGTGGGGTGCCCTCCGGGGGTGGGCTGCTTTGGGAATGCCTCTTCAGATGCCATGGGCAGCACCGTGGGGAGAGATGGTGGGCAGACTGACTTCACGGGCTGAATGCCACGTGGGGCACCTTTCCTGAGAGAAGCGCCAGCACCTCCCCGCAGGTGACGGAGTTGAGGCCCTGGGAGGTTGTGGCACCTGAGACACAGAGCCTGGGCCCTTCTCCTGTGCCTGGCTCCCTCGTGGGAAGGACAGCAAAGGGGAAGGATCGCCTTCATTGTCACTGTGCCTCCGAGGGGAAGTGGCCCTCCTTAGGTGGCTGTTCCCGTGTGGCGTGAAGAACAGTCTGGAGGACCTGGAAGCTGACACGGACTGGCCCCCGGGGAGTGTTTGAGGAAAGCACGGGAGAATGGTGGATGGCTCGTGTCTGGTGTGACCGCCCGGTGGAACCCAGGCTCCTCTGACGTCTCCCGAGTTTGCTGAGTGTGGGATAGTCATCTCAGAACAGGTGGCATCAGGCCCCTTGGTCGCCACACCTCACCTGGAGATCCCTCAACTCCGGGCTTCCTGAATCTGTGTGCGATCCCCCAGGAACCCCTCCCTCAGCCCCCTGGGCGCGTGGTCCCGAGGCCACCAGGGGTCCTGTGAGGGAGGCTGGGCTGGCCTGTCCCTCTCGGACGCTCACTCTTCACGCCCCTCTGGCGAGCACTCGCTCCCGGCCCAGGCGCCAGGAAGCTCTGAGTGTTTCCTGTGTTGGTCGAGGGGCCACACTTCCCAGCTTCACTGGAGGTTCCCGGAGCCCCTCAGGAGCCGACCACACCTCCTGCCTCAGACCCCGGCCTCCTGGGAAGGGTGTGCCGCGCTCCGGGTTCTTTCAACCCCTCCAGGTACCCTTCCTTCCCGGTGCTGTGCCCTTTTAGATAGAGACGTGGCATCGATATCCATTTCCTCAAGTTACTTCTCGTTACGGACTGAATTGTCTGCCCCCAGATTCGTATGTTGGGGCTCTGACCACCAGTGTGACTGTATTTGGGAGGTGGCGGCTCTAGGAAGGTGATCGAGGCCCAGTGAGGTCGTCAGGACGCGGCCCGAGTCCGCTAGGACTGCTGTTCCCGTCAGAAGGGGAGGAGATGCCAGAGACCTCTCTCTGCACACAGAAGAAAGGCCGTCGGAACCCAGGCAGCAGGTGGCCTTCTCTGTGCCGGGAGGAGAGGCCTCAGCAGAAACCACCCCTGATGGCACCTTGATCTCGGCTTTCTGGCCTCAGAACAGTGAGAAATCAGTTTCTGTGGTCGAAGCCACCCCTTCTGTGGCGCTTGGTTACAGCAGCCCGAGCTGACTGGCACGCCTCTCATTTATCACTGACGGAGCCCGAAAGTAGAACTCCTCCTCCCGACCTGTACGGGGGAGGCTTTCGTGGTTTCTCACATGCGTTCTTTATCTCATGAAGCACATCAAGTCCACTGACTACAACATCTCCCAGGGGGGGCGGAGTGAAGCAGAGCTTCCGCTGTCACACCTGCACGCGCACACCACACACCCACCCCTCATCCCTCGTACGCCACGTCCCACACTTGAACACGCGTCCTACCCCACGTATGTATTCCCTCAGCTGTGGCTTGGTGTGTGTGTTTGGGATGCGGTTATGACTCCTGACTGGGAATCAGGGTCCACGCTTGGAATCCCAGGTGCGGGGACTGGACAGCGGGGAAGCCTTGGTCGCGGGCACCGCCGCCACCACCTGGACTTGGTCACTCGCCTTTCTCAGTGTGGGAAGCGCTCGCCGCTGCAGGCCTTGTTAGAGCTGAGGGAGACGATTCCTTCCCGGGCCGGGGCTGTTTGTCCTTCCTTTGTTCAGTACTGTGCTGGGTTGAGTTGCACCCGCCAAAGGGTGTGTTGAAGTCTTACCCCCGGGACCTGTGAACGCGGCCTCAGTCAGAAGTAGGGTCTTTGTGGACGGAAATCAGTTAGGATGAGGGCACACTGGAGTGGGGAGGCCCTGAAGCCAACGACGGGGGCCCTTCAAGGAAGAAGGAGTGGGAGGTTTGGGTGAAGACCCTCGGAGGAGACTCGGAGGGGAGGAGAGCGGCGAGGACGCAGGCAGAGGCTGGCTCAGTGCCGCTGCAGGAGACGCCAAGGCTGCTGGAAGCCCGGGACCCCGGGGAGAGGCCTGGAGCGGACTCCCTGCAGGGCCTCCGGAAGGAGCCAGCTCTGAGATGCTGTGATTTTGGACTTCTGGCCTCCTGACCGGTGAGAGAATACATTTCCGTTGTTTTAAGCCGCCAGTCTTTGGTCGTTGTCATGGCAGCTCCAGGAAATGCAGTCCCATAAACATCTCCTGAGCCCCCGCTAAGTAGCAGCCACTGTTCCAGGTGCTGGGCGAATAGGCCGGACCGGGTCCTGCCCTCCTGGGACTTCCAGCTGGTGACTCGAAAAGAGGTAACGAGGTGACACATGGAAGTGGTTGTCCCGTGGGCCCCAGAGGAGGGGCTCTACCAGGTGACACGGGGACTCTGGCTAGTGGCTGGTGTGTCCTGGAGCCTGTGGACCTCAAGAGGAGAGGGTTTGTCCAGAACGATCTGGACCCGTGGGGGTGGGGAGGGCAGGCAGATGGTGGTGAAAGTGCATGGTTCAAGGTTCAAGTTTAACGACAGCGTCCTGGACAAGGTCTGAACCAGCCTTCCAGTGGCACGGGCTCCCAGGTGCCCCTGAGGGGCCCCCAGCCTTGCCTCCCGGACCTGCGCCCTGCGTTGTGCCTCGACCCACACATTCCAGCGTCTTTCCAAAAGTTGCTTCTAATTAGCCTCCTTTCTGGCCTCCGAGGCCGCAGGCCTGAGGTGGCGTCCATATTCCCTTAACGTGTTTAGAGTTTATTCCAAAGCAGGGAGGCCGCCCTTGCCCTTTGATCACACTTTGAGCGTGCAATCGCGTTCTGGCAGTCTTCAGTTTCACTGACTCCTCCTCCTTCCCATCTGCTCCCTCCCCGCAGGCCCATGGTCCCTGCCTCCCCCTCTCCCGCCCGGGGTCCCACACCCTCACAAAGGCCAGGACGGAGGGAGGGAGGGAGGGAGGGCAGAGATTGGGCCCATGTGGCTTGTGTCACAGGCCTCACTGGGCCCTGGTGACTGTGCGAAGTTACTCATCATTTTCAAGAGAACATTAATTTCCCCTCGCACTGACTCCCCCTTGGCAAGGCCTGTACCCCAGAGGCAGCTTTTAGAACTATTCTGCTTCCCCTTGAAGGAAAAATGCACCAATGGCCAGCAGCATTTTATAGACCGACTTTGGAAGCGGAATTCTCTGCCCCGGGGTTGCCGCCCATTTGAGCGTCCAGACCTCCTCCCCGGCTGCTCAGGATGGATGGGTGGGTGGATGGATGGATGGATGGGAATCGTGTAGGTGCCGAGCACAGGGCCTCTGCTCCTCCGTGGTACCAGGAGGCCTGGGGATCAGGCAGGAACAAAGGAAGGAATGACGGGTGGATGGGGAAGAATGAAACTTCCCTTCGAAGTGTTGACCCTGGCTTCGGGGCTGAGCGGCTGGGCGGCGGCCTATTTGAAGCCACTCCACCATGTTCTCACACCTGATGCTGTGCTTTGGAGTTCCCCAGTGTCTCAAACCCTCGAGCTGCCCCTGCAGGTTTACAAAAACGTACTGTCCTGTGGGTGCGAATCGGAAGAGATGTGTGGGCGGCTCACGGAGCTGTGCTCTCTGGACAGTGGCAGGCGGGCCGGCTGAGCCCTCCAGAAAAAGAATGACCCGCGGGAGGGCGCCTGCCCAGCGTCTGTCTTGGGTCATGGCCTCAAACGAGCGGCTAGGAGGTGGAAGGTCCTCTCTTGGGTCCTCCTGACTCCATGGTGGCCGGTCCCCCGCCCTGCTCCCAGGCCCTGTGTCTGAGCCCCAGCCTACCTCACCTACAGTACACTTGCGCTCTCTTTCTTTGGGGTGGAATTTCCCCCGAATTTTCTTTTTTTAACTTTTTATTTTATATTGGAGTATAGTTGATTAACAGTGTAGTGAGAGCTTCAGGTGCGCCGCAGAGTGAGTCAGTTACACGTGTACACGCGTCTGTTCTTCTTTCCCGAATTTTCTGCTTCCTCCCTCCGCAGCCACTGGCCTGACTATTCGTGGCTGGACAGGCCTCAGTGGGTCCCAGGCTCTGCTCTGGGCTCCGGGCATGTGGTGGGACCCTCAGGCTGGTAGGGACCCTGAGATGGGAAGCGTGCCCCCATGTCTGGTGTCCATGTGGTTCATTCTCCCTCAGGGCTGGCAGCTGGCAGACGAGAGCCCCTTGGGTCTGTCAGCCTGTCCTGCACTTACACCTCGCCTGGATGAGGCCTCATCTTGTGTCTGTCAGGGGAAGAGAGGCCGCCCTCACCCCCAGGACCCCCCCCCCAACCCCGCCACCAGCCGCCTCAGGCTTCCCCGTGGAACCTGCGGGGCCAGGGCACAAGTCAAGGGCACTTTGGGCCACTAGCCACGAGCCCACCAGAGTGGAGGAGGTCCCACCTCCCTGAGCTCTTAGACCCCCGGGGCCCTTCCCACCATCCCTCCCCCATCGCTGAGCTGCCCACTTGAAGATCCTTGACTCATCCTGGCATCTTCATTCATCTGTACCTCTTGGAAGTTGGCTTTCTGTGGGGGAGCGTGAGTCACTCTATTTGATAAGACAAAAGTGGCTTTGAAGAAACGCAAGTAGCTGAATATAAAAAATTGAACATGACTTAAGTGCTCCTGGAGCTGTGGTTCTCAACTGCAGGGGACAACGGCCATGGCAGGAGGCAGTTCTGGTGACCACACCTAGGGGGCCGCATCCAGTGGGCAGGGGCCAGGGCTCTGTTCAGCGTCCTGCAGTGTACAAGACAGCCCCCCAATGTAGATTGACACGGCCCCAAACGTCAGTAGTGTCGCTGTTGGGAAGCCTGGTCTGGAGCAAGGTGCTTTGGCTCTTGTGGGAGGTGTTTGCTTTCCTTCTCGGTTTCTCTCTCCAGGGCAGGCTGAAGCCGCCAGGGTCTCACCGGTTGGGACTGCACGCCCACGCTAGGGAGGGCACAAGCCTTTTTGGGCCCTGCCACGCCCCCATGCTGACCCTCCACAGAGACGCTCGGACGGGCTTCAGAGCCCTCCTCCAGGGAGCAGGACTTTTGGAGGCACAGGGGGTGGAATCCTTGAGTTCTCTTTTCTCTTTGGAATCGTTCTGCTCTCGAGGAGCCCCGAGCTGCCGGCGTGGATCATGGGTGGACAGGCCTGGCCTTCCACTCCACTCCCCTGGCTCCCAGAAGGGCCTGGGACAGACCACCTGGGGGAGATCCACTCTCGGCTTACGTGTTAACCACGTTTACTAGCTTCTGTATCTGATGTTTTGATATCTGGGGATTGTTGACCCGGGAGAGGTCCCCCACCGCCAGGTCAGCCAATTCCTAGAGACAGCGAGCTACTCGCTGGTGAGCACAGCTTGACCTGCAGACCCCCAGCCCGCCTGCCTTATCTGGGCTGCTACACTGCTGAGACACGAGCCCCTTCCCCTCCCTGACTGGCCCAGGGTCAGGCATCAGACAACTAGGGGCAGCCCCTACAGACCCGCTAAAATTATCCACACCAGCCAATCGTGGCCTGGTCAGCCCCCTTACCCTGTCCTGCCCCTTCCTTCCCTCGGGAACCCCCACGAAGACGTTCCCGCAGTTCCCTCGCTCATGCTCTCTGCCTGTGACCGGCCTTGGTGTTTTCTCCTGTGGCCCCATGTGGCATGGTGTCCCCTGCCCCCATTCTCTTGGGAACGGTGAGTAATAAACTATCTTTTCAGTGGCACTTGTCTCCTGACCTGTTGGCCTCACCTTACCTGAGTAAAGCCAAAATCCCGGGTACATTTTAACGCAGCTTAGGGAGGGGTGTTCTCCTGTGCCATCTTGCTCTTCTCCAGAGGTTACCTGTGCCTCTGTCTTCTCTCCCCCGACCCTCCTTCCCTCCCTCCCCCCTTTCTTCCTTCCATCATCATGGAATCCACACATCAGCAACTTACACTGAGTACCTCTGGGCACTGTGCCAGGTCCTGGATGCTGTAGAAAACGAGATTGGCCAGGTCCTCCCCTCACGGAGCTTCCATTCTAGGCCCCCCAGTGTCCCTGTGGACTCCAGCCACCTCACAGCAGACCTCAGAGGGCTAGTGGGCACTGCGTGCCTACGTGACTGGCCTCAGCTACTCAGCCCCCAGAGCAAGACTGGCATTCGCCATGGAACACAATGTTGGCATAAACTATCTGGTCACTTGGTACAAGCTCGAGTCATCCTGCCCCATACTCACCTGCTGCTTCTGAAACCTTTTCTTCAGTCCTTGCAGCCTGGGGTGTTTCAAGATTTAGCATCCTCTCTCAGCCTGCCTGTAAAAGTTCAGATTCATTTCGTACCCCCTGGACCCTATTTGCTGTCTTAATTCTAGAGTTTTGGAAACTGATCACCTTTCTGATGGTAAGGCTGTCCTCTTGTTTTGTACACAAGCCAGCGGGTGGTTGGAGGAACCACTTACTGGGCTCACCCAAGACCCTGGACCCTTTCTCTTTCCCACAGAAGAGACCTCATGCCCTCCAGCTACCCATGGCCCAAGACCCCCCTCTCCTCATTATTACTCTTGAATCCCTTTAGAACACCTGTGCCTTACATGTCTGGGTTGTTCTCCCATTCTTTTTTTTCGTTTTTAAATATTTATTTACTTATTTATTTTTGGCTGAGTTGGGTCTTTGTTGCTATGCGGGCTTTCTCTAGTTGTGGCGAGTGGGGGCTACTCTTTATTGCGGTGAGAGGGCTTCTCATTGCAGTGGCTTCTCTTGTTGTGGAGCACGGGCTCTAGGCGCACGGGCTTCAGTAGTTGTGGCACGCAGGCTCAGTAGTTGTGGCTCGTAGGCTCTAGAGCACAGGCTCAGTAGTTGTGGCGCACGGGCTTAGTTGCTCTGTGGCATGTGGAATCTTCCCAGACCAGGGCTCGAACCCATGTCTCCTGCATTGGCAGGCGGATTCTTAACCACTGCGCCACCAGGGAAGCCCCTAAATATATTTAGAATTGCATCACACGGTGTTATAATTTTGTTTCAAACATCAAATATAATTTACAAAACTCAAGTGGAGAAGGAAAGCCTATTGTAATTCTCCGTATCTTTTTCTTATATGTGTTTTCCTTCCTTTCTGACATTCCAAATTTCCTTCTTTTACTGTTTCCTTTCTGTTTAGAGACTTTTCTTAGTCATTCCTTAGGGCAGGTCTGCTGGTGACAAATTCTCTTAATTTTCATTCATCTGAGAATGTCTTGATTTCACCTTCATTTCTGGATGATATTTCCCCTGGGTATAGCATTCTGGACACAGGTTTTTTTTTTTTTTTTTTTTTTGACACTTGAGAAATATTGTGCTACCTTTTTCTGGACTCCTTGGTTTCTTATGAGAAATCTGCTGTCACTCCAGTTGTTTTTTCTGTATGGTAAGATGTTTTTCTCTGGCTGCTTTCAAGATCTCTTTTTTTGTCTTGAGTTTTGAGTTTTCAGACATTTAATGATGATGTGTCTTGGCACAGATTTGTTTGGTTTTTCCTGTTTGGTGTTTGCTCAGCTTCTTGAATCTAGAGGTTTATGTCTTTTGCCAAATTGATGAAGTTTTCAACCATTATATACTTAACTATTTTTCAGCCTCTTCCTCTCTCTCCTCTCTTCCTGGACTCTGATGATGTGAACGTATGATCTCTTGTTATATTCCCACAGGTCCCTGAGACTCTTTATTATTTTTTTCAGAACATTTTCTCTCAGTATTCAGTTTGGATGATGTCTGTTGTTCTGTCTCCTGGTTCACTGAGTCTTTCCTCTGTCTTCTCCATTCTGCTGTTGAGCTTCTCAACTAAGCTTTATGTTTCAGTTATTAAATGTTTTAGTTCTTAAATTTCCATTAAAAATATATTCTATTTCTGGGCTTCCCTGGTGGCGCAGTGGTTGAGAATCTGCCTGCCAATGCAGGGGACATGGGTTCGAGCCCTGGTCTGGGAAGATCCCACATGCCGCGGAGCAACTAGGCCCGTGAGCCACAACTACTGAGCCTGCGTGTCTGGAGCCTGTGCTCCACAACAGGAGAGGCCGCGATAGTGAGAGGCCCGCGCACCGCAATGAAGAGTGGCCCCCGCTTGCCGCAACTAGAGAAAGCCCTCGCACAGAAACGAAGACCCAACACAGCCAAAAATAAATAATAAATAAATAATAAATAAATTAAAAAAAATTTGTTTCTTTAAAAATATATATATATATATTCTATTTCTTGGTTGAGACTTTCTTTACTGAGGCTTTCAAATTTATCATTTGCTTCAATCATGTTTGTAATTGCTTGTTGAAACATGTTTATCATGGTGGCTTTAACATCTTTGTCAGCCAATTCTAATGTCTGCCAGCTCACTGATGACATCTATTGATGGTCTTTTTTTTCACTCAGTTTGAGATCTTCCTGGTTCTTGGTGTGATGGGTGATTTTTATTGGAAGCCTGTGGCCTGCTCTTGTGGAGGAGGGGGTCCTGCCTTGTTATTGTCTGGTGGAAGTAGAGGTCTGAGTTCCCCAGCAAAGAAGTCTTTGCTGTTGTAGGTGAAGGGGGGGCCACAGTTTTCTCTGTGGTGTTTGGCTGGAGCAGAGCAGTCATTCTCTAAAAGTTTTCTGTCCTGCCAGGCTGCCTCTTTTCTGATACTTTGGCTACAGAGAGCAGACTTTTGTTGTTTTTACTGGGGGTGGGGTGGGGTGGTATCTTTGCCCTTTGACAGTTCTGGGTTGCAGCCTTTTTCATATCCAAGTCTGGAATATATGAGGCAAAAGAAAAGCTGGGCATCTCCTATTGTGTTGTCACTTGGGTCCTGGTCTACCATCTTCTCTCCACCTTTCAGTGTGTTTTATGTTTGTTTTATATATAATGTTCAGGGCTTTTAGCTGTACTTAGGGAAAAGTAGGTCTTCTTTCCATTCCAGAAGCAAAAGAACATGAATTCCTTTTATAATAAGAAGAAATAGGATGCAATAATGTTTCATCAAATGTTGCAGGTTAATTGGGTTGCAGAGATTAGAGAATGAACAGAAGACTGCCTTCCAGCTGAAATAAACTTGAGGGAAAACTCAAGGGGCTGCTTGTAACAGACCGAATAATAAAAGCAGCTCTTTTGCTCATAAACTTTTCTGTTTAAATATTTTGACCAGAGTCTCCAATGAAGTTTTGTCTGTTTACATTCATCCACGACTAAGGAAGGCTGATGCAAGGAACGATTGCAACCCCGTGTAGTTCATAAAATTAATAACTGAGAAATTGGACTTTTGCTTCCCCATTCTTATTTTGCTCTGGCTTTTAGCTGAACCAGTGATTATTTTTCGTACCAGAAGCCCTTCCCCAAAGGTCTGCTTAAGTGTTCCAGCAGATCGGGGAAGCCGCAGGGGGGGTGGCACACGGGCAACTGCAGCCCACGGCCGACCTGCAGCCTCCTCTTTCCGGCTGCAGGCGCCCCTGTTCCCGCTCCTCGAACCCAAACCATTTCCTCCCTCAGAAGGGAGAGCAGGGATGAGGTTTCCAGATTCAAAAGGAGGCTGAAAACAACCTCAGCCCTTTTTATGGTGCTTCCTTTCCTGGGCAGCACGTGAGGGGGATTGCAGTGTGTTCTGAGGACAGGACAGGGCAGCAGCAGGCCCTGCAGTGTCCCCAAGTCCCTGGCCCTCTCTTCGTGCTCTGGCCCCGCCGTTCTCACCTGCGACACAGGCTGCACCGACGTGACGCCACGTGTGTGGGGGGGGGGGCAGGGGGAGGAGGACTCTTGCTGACTCTCTCCTCGTTGTCGGGGTCACAAGGACAGTCAGTGCCCTTTGGTTCTGGGGACAGTGACATCCTGTGGTCCATTCGTCCCTCAAACACACAGAGTGCTGACTCTCCGACGCCGTGTACCCAGCGTCACAAGATTCTTGTCGTACCGTCTGGCGACGTCTCTGTGGGGAAACACGTGACTGCCCTCTTGACAGCCACACGGTGAGGCTTTTCATAGCCTGGTGCCCAAAGGGAGGCGGAGAGTAGGTCAAGCGTGGAGAAGGCCCGGCGGGCACCTGCTCAGTCGGGAGAGAGTGCCAGGGAGAGCTGCTTCCCATCCCTGCAATGCACGGACTCGCCATGTCCCTACTTGTCACACACAGCTTGTAAAAGACGGGGGAAAGCGTGGGCCTGGCTACAGCCCCCCATGCAGGTCGAGTCGAATCCAAGAACTGGGTTGTGTTTTGCATCGAAAGCTGTGCTCCCCCATTTCCTCCTCCTTCCCTTGTGTCCCTGCTCCCAGCTGGACCAAGCAGATTAGTATTAATTCCAGTTTCTTCCATCTTTCTTGGCTCCTCTGTAACTTAAAAATCCAATAAACTAGGGGAAAAAAGCGAATCACTCCGAACCCTTGTTGTAGTTCCTACTCTGCCACGAACAGGCTGGGCCACCTGGAGCAATCACCCCACCTTCCCTGAACTTTGGTTTCCTAATTGTCACAGTCAAAGGGCTGGGCCCTGTGGCAGCCCATCGGAGGGGCACTGGCTTTGGGCATCAGCCCAGATGCTGTTCTGCCTCCAGGATTCAGACCGAAAAGTTAGAAGCACTCTTTCTTGTTGTGCACAGAATATCTTCTGATGACTTAGTTCCACCTCAAACACATTTTAAGAACGTTACTCTCTACTTCTGTAAGGGAGGTGGGGGATGAGCACGGCCGTGCCGTCTGTCCTCTCGGGAGGTGGAAGGTGTGTCTGGACAGGAGGCGCCAGTGCTGTGCCGAGGGCGTGTTCTTACTGGCTCTTTACTTGCGGGAGAGTTCTTTTCTTCTCCACTTAGGTTTCTCGTTCCTGGGGGCGATCTGATCTTAGCAAGGATGACCCTCAGACAAGACAAAGTTTTATTGATATGATCAATTCCTGACCTTGAGATATCGAGAGACTTGTTTCTTATTCAAAAACAAACTGCAGGGACTTCTCTGGATGTCCAGTGGTTAAGACCCGGCGCTTCCACTGTAGGGGGCACGGGTTCAATCCCTGGTCGGGGAACTAAGATCCTGCATGCCGTGCTGCACGGCCCACCCCCCAAAATAATAATAATAAAAAAATAGAAACAAACTACACATTTGGACTCTTACCCTGTGGGTGAATGGGGGCCTCAGAGGATGGTGTGATCCCCAAAGTGCCAGGTCCTTTACTATTTACACAGGTCCCTCTGGTGACAGCACGGGAGGAGGTCTGGAAGGGAGGGGAGATGGGCAGAGACTTGTGGTCCCGGGGAGAGCTGACAAGGGTTTAGGTTGGGGCAACACGCCGGGGGGACAGGGGATTCCAGAAATATGTAGAAGTGAAGTGAGCAGGCCTCGGGGAAGGGTAGGGTGAAGGGTTGAGGGGAGCTGAAGGAAGAGGCTTTCAGTCTGACGACGGAGCAGGGAAGACCAAGGTGCAGGCTGTTGGTGAGGAGCAGATTCGGGGCAGGAGGCAGGAGTGCGCTCAGCCCTGCTGGGGTGCTTGTGGGGGTCCGGGTGCCACTGCTCCACGGGGGGCCGGGCTGACCCTGAATGAGGCGGGTAGACCTGGGGGCTTCAGCACAGGAACGGGGAGCGGTTATTGACCTGTGAGTACCCACTGGCGTCTTGGGACCAGGGGATTTGGCTTCTCAATCCTGGACAGAAGGAGGACGGCCTCCAGGAGGTCATAACCCGCCCTAATAACCCATATCCCATGGGAAGGAAGGGGCATATGTGGAGAGAAGGGACTGTCCCCGCGCCCTTCCTCTGCCCCACACGCTGTTGTCCTGGGCTCTCATGTGGTCATCGTGTCTTCCTGGGTGAGCTCCTGACATCTTGCGGGGGTGGTACTGGTCCAGGGACCCCGCAGAGTGGCTGGGCCCGCCCATCAGTGAGGACTGTCCGTCGGGAGGAGCTGTAGGGAAGGGAGTACGGGGCAGGGTTTGAAATATCTGCTGACCTCAGACCTCTGTCCTTTAAGCTCACTCTACTGTGCTCACCCTAATTCCAGGGTGCGCTTCCCTTTTGGAAACACTGCAGTATACCAGTGATCTAAACCGTGATGTGAATGAGTTCACCTGTGCAGAGCACATGAGATGATGGTAAGACGGTAGCGGGAGGGGGACGCAGGGAGAGACTGGACGCTGTTAGCAGGCGTGCTCAGAGAAGACCCCCGAGCCCTGCACGAGCAGGATGGCCCTACAAGGCCTGGGCACGGTCCGGGCAAGGGCGGGGATGCTCCAGGGGCATCTCAGGGGCGGGTCTGCTGGCAGCTCATGTTTTCCTGGTAAAGTGGGAGACAAGAGATGAGGGAGGTGGAGCTGGGGCAGGGGGCCCGAGGAGCAGTGGGAGGGGGCTGAGCCAAAGTGGGGGCCAGCACTGTCCCGACGAGGGCGCCAGCTGTCACCTTGCTGGACCAGGGTCTTGGGCCCAGGCCCACCCAGGACAAGGTTCAGTTAAGGAGGGGGGTTCCTGGCTTTCTGGGCCAAGTCACTGGCCGAGGCGGGTATTCTGCCTTGAGCTGCTGGGGAGGATGCGGCCTCGCCTTGCGGGACGGGCTAAGGCATGATGGACACACACCTGTGACGCGGGCCCCACGGCTGTTAGCTGATTCCACCTGCTTCTTTTTGCTTTTTTAAAAAGTGGCTATGAGAAAATTTAGCATTACATCTATGCCACTGTTAAAAGAGGTGGCATTCATTTTGATAATATAGTTTATTTAAGTCACTATCTTCTAAAATATTATTTCAATCTGTAATCCATACACAAATTATCAATGAGACATGGCACACCCTTTTTCACGCTGAGTCTTCGACACCCGGTGTGTGTGTGTGAGGCCCTTCCCGCATGCTCCAGTGGCCTCCTGTGGCCGGTGGCTGCCGTACTGGACGCTGCAGCTCCAAGAGGAGCTGAGGCAGGGAGCGTGCTGCGTGGCTGTCTTGTGCGAGGCTCAGGGCCCCGTGAAGGGAGGGGGTGTCTTCTCGGGCAGGTGAACCCCGCCCTCTGGGAGGAGTGGGTGGAGGTGAGTGGAGGTGAGTAGGAGGGGCACCTGCCACATCTGGGAGGGACTCCTCCTGGGCTGGACGCTACAGGGACACATTTCCTAAAACATGCCCTTATTCTCTGAGGCGGTCGGCAGAAGATGAGGAGCCGCCACAGTGACCCCAGAGCCCAGGGCTACACGGGGAGGCCCTCCCCCTCAGGCCTGGAATCTTCTGGTGCCTTCTCCTGGGCGCCGGCCAGCACGTCCTGGAGGAGCACGGATCTCCCTTCGCCCGCAGGGAGCTGAGAAGGGGCTGGTTAGGGGTTGGTTGTGACGGTAGAGTCAGGCTGGGGGCCTGGTGTCAGGGACAGAAGCTCCCCTCGCTGTGTGACTCCCACACCACCAGCCCCTGCAAGGCCGCGAATGCTGGGATGTCCGTTTTGACCGTCCAGATACGATAATGAGGTCAGAAATTGGTCTTTTCTACCAAAACCCAAGAACAGACCCGTGATAAACATGGCAGCCTTGGTAATCTCATGTTTTGTCTTTAAATATCAGTTGTGTCTTTACTGAGGAGCCACATCTCGAAAGCCTGGTTCTCCTGCAAACCTTTCTTACAAGTAGTTTCTTTTCTCAGTGCTTCGTCTTCCTGTGGCACAATCAGGGTCCAAGCGAGATGTCATAGCCTGACGGGGCGGCCGGCACGGCCAGGACCCCGGGAGGGCACCTGACCGCCAGAGTACGCCCGCGCCCCCTCGGGCCTCGGCGAGTTCTGGGAACCAGGAAGGGGGTGGCCTTGCTGTCCTTCCCGGGATGTGAACCGATTCCAAGCCCAGGCCCACCTCAGGGGCCCTGGGGTTAGCGCACCTGGGGCGGCAGGGCAGGGGCTGTGGCTGGAGGGCCCAGTGCTGGGAGGTGGGAGGCGGCCTGCAGAGGCCCCCTGGGCGTGGTAAATGGGCCGTTTGTGCACTAGGAACAGCCCAGTATCCCAGGAATGCGGCCCTGGCCCAGAGCTGGGAAAGAACCAAGCTGAGAGCCGAGAAATCATAATAAAACACCACTCCCGGGAAACCACTTAAATGAATCACTGCTAAGGTAATAATAACCCTTTTGGCAAATGCATTTTCTCTGCCCCAAGCCAACACATATTCAGTCCTACAAGGGCCCTGTGACAGGAGGTGGTGGGCAGCCCCCGCCAAGCGGACGTTCTTGCGGCCCTTAAATTTGGTTCTTTTCACAGGGCTGGGCCTGATGAGGAATTTAGAGGACTCTGATGCTTAATGAAACATTCCGGGGCTGTATTTATTTAACAGATACATGCATTTATTGGGGTCCTAGACAGAGCAAAATAAGCTTTTAAAAATATCTTTATATCGATCTCATTTATAGCTTTTTTCATATTAAGCAATTTTTGGGGCCAAGAGAATTGAAAATACCCTGAAGAATGCTATGTTGGCAGCCTGAGGATATTGAAAGAGCTATTGATCATTTTCTCCCTGTTAAACTCAACCCCATGCAACATGGTGACAAGTGGCCAGTGGAAAGGCCAAGGGCGAACGAAATCAATTCACCTCTTCTGCACGTGGTGATCTCAGATTGGAGGTGCCTGTAGCAGCCGGGGGTGGGATGCGGGCGCTCCCCCGACAGGTGCCAACTCCGGCCAAGCGACTGATCTTCACTCCCTCTGCTGCAGGGAGACCTCCCTGGAGGCGGTTCTGGTGACCCTGCTGGGTGCGACATGCTTTTGCCTCTCTCCTGACTCAAATCGACCTGGGGTCACCCTGAAGACTTCACTCTCCCTCAGGCTTCAGTTTCCTTGTCTTAAAATTAGGGGAAAGGGCTATTTCAGCCAGCAAGCCTGAAGCCCCCGACTGCCACCAGCACCTCCCATGCCTGCCCGGGACAGACAACAACTGTCCATGGGTGACACCACCTTCACTGAGGACAGACGCGGTCTCAGGGTCGCCCTCTGCAGACGGCCCACAGGCTGACACTCTGCTGGTCAGGAGACTGATCCTGTGGGCCATCCTGTTTGCCCTCAGGACACCAGGTCATCCGTTGGTTCACTCACACGGTCACTCCCGTGGTCCCTTTACTGTCCGCTCAGTGCTGTGGGCGGTAAAGGTCACACAGGGCTTCCAGCCCCAGGTTGTCTATTAAGCCAGAGTGCACTGGGAGTCAGACAAAGATACATGATGAGGATTCAGGTTAGTACAGCATGTGATTATAGGGCAGGGCAGGAATCTCCTGCAGATTTATCAGAAAGAATAAAATAATGATGTTCCTTTACTTAACAAATATCTATTGCTGGCCTATGACAGGCAAGGCCCCAGTCTGGGCTTTGTAAGAAACAGGAGTGTGGATTAGGTGTGCTTACCATGAGGGTGCATGTGTGCCTCTGTGTGTGTGTGCTTGCACTCCCATGCCCCTGGCTGGGGCTGCAGACAGAGGAGCAGGTCATGTTTGGAGCCCCATTAGGACACTGGACGCCTTCCCAGAAATACACGTGGATTCTTACTAAATTTTTCACCACTTCTTGTGCTGAGTGGTATTTATCAATTGCCACTTAAAAAGAACAGGTGGCCAAACTCCTCAACTATGACATAAAATACACGCACGTATCTGAGTACACACTCAAGTGTCCGTGTAGACTGATAGGATAGCATGACATTAGCCTTAAAAATATGTGTGTGTGTATATATGTGTGTGTGTATGTCTATATAGTGTTAACAATCTACCTACATATACATACATACACCCATGATTTAATTTTTCTGACAGTAATTGCAGTGACTGTTCATTGTAGAAAATTTGGTAAACAGAGAAAATGTAAAGAAGAAAGCGTAAACCTGGTTACCCACCATTCTGAGAAACACTGTGAATATTTTACAGGTTTTCTTCCAGCCTTTTGTGGCATGCACACTCATGTAATTGTGTCCTGCAGGGGCCCTGCAGTCCAGGTGCTGGCTGGCGCTTGCCACCAAGCTCTGAGGGCCCAGGGGTCCCTGGGAGACCCAGGGGTCCCAGGGCACTCTCCCAGGGAGATCCGCAAACTGCCAGTTGTGTGGGAGCACATTGGTGGTTCTCACACAGCCCATGGGCTGTCGAGGCCACTTCAGACCTTTGTCCCTGGGCCTGGCACCCTTTGTTACTGAACCAAACTTGCCTGCCACGCAGCAAAGCTAATCTACTGACGCTGGGTTGTGGTGAAGGAAAGTACAGCATTTATTTGCAGGGCGCCAAGAAAGGAGAATGGGCAGCTAATGCTCAAAAGACCCAAACTCCCTGATGGTTTTCAGGGAATGGTTTTTAAAGGCAACATTTGGGGTGAGGGTTGCAGCTCATGGACTTTCTTCTGATTGGTTGGTGGTGAGGTAACAGGGTGTTGTTTTGGCAATCTTAACTATCAACCTTCTGCTTTCAGCTAGTCTGGGGTCTACGTGCTTGTGGTCAGCATGTAGTCACCATCCTCCACCTGGATGGGGTCTTAGTTTCTGCAGAATAACTCAAAGATACACATCAGATTGTTATATACATTCCTTGAGGAGGAACTAGGATTCTGTTTATTGTTTAAGCTATCATTACTTTTCTTGCTTAACTGCTTTTCCTTTGTTTCTGCATTCCTTCACTTCCCTAATTAGTAACTGCTTGAGTCTGCTCTTTGGAACTCAGGGAAGGCCTAGGGGATTACAGCCTTATTCTACAAACAAGAAACAGGACATGGAGGGGCTTTTGTACGTGGGAAGGCCCCACCGTGTCCTGCTCGGTTTCAATCCCCCCTTTTCTTTGACTCTCCTCAATCCTGAGGGGAATGGGGGTGAGATAAGGAGGGGAATAAAATTTTGGATAGAGAGGTTTATCATAAACTTGGCAGGGGGACTTGGTTTTAAGGGGGACTTGGCTTCACCTTTGCCTTGGTGTCCTTGGCTGGCTCCCTGCCCCCTCCCCACTCTGTGGCCTCTTTTTTCAATGTGCTGGTTGACAGCAAGGCCTTTTCTGGACCCGATGCCTCCACCCCCAACAGAGGTGCATTTCCTTTGCATCCAGGGTGGACCCCAGGTCACTGAGCTTGGCCAGCTATGTAACTGGCAGGCCTCAGTACCAAATGAAAACACAGGGCCCCTTGTTCAAAAAGCAGGAAAACAAACCTTTTCCTGTGGTTTCTCTCTTGACCTGTCACAGTGTTTTTTTATTACACGTGCAGACCCTCACAGGAGCCTGGGCCCACCCTGTGACTTACCTGCCCACAGCCCTCCTGGGCAGGTCGTTGGGCTGGGGAGCAGTGAACTCCTTTGTCCCACTGGACTTTGTTCACCAAACACAGGTTCAAAGGAAATTGTGAAGAATCTCAGGATAGTGATGGCAGAGCACTGACCACCATGTGCAGGGCCCCCTTCTGAGTGTGGGGTGCTGTGTGCTGTGTGACTTCATGGTCACATGCCCAGGGAGCCAGCCCAGTGGCTGAGGAGGGACAAAATTCAGAAAGGCTGAGGCCATAGGAGTGACACCGTGTTGCACCGGAATGTTGGCCTGGGCTCAGGCCTGGACCCAGGGGGAGGACTGCCCAGGCCCCTCCAAGGCAAACGGCCGTCACGGTCCTGAGGCCAGGCCTTGCTCTCACCTGCCACCAGAGCAAAAGCAATTTCTCTAAAACATGTGGGTTTACCTGCTAATCATGTTATTCTGCTCTTCTGTCCTTTTATTACCTCTTTTTAAAAACTCACTTTTGCACAAGTGTAGAGTGGGATTTGGAAGGAAGGCAGGGTGAATTTTGGTGGGAATCTCTCATCTTGCAGACGATCGTTCCCTTGCTCGTCCCTGCAGTGGGAGCTGGAGCATCTGATGGTCGCAAATCGTTCACGCTGGGTTCAGACAATTTATGTGACAAGTGAACCCTCCGGCTAACTCTGCTGTATTTAAAAGACCCAAGAGAGGGCTGCCCCAAGGGGTGCCCAGCTGGGCCCTGACTGCACGTCCATCACAAAGCTGTTTAAAAGAAACTGCCTCGGGGCACACCCAGCTCGCGAGGCGGGAAGGCTGCCGATGGATCAGATGCAGAGGGATATCCAGATAGGAAACACCTGTTCCCCACCTTGAGCCTGGCCAGGCGCTGTTTCATATCTGTGTTTTCCTTTCAGTTCATTCAAACTCAATATCGAGGTGAAATTCAGTACATCATCAACCTAAAGCTACCAAACCAAATACATAAATGGTGGGATTTAAAACATGTGCTGCAGTGGGGCCGAGTCTGGCCTCTGGCCAGCCCAGGCTCGTGTACAATGGGGCAGTGTGTGCTCCGGGCCCTGCCAGAGCTTTGAGACCACAGGCACCCCGGGTGGCCCAGCCGGGATTGAGTCCGAGGATGGCTCCGGTAGGGCCGAGGGAGCTGGGGGCTGCGGGGGGCTCTAGCCTGCAGATGGGAGCCCCCCACCCCAGGCCAGCCGTGCGGTGTGGGGAGTGAGGATGCCAGACCTGCTGGGGGAAGGTGTGGAAATCTGACACAGTTGTCAGTGTTTTGCCTTCTAAATCACCTTGGGCTTCACAGTTGAAATGCGTCCTGAACTTCCCACCCCAAACGTCTTGGGCCGGTGGCGGGGGTGCAGAGCGGGGAGCCCGGCCTGCTTCTCGCTTTCCAGACTCGCAAGTCGTAATTCTTTCTGCCCGGGCGGCTGGTCACGGGCTGAATTCCGGACGCGCCGCTGAGACTGTGTGAGAATCCTGGGAATATCCTGGGACCCTCCACCTCCCCCGCTCTCTGCAGGGAGGGACCAACCAGAGCAGTTCTGTTTGGGGTTTGCTTTTCCAGGGTCACTTCTGGCTGCGAGAGCCTGGCTCCTGTCACTAAGGTGTGATCCGTTGACCACTTTCAACCCAGCAGGTTGGCCTGTCACCTCTGCCCTCCTGTGCAGTGACACCCTGTCCAAGCTGGGGGGACCGTGGCTCCCAGGAGCCAGTCTCAAGCATGTTGTCAGACGTCCAAGATACCTGGACACCCCGCTGGGCTCAGGACTGGACACGTGACCCTGCTCGCAGTGCCCACAGGCTGAGTGGCTTCTGGTCTCGGGGGACTCAGGACTCAGGGACCCCACGGGCATTGGTCCCATCCTGCCTCTCTCCTGTTTCTTCTCTGTTCTCAGTCTCTCCTCAGTGTCCATGTCAACTGCAGGAAGGATGTTTCCAGGAGGGTGCATTTGTGTCCTGGGCCCCTGGGCAGATTGTATTAATTATGTATTAATCATGGCCAATTCTGTATTGGCTCTCGAACGTCTATTACTCTCACCTCCTCCATTCGTCTGCTGAATCACAGGCCGAGACTAACGACCCACGTGGTTCATGTCTTCACTGCAGACTAGCTTTCTTGGGCCCCTGACCACTGACCCAGAGGGGACGTTTCCCCTAGGCTCCTCCCGCCACCACGGTCATAACGGCACATTCCAGCTGCTCTGTTGGTCCGCTTCCCCACCCCCTCGTGTGGCAGGCGCTGTGCCTCCTTCTCCGGGGGAACTGGGACAATTAAAACCCTTCTTTCAATGGCATAAGCCTCTCCGGGTCATCACTTGGTCTCTGTGATAAATTTAAGACCTGGACACAATACACAAATGACCACAAATGTGGCAGCTTAAAATAACACAAATTTATTCTCCTTAACAGTTCTGGAGGTCAGAAGTCCAAAGTGAATCCTTCCTGGGGCTCTGAGGAGAAGACACCTTTTCTTGCCTTTTCCAGCTTCTGGAGGCCGCCTGCATTCCTCCGCTCACGGCTCCCTCCTCCTGCGCCTCTTAGGGTGTCAAATCTACAACCACCAGACTGTGGTGCGCTGAATAATGGCCCCCAAAAGATGTCCATGGCCTAATTCCTGGAGCCTGTGAATGTGACCTTATGCGGCAAAAGGGTCTTTGCATGTGTGATTAAGTTACGGATCTTGGGACGGGGTGGGGGGTGTCCTGCATTATCCTGAATGCAGGTGGCCTCTGGAAGTGGGAAAGGCAAGGAGACGGACTCTCCCTGGAGGACTGCAGCCCTGCTCACACCTTGATTTTAGCCCCCTGAGTCTGATTTTGCATTTCTGAGCTCCAGACTGTAAAATAATCAATTTGTGTTATTTTAAGACACTAAATTTGTGGTAGTTTGTTACAGCAGCAGTAGGGAACTAATACAGGTGTTCCCAGAATTTAGGGGAGGCGGGTTAGTTAAAAGGGGTGAGGGAGGAGGGGACTTGGCTTGAAGCTGCCCATACTGAGGGCATGAATTGTTTTTACCTAGAATTGATGTTAATTCAGGATTCACATGGTCCCGGCGTGTGTGTGTGAGATGAAGATTCAGGCTGATGCTGTCCCCGCACAATTCACCCCGCTTCCTGGACTTCTGCTGAAATTTCTCAGTCTCTACTCTGGTGTTAGCTTGATATTTTCCTAGGTTAAAAAAAACCTTATTTCTTTAAACAATTAATTGTTCTTTCTATCAGTTACACATGCAGAGAATTTTAAGAGTCAGTGCAGCCCTTTCACAGGTCCCCTCCTACAATTCCTCACTTTCACTCTTGGCAGCCAGTTCTGCTGGTATTGACCCCATATCACTGAATAACATGTTTACATGGCTACTTCTCAATTTTTCAAATCTGTTGACTTTCTACCACGTAGGGGTCCAGCTCTCTTTGAGCCCCTCACTTACATCCTGCCCCCACCTCACAGACACACACACTTACACACACACGGACACACACACACACACACACGCATGTGTGCACACCTCCCTCCGTCTTTCTAAGCTCCACCCTCACCCGAATGCCCTGAAGCACCCTGACTACGTCAGCCGGCCCCCTTGGAAAGTGAGCCGGACCCCCAATCCAGGGACAGGTGTGAGGGTGGGCCCAGTGTGGCTATTGTTTCAGGAGCAGGAGACCCCGGGCAGGGGGGACGCCATCGGGCAGGTTCCAGGTTCTCTTCACCTGAAGAGAGACCCCTGGGGGACAGGGCAGGCACTCTCCATCCGGAGCTGGGAAGGCTGGGGTGCACAGAGGGCACCCTCCTCTGGGCCCCCGTGGGGGCAGCACTGATGACCCCGCTGGAGCAGGGTGGGCCCTGGTCCTTGGGTGCTTCTGGGCTTGGAGGACACCTTGACTGGCTCTGGGGTTGGCCTCTGTGCTCTTCTGGCAATGCCGGCACAGGGAAGCGAGGAAGGGGCAGCCTGACTCCAGAGCTCAGCAGGGATGTCCCCGTGACCATCTTGGAGAAGGTCTCCTTATCCAGGTGGGTGGCCACCTTCTATCCGGTGTCAGGACAGCTGCCTTGGGCAGCTGTGAGTTAGCGGTGGGCTGTGGGACTGCGCCCTGTCCCTCGCTCTGGCCCCACCGCTGTGCAGACGCTGCTGTGCTCTGTGCAGGTGGCCCCAGCAAGTGCCACGCTAATGCCCGGAACAGGAGAGCATAACTCTGGAAAAGGGTCTCTTCCGAGTGTAATTCAGTTGAGGATCTTCAGATGAGATCATCCTGGATTTTCTGGGTGGCCTTAATCCAACGACAAGTGTTCTTAAAAGAGACAGAGAGGAGGGACATAGACACATAGAGGAGAAGGTGACATGAGACTGGTGACATGTAGCCACAACCCAGGAACACCAATAATCACCAGAAGACAAGGAAGGACCCTCCCCTCGAGCCTCTGGAGGCAGCATGTCCCGGCCTCCAGAACGTGAGAGAATGAATTTCTGTTGTTTTAAGCTGCCCTGTTTTGGTACTTTGTTATGATAGCCCTGGGGCATTAATACAACAGGCAAGAGACGAATTCAGGGAGATGCCATATTGAGGCCACATGGCAGCTGTGGTGGTGGAGATTTGTGTGTGTGAGTCTGTGTGTATGCATATGTGTGCACATGTGAGTGTGTATACGTATGAGTGAGCATGTGTGTGCATGTGAGTGTGTACATGCCCGTGTTTGTGTGTCTGTGCTCATGCATGCCTGTGCAGGGAGTGGGGATTCAGGTTCCTGGGTGTCTGGGAGGTTTGCAGGAAGGGTGGTACCTCTGCGGTGGTCTTGGTTTCAGAAGCCTTGGCTGTGGCTGCAGCTGGGATGTTCAGGGGCAGGAGATGGACCACAGCACCACGACCCACCGGAGCTTCCTACAGCTATGGTGCTCCAGTCCAGGAGACTTCCTCCTGCCCCATTCTTTGAACCTCTGGGATCCTCAGCCACAACTTGGGATCCCAGAAAAGGTCATGTAGAATCCCGTTCAGCCTCATTCCATCTGAGGCTGGCAAAGCAGCTCAGGATTCTCACAGCCCGTGTGATTCCTGTGCAGGTTGGGGTTGAGGTTACGTTAGGGTTAAGGATGCAGGGATCTCAATCATGGGTGAATCTGGAGACAAGATGGTCCCTTTCATCATCCCATAGTCAGTCTTCGATGAGGGACCCCTAAAGTGGGAGTTGGGACCAGTAGAGAGACAGCTAAGCTTGAGGTGGCTCAGGTCACCAATCGGACACTAAAGGAACAAAGGGAAGGCAGTTCTGCCCATCTGGGGCCTGACCCATACCCGGGAGTCTGAGCAAGGGCAGTGGGCGCCCTCTGTGGCCATGAAGCCCACAGTCACTTCCCCGAACACTCAGCTGCCGGTGACAGCTGGGCCATGGTCTTTCTCCATCTGGTCCTCTGTCCATTCATCTTGGCTAAAACCAAGGATGGCCTGACATTGAGGGAGACTGCTAGCATGGAAGATGGTACGAAGATGACAAACAGAACTATTGGCTCTGCAGAAAGTAGACACAGCTCAGGGAACATTAAACAATGTTTAAATTAAATTACAATTGGAAAAAAAATTTTTATAGCTACTTATGGGGACAGATGTTAACTAGACTTGTGATCATTTCACAATATATACAAATATGGAATCATTATACTGTACACCTGAAACTAATATAGTGTTATATGTCAATTTCACCTCAATGAAAAACAAACATGTGAAAGAACAAAAAAAATTTTAATTAAAAATTAGAGTTTAGAAGGACCTTCAAGGTGGTGGAGGAGTAAGACGTGACGATCACCTTCCTCCCCACAAATACATCAAAAATCATCTACATGTGGAACAACTCCTATAGAACACCTACTGAATGCTGGCAGAAGACCTCAGACTTCCCAAAAGGCAAGAAACTCCCCACGTACCTGGGTAGGGCAAAAGAAAAAAGAAAAAACAGAGACAAAAGAATAGGGACGGGACCTGCACCTCTGGGAGGGAGCTGTGAAGGAGGAAAAGTTTCCGCACACTAGGAAGCCCCTTCACTGGCGGAGACGGGGGGTGGTGGAGGGGGGAAGCTTCGGAGACACGGAGGAGAGCGCAGCAGCGGGGGTGTGGACGGCAAAGTGGAGAGATTCCCGCACAGAGGATCGGTGCCGACCAGCACTCACCAGCCCGAGAGGCTTGTCTGCTCACCCGCCGGGGCGGGCGGGGGCTGGGAGCTGAGGCTCAGGCTTCGGAGGTCAGATCCCAGGGAGAGGACTGGGGTTGGCGGCGTGAACACAGCCTGAAGGGGGCTAGTGCACCACAGATAGACAGGAGGGAGTCTGGGGAAAACTCTGGACCTGCCTAAGAGGCGAGAGACCACTGTTTCGGGGTGCATGAGGAGAGGGGATTCAGAGCACCACCTAAACAAGCTGCAGAGATGGGTGTGAGCCGCGGCTATCAGCACGGACACCAGAGGCGGGCATGAAACGCTAAGGCTGCTGCTGCAGCCACCAAGAAGCCTGTGTGCAAGCACAGGTCACGCTCCACACTGCCCCTCCCGGGAGCCTGTGCAGCCCGCCACTGCCAGGGTCCCGTGATCCAGGGACAACTTCCCTGGGAGAACACATGGTACACCTCAGGCTGGTGCCATGTCACACTGGCCTCTGCCGTCGCAGGCTCGCCCTGCATTCCGTACCCCTCTCTCTCCCCGACCTGAATGAGCCAGAGCCCCCTAATCAGCTTCTCCTTTAACCCCGTCCTGTCTGGGCGGGGAACGGATGCCAGAGGGCGACCTACGTGCAGAGGCAGGGCCAGATCCACAGCTGAACCCCAGGAGCTGTGTGAACAAAGAAGAGAAAGGGAAATTTCTCTGTGCAGCCACAGGAGCAGCAGATTAAATCCCCACAGTCAACTTGAGGTACCCTTCATCTGTGGAATACCTGAATAGACAATGAATCATCCCAAAATTGAGGCAGTGGAATTTGGGAGCAACTGTAGACTTGGGGTTTGCTGTATGAGACTGACTAGTTTCTGAGTTTTATGTTTATGTTAGTATAGTTTTTAGTGCTTGCTATCATTGGTGGATTTGTTTATTGGTTTGGTTGCTCTCTACTTTTTTTCTTAATTTAAAATTTTTTTAAATTTTAATAATATATTTAAAAATTTTTAAATAACTTTATTTTATTTTTATTTCTTTTTTGGCTCTCTTTTCTTCTGGGCCATGTGGCTGACAGGGTCTTGGTGCTCCAGCCAGGTGTCAGGCCTGAGCCTCTGAGGTGAGAGAGCTGAGTTCAGGACACTGGACCACCAGAGACCTCCTGGCCCCACGTAATATCAATAGACAAGAGCTCTCCCAGAGATCTCCATCTCAACACTAAGACCCAGCTCCATTCAACGAGCAGCAAGCTCCAGTGCTGGACACCCCATGCCAAACAACTAGCAAAACAGGAACACAACCCCACCCATTAGCAGAGAGGCTGCTTAAAATCATAATAAGTTCACAGACACCCCAAAACACACCACTGGACATGGTCCTGCCCACCAGAAAGACAAGATCCAGCCTCATCCACCAGAACACAGGCACCAGTCCCCTCCACCAGGAAGCCTACACAACCTGCTGAACAAAACCTTACCCACTGGGGGCAGACACCAAAAACAATGGGAACTATGAACCTGCAGCCTGTGAAAAGGAGACCCCAAACACAGAAAGTTAAGCAAAATGAGAAGACGGAGAAATATGCAGCAGAAAAGGAGCAAGGTAAAAACCCACCAAACCAAACAAATGAAGAGGAAATAGGCAGTCTACCTGGAAAAGAATTCAGAGTAATGATAGTAAAGATGATCCAAAATCTTGGAAATAGAATGGAGAAAATAGAAGAAACGTTTTAACAAGGACCTAGAGGAAATAAAGAGCAAACAAACAATGATGAACAACACAATAAATGAAATTAAAAATTCTCTAGAAGGAATCAATAGCAGAATAACTGAAGCAGAAGAACGGATAAGTCACCTGGAAGATAAAATAGTGGAAATAACTACTGCAGAGCAGAATAAGGAAAAAAGAATGAAGAGAATTGAGGACAGTCTCAGAGACCTCTGGGACAACATTAAACGCACCAACATTCGAATTATAGGGGTTCCAGAATAAGAAGAGAAAAAGAAAGGGACTGAGAAAATATTTGAAGAGATTATAGTTGAAGACTTCCCTAATATGGGAAAGGAAATAGTCAATCAAGTCCAGGAAGTGCAGAGAGTCCCATACAGGATTAATCCAAGGAGAAACATGCCAAGACACATATTAATCAAACAATCAAAAATTAAATTCAAAGAAAAAAATGTTAAAAGCAACAAGGGAAAAGCAACAAATAACATACACGGGAATCCCCATAAGATTAACAGCTGATCTTTCAGTGAAACTCTGCAAGCCAGAAGGGAGTGGCAGGACATATTTAAAGTGATGAAAGGGAAAAACCTACAACCAAGATTACTCTACCAAGCAAGGATCTCCTTCAGATTAGACGGAGAAATTGAAACCTTTACAGATAAGCAAAAGCTAAGAGAATTCAGCACCACCAAACCAGCTTTACAACAAATGCTAAAGGAACTTCTCTAGGCAGGAAACACAAGAGAAGGAAAAGATCTACAATAACAAACCCAAACCAATTAAGAAAATGGTAATAGGAACATACATATTGATAATTACCTTACATGTAACTGGATTCAATGCTCCAATCAAAAGACACAGACTGGCTGAATGGATACAAAAACAAGACCCATATATATGCTGTCTACAAGAGACCCACTTCAGACTTAGGGACACATACAGACTGAAAGTGAGGGGTTGGGAAAATATATTCCATGCAAATGGAAATCAAAAGAAAGCTGGAGTAGCAATTCTCATGTCAGACAAAATAGACTTTAAAATAAAGACTGTTACAAGAGACCAAGAAGGACATTACATCATGATCAAGGTATCAATCCAAGAAGAAGATATAACAATTGTAAATATTTATGCACCCAACACAGGATCACCTCAATACATAAGGCAAATACTAACAGCCATAAAAGGGGAAATCAACAGTAACACAATAATAGTAGGGGACTTTAACACCCCACTTTCACCAATGGACAGATCAACTAAAATGAAAATAAATAAGGAAGCATAAGCATTAAATGATACATTAAACAAGATAGACTTAATTGATATTTATAGGACATTCCATCCAAAAACAACAGAATAAACTTTCTTCTCAAGTGCTCATGGAACATTCTCCAGGATAGATCATATCTTGGGTCACAAATCAAGCCTTGGTAAATTTAAGAAAATTGAAATCGTATCAAGTATCTTTTCCGACCACAGCACTATGAGACTAGATATCAATTACAGGAAAAAAACTGTAAAAAATACAAACACATGGAGGCTAAACAATACACTACTAAATAACCAAGAGAACACTGAAGAAATCAAAGTGGAAATCAAAAAATACCTAGAAAAAAATGACAGTGAAAACACCATGGCCCAAAACCTATGGGATGCAGCAAAAGCAGTGCTAAGAGGGAAGTTTATAACAATACAATCCTACCTCAAGAAACAAGAAAAATCTCAAATAAAGAACCTAACCTTAACATCTAAAGCAATTAGAGAAAGAAGAAGAACAACAACATAAAACCCAAAGTTAGCAGAAGGAAAGAAATCATAAAGATCAGATCAGAAATAAATGAAAAAGAAATGAAGGAAACAACAGCAAAGATCAATAAAAGTAAAAGCTGGTTCTTTGAGAAGACAAACAAAATTGATAAACCATTAGCCAGACTCATCAAGAAAAAAAGGGAGAAGACTCAAACTGACAGAATTAGAAATGAAAAAGAAGTAACAGCTAACACTGCAGAAATACAAAGGATCATGAGAGATTACTACAAGCAGCTATATGCCAATAAAATGGACAACCGGGAAGAAATGGACAAATTCTTAGAAAAGTACAACCTTCTGAGACTGAACCAGGAAGAAATAGAAAATATAAACAGACCAATCACAAGCACTGAAATTGAAACTGTGATTAAAAATCTTCCAACGAACAAAAGCCCAGGACCAGATGGATTCACAGGTGAATTCTATCAAACATTTAGAGAAGAGCTAATACCTATCCTTTTCAAACTTTTCCAAAATATAGCAGAGGGAGGAACACTCCCGAACTCATTCTACGAGGCCACAATCACCCTGATACCAAAACCAGACAAAGATGTCACAAAAAAAGAAAACTACAGGCCAGTACCACTGATGAACATAGATGCAAAAATCCTCAACAAAATACTAGCAAACAGAATCCAGCAGCATATTGAAAGGATCATACACCATGATCAAGTGGGATTTATCCCAGGAATGCAAGGATTTTTCAATATATGCAAATCAATCAATGTGATACACCATATTAACAAATTGAAGGAGAAAAACCATATGATCATCTCAATAGATGCAGAAAAAGCTTTTGACAAAATTCAACACCCATTTATGATAAAAACTCTCCAGAAAGTAGGCATAGAGGGAACTTACCTCAACATAATAAAGGTCATATATGACAAACCCACAACCAATATCGTTCTCAATGGTGAAAAACTGAAACCATTTCCACGAAGATCAGGAACAAGATAAGGTTGCCCAGTCTCACCACTGTTGTCCAACATAGTTTTGGAAGTTTTAGCCATAGCAATCAGAGACAAAAAAGAAATAAAAGGAATCCAAATCAGAAAAGAAGAAGTAAAACTGTCACTGTTTGCAGATGACATGATACTATACATAGAGAATCCTAAATACTCTACCAGAAAACTACTAGAGCTAATCAATGAATTTGGTAAAGTAGCAGGGTACAAAACAAATGCACAGAAATCTCTTGCATTCCTATACACTAATGATGAAAAATCTGAAAGAGAAATTAAGGAAACACTCCCATTTACCATTGCAACATAAAGAATAAAATACCTAGGAATTAACCTACCTAAGGAGACAAAAGACCTGTATGCAGAAAACTATAAGACACTGATGAGAGAAATTAAAGATGACACAAACAGATGGAGAGATATACCATGTTCTTGGATTGGAAGAATCAACATTGTGAAAATGACTATACTACCCAAAGCAATCTACAGATTCAATATCAAAAAAACAAAAAAGCCAATATCAAAAAATATCAATATCAAAAAACAAAAAAACCCAATCCAAAAGTGGGCAGAAGACCTAAACAGACATTTCTCCAAAGAAGATATACAGGTTGCCAATGAACACATGAAAGGATGCTCAACATCACTAATCATTAGAGAAATGCAAATCAAAACTACAATGAGGTGTCACCTCACACCAGTCAGAATGGGCATCATCAAAAAATCTACAAACAGTAACTGCTGGAGAGGGTGTGGAGAAAAGGGAACCCTCTTGCACTATTGGTGGGAATGTAAATTGATACAGCCCCTATGGAGAACAGTATGGAGGTTCCTTAGAAAACTAAAAATAGAACTACCATATGACCCAGCAATCCCACTACTGGGCATATACCATGAGAAAACCATAATTCAAAAAGAGTCATGTACCACAATGTTCATTGCAGCACTATTTACAATAGCCAGGACACGGAAGCAACCTAAGTGTCCATCGACAGATGAATGGATAAAGAAGATGTGGCACATATATACAATGGAATATTACACAGCCATAAAAAGAAACAAAATTGAGTTTTTTGTAGTGAGGTGGATGGGCCTAGACTCTGTCATACAGAGTGAAGTAAGTCAGAAAGAGAAAAACAAATACCATATGCTAACACATATATATGGAATCTAAAAAAAAAAAGGTTCTGAAGAACCTAGGGGCAGGACAGGAATAAAGATGCAGATGTAGAGAATGGGCTTGAGGACACAAGGAGGGGGAAGGGTAAGCTGGGATGAAGTGAGAGAGTGGCATTGACATATATACACTACCAAATATAAAATAGATAGCTATTAGGAAGCAGTCGCATAGCACAGGGAGATCAGCTTGGTGCTTTGCAACCACATAGAGGGGTGGGATATGGAGGGTGGGAGAGAGACGCAAGAGGGAGGGGTTACTTATATGGGGATATAAGTATACGTATAGCTGATTCACTTTGTTATACAGCAGAAACTAACACAACAATGTAAAGCAATTATACTCCAATAAAGATGTTAAAAAATTAGAATTTAAATTAAATCTAAATTAAATTAAATTTAAAAATTAAAATTAGAATAAAAGAATTATATTAGTATCCTCAGAGAGAATTAAAAATATATTACATCCATAGACTACAATGTTATTAAAAAAAGAACAATTTTAAAGCAAGAACGAGCTGAAAAAAAAATGCAAATATCTTCCTCCTTCATGTCCCGGTGTCCTCTGGTGTCTGGGGTCACTCCTTCCTTTGATACCCAGTAAAGTGGCCTGAGTTTCTGACCCCTGTGCTGTGCAAATCTTGCCTTTGGATTGACTTGCTCACTGGTTCATTTCCTGCACTGCTCTGCTTTTAAAGCAGCGGTTGAAATGGATGCCATTCCTCTACTTTCTCTCCTCAAAACACATCTAACACAGGGCTGTTGTGTGTCCCAAAAGTAACAGAAGGTTTTGGCATCACAGAACAACTGAACCACAGGGAAGAAATACCCTCAAAGCGAATGATCTGGGGTCCAGCTCCCATCCTAGGATCCTGGTTCCATAAATTTGTTATCAGATTAACTTCTTGCTTTGTCTTCACCCTTTTGTTCCATGCTGTTCTGGGGCCAAACAAGACCATGAAAGGTGTTTTCCTAAAGGAGCAGGAATGCCCCATCTGAGACCTGAATAACCTTTTCTTCTCCCCTATGTTGATGTACAGGCAGGATCCTGTAGGACAGTCACAAGGGCAGAGTGGGTATTAGCTTTGTGTTGCTGCCATAACAAACCATCACAACCTCAGTGGCTTAAACAGCACAAGGTACTAGCTCATAGTTGTGTAGTTCAGAAGTCTGACTTCACTCAATTGGGTTCTATGCTCAGGGTCCAAAATTAAGGTGTAGGACCTTAAGGTGCTACAAAGTAATGTGGGCTCTTCTGGGAAAAATCCACTTCCAAGCTCGTTCATATCGGTGTCCTAATATAGTTCTTGAGGATGTCAGGCTTAAGTCCCTGTTTCCTGGCAGGTCTTGCACTTTTCCAAGGAGAAGTCAGAAAACTTTAAATGTAAGGAGTGGAAGGGGCCACATGGAAAGCATGATGAGGAATGTGGGCAGCCTCCAGGAGCAAAAACCAGTCCCTGGTTGACAGCCAGCCAGGACATAAATAAATAGGAGGCATCCAGATTGGAGAGGAAGAAGTAAAACTATCTCTATATACAGATGGCATGGTGCAATGCAAGTCAAAGAGTTTGTGGCCATCTTTAATCCACCCTGTTGGCCCTGGCTAGAACCTCTACTATAAAATATTGAAAAGAAGTAAGAGCAGACATCCTCGTCTTGTTCCTGACCTTAGGGAGAAAGCATTCAGTCTTTCACAATCATGTATAAATTCAGCTGTGGGCTTTTTGTAGATGCATTTTATCAGGTTGAAGAAGTTCCCTTTTGATCCTCATTTGTTGAGTGTTCTTATCACAAAAGGGTATTGGATTTTGTCAAATGCTTTTTCTGCATCTATGGAGATGATCATGTGATTCTTGCTTTTTATTCTATTGATATGATGTATTATAGTAATTGATTTTCAGATGTTGAACCAACCTTGAATTCCTGGGACAAATCCCATTTGGTCATGGTATATAAATCTTTTATATGTTTCTAGATTTGGTTTGCTAGCATTTTATTGATGATTTTTGTATACATATTCATATGAGATATTGGTCTGTGGTTTTCTTTTCTTGTGATAGCTTCCAGCCTTGGTATCAGGAAAACAATGGCCTTGTAGGATGAGTTAGGAGGTATTCTCTATTCTCTCCTCTTCTATTTTTTGGAATAGCTTCTGAAGAATTGGTATTCATTCTTCTTTTAATGTTTGGTAGAATTCACCAGTGAAGCTATCTGAGCCTGGGCTTTTCTTTGTGGGTGTTCTTTGATTACTACTTTGACCTCTTCACTTGCTGTAGGTCTATTCAGATTGTCTTTCTTTTTGAGTAGTTTTGGTAGTTTGTGTCTTTCTAGGAACTTGTCTATTTCATCTAAGTTATATAACTTATTGGCACATAATTTATATATGTATATATATACCATAGTTCATGGCATACAATAGTTCCTTTATACTTTTTATTTCTGCAGGGTCAGTAGTAATGTCTCCTCTTTTATTTTTTTTAAATTAAATTTTATTGGAGTATAGTTGCTTTACATGTTGTGTTAGTTTCTTGCTGTACAGCAAAGTGAATCAGTCATACATATACATATATCCACTCTTTTTTAGATTCCCTTCCCATTTAGGTCACCCCAGAGCATTGAGTAGATTTCCCTGTGCTATACAGTAGGTTCTCATTAGTTATCTATTTTATACATAGTAGTGCCTTCCTTTTTCATTTCTGATTCTAGCAATCTGAGGCTTCTTTCTCCCTCTCTCTCATTTTTAAAAAGTTAATCTAGCTAAAAGTTTGTCAATTTTGTTAATCTTCTCAAAGAACGAGTTTTAGTTTCACTGATTTTTCTCTATTGTTTTTCTATTCTCTATTTCATTAATTTCTGCCCTAATCTCATTATTTCCTCCCTTTTGCTTATTTTAGGTTTGCTCTTCTTTTTCCAGTGTCTTAATGTGGAAGGTTAGGTTATTGATTTGAGATTTTTCTTCTTTTTTTAAAATTGAGGTATAATTGACATGTAACACTGTATTAGTTTTGGGTGTACAACAATACGAGTCGATAGATGTATATATTGCAAAATGATTACAGCAATAAGTCTAGTTAGCATCCATCACCACACAGTTATATTTTTCCCCTTGTGATGAGAACTTTTAAGAGTTGTTCTCTTAGCAACTTTCAAATACACACTACAGTACTGTTAACTATTGTTACCCTGTTGTACATTACTTCCCTAGGACGTATTTTTCTTATAACTGGGAGTTTGTACTTTTTAACCATCTTCACCCATTTTCCTATTCCCTACCCCCTGCCTCTGGCCACCACCAGAGATCTTTCTTCTTACTATAGGCATTTACAGCTATAAATTTCCCTCTGGGCACTGCTTTTGCTGCAACCTATAAATTTTCATAGGTTGTGTTTTTGTTTTCATTCATATCAAAGTATTTTATAATTTCCCTTGTGATTTCTTCTTTGACCAATTGGTTATTTAGGAATGTGTTGTTTATTTTCTTCAATGGTTTCCTCCAGTGTATGCAGTATGAGGTTGCAGCTTTTCCTGATTCTTGAGTTTTTTTCCTGATTCTTGACTTTTTTCCTTTAAAAAGTTAGTATGGTGGGTTAAAGATGGCCATAAATTCTTTGATATTTCTCCTATCAAGAGGTGGGGTCTATAGCTCCCCTTCCCCTACATCTGGACAGGCTCTATGACTGTTTTGGCCAACAGAATGCAGGAGAATTGAGGCTACATGACTTCTAGGGCAAGGTTGGAAGCAACTTTGCAGCTTTTGCTTTGGTATCTTGGAATACTTGCTTGGGAGGGGGTCAGGGTAGATAGCCACCATGTAAGAAATCCAACTACTCTGAGACCACCATACTATAAGAAGCTCAAGCTAGCCATGTGGAGAAGCTACCTGAGGAGTGGGAAGTGCTGACCATCCCTGTACTAGTCTGCTCAGGCTGCCATTACAGAATACCACAGACTGGAGAGCTCGAACAACAGAAATTTATTTTCTTACTAGAGAAACTAGTTCTAGAGACTGGAATTCTGTGATCAGGATGCAGCATGGTCAGTTTCTGGTGCAAGCTCTCTTCCTGGCTTGCAGATGCCCCCTTCTCACTGTGTCCTCACATGGCAGAGAGAGAGCAAGCTCTCTACTGTCTATTCTTGGAAGGAACTAATTCTATCAGATCAGGGCCCCACCCTTATGACCTCAGTTAACTCTAACTACTTCCTTAGAGGCCCCATCTCCAAATACAGCCACACAGAGGGATAGGGCTCCAATATATGAGTTTTGGGGGGACACAGACATTCAGTCCATAACAAGTCCCCAGTTGATCCAGCCATCCCATCCCATGTTCCAGGTAGGTGACAAAAGAAGTCATCTTGGTAGTTCTAGCCCCAGAATATGCCACATTATGAAGAATTGAGGCCCAGACACATGGCTCTAGTTGAGCCATCCCTGCCATCTCCTGCTATTTGAGACATAATAGCTGAGGCTGTAGACATTGTACAGCAGGGATGTGCTTTCCTCATTGTGCCTGCCCTGATTCCTGACCTGTAGAATTGTGAGCAAAACAAAATGACTTTACACTACCAAGTTTTGGGGTGATTCACTGCATAGCAAATAGAAATGGGAACAGGAATTTGTCCCATTTATATTTATTGTTATTATAATTATAAATTAACTTTGGGCTTCAGTTTCCTTATCTGTAAAATGAAAATAATACTTAAGGATTAAGTAAGATGATATATGTACTGTGCGTACTTAGCACAGTGAGAGAGAGAGCACTTAAAATGGTAGTTTGACAAAAAGATAGCTAGATGTATATATATTTGCATATATTCTTTTATTTGCTTGAGAAGATGGGCAGTTTTTTGTAAACTTGAATTTCTTGCAGCAAGTGTTATGAAATGTTCTCTTCATCTGCTTTCTTACTTGTTATATTTTGATGTTTTTTAAAAAAATATATTTTTCTTAACCATATTTGTTTATTTATTTATTTATTTAATTTTATGGCTGTGTTGGGTCTTCGTTTCTGTGCGAGGGCTTTCTCTAGTTGCGGCAAGCGGGGGCCACTCTTCATCGCGGTGCGCGGGCCTCTCACTATCGCGGCCTCTCTTGTTGCGGACCACAGGCTCCAGACGCGCAGGCTCAGTAATTGTGGCTTACTGGCCTAGTTGCTCCGCGGCATGTGGGACCGTCCCAGACCAGGCCTTGAACCCGTGTCCCCTGCATTGGCAGGCAGACTCTCAACTACTGCGCCACCAGGGATGCCCTATTTTGATGTTTTGCTTGTGAATTCTTTCATTAGTGAAGATGTTGATTTCTTTTGTTTACTCATCTTGGAGGGGAGTTTCATAGGGGTTTTCCCTTAGACCCAAGTCAATACAGGACCTAAGAGCAAAGTCCTTGTCCTGTATGCCTGGTGCCTGTGCCTTGCCCCCACCCCCCTCCCTGGCCCCCAGCCCTGGGGTTTTGCCTGGAGTCCTCTCTACACATCACCAGCTGGTTTCCTCCAGGTCAACCATCTCAAGGTTGTGGCTTTTCCTGATTTCAGAATCCTTGATCATTTTCTTTATTTTTTGTGGCACTGGTTAAAAGAGAGGGTGTTTTGAGGAGTGATTTATGTAAGAATGTATGGTATTATGATAAATGGCATTATTATGCCATTTTCTTTCTTTTGTCATTTCGGAGGGAGCAAAACCCTGCCTGAGCCCTGGAATTTGTCAAAGCTCATGAACAGAAAATCTTGGTCCATTCATGGGGCAGCCACATCTGTTAGCCCAAATAACTGCAATTCTCTCACATCAAGGCTCTTGCTTCGTTGCTTTGGAGCAGGAGACTCATCGGGAAAGAATTCCGTCTTGTCAGAGGTTCAGGAAGGACTGACATGAATCAATAGACTGTTTCCTCAGAATCCTGTAGGGTTTCAGTGGTTTTCATGGAATTGAATGCCCTTTTAGATTCAGGAGGCTTAAATGGAAAGATATAGTGTTCATGGTTCATACTTGATGGTTAGCTTCTTCTAAAAAAGCACCAAACCTGCAGAAGCTGCTGCGAATCTGCAGGGGTCACCTCAGTCCCCAGCGGGGTGCGGGTGGCAGGAACCTTGCTTTAATTAGACTTGGACTTTCCATCTGACACAGAGCTGCATCTGATTTTCACTCTGAGGGCTTCCGCCTCCCAAGGCAAACGGAGAGTCCGAGTGCTTGATGTTTAAACACATTTCACACACACATCCATGTATTTACTTACACAGACACGCACTTGCACACACTCAGACCCACACGTTCCTGGCCTCGCCATGTGTAGGGCAGATTTCGCCTCCTTCCCCACCCTCTCTGTGGGTCGAAACAGAGCTGGGTCATCTCTCTGTTTATTTTTACATGGAGGGGTTCATCAATTAAATGTCCAACTTTGAGATCTGGCCTATCAGGAACTGTTCCTGCAATGTGAACTCATTGCTTTAATCTGCACCCTAGGCCCCTGTTAGCTATTCTTCAACCAGCAGTATTTGGACAAGGATCCTGCAGCCTTCCTTACCTAGAGGGAGCAAAGGAAAAATCGGGGCGTTCTCACCACCCTTCAGGGGTCCCCACTGCCTCTGGGGTTGCATCTGCTCTCTGAGGACCCCCTCCACACCCAAGGAGGCTTCACCAGCCACGGTGGTTGTGTGTTGAATCCAGAGGTTCTTATTCAATTTTCAGTGCTGGGCCCCGGGGGGTATCTGTTGAAGATAACTGGACCTCTTCCCAGGGGTGTGCACATACCCACACACATGTACTTGTGTGCACACACACACACACACGCACACACATCTTCTGGTCTTTGGGGCAGTGTCTGGTCCAGCCTGATATTAAAGACCAGAAAGCAAGGCCCAGGTGAATAAACAAGTCCCTGGTGACTAGTGACAGGGCTGGACCAGAGGCTGACTCCCCAACCCCTGTCCCCGCTCCCATTTCCACGCCAGAGCCTGCCCTCCCCAATCTTTGCCCAGGTTTTCCTTTGTATCCCGAATGCGTCTTTACTTCTCCCATTTCAAGAGGCCTGGCTTGACACATAGTGAAGCTGGTTGGGCCCCTGGAGAAGGGTCAGGGGTGGGCTCTGCCCAGGTCAAGTTCGGCTTCTCCCTGGGCCCTCACAGAGCTCCCACTCACCTGCAGCCCTGTCCTCTGGGGGCCCAGCCACCGGCAACCATGGTCCCTGGAGGTGACCCAGGCACCAGGTACTGCTTTCCCCACAATCCCTGCTCTTCCCATGTCCTAGGAGAAGGATGTTTTTCTAGAAAGGTTTTTAGTGAGCATGTTACTGGTGTATTGCATGAAAAAGGCAGGTCACAAGATAAGTCTTACACTTTGGCTGGTAAATATGTACATATTTATTATATATAATATAGAAAAAATACAAGAATGAAAACACTAAGTAATTATCTCTAAGTGATGGGATTTACAAGTATTGATAATTGTTTTTATTTTGGGAACTTATCTCTTTTTCTAAACTTTTGACTATGAGCATGTATTAACTTCATAATTAAAACGTTAGTTAAAAATAAAATGGAATGGTGGAAGAAACTGTTTGGTCTGAAATAAAAGGGACTTGGGGATACACAATGATTGTCTTAAAATATTTGAAGAAATGTTGCACGAAAGAGGGATGTTGACTTTTTTTTTTTTTTTGCTGAAGAGGATGGGGGAGCTGATTTACAACTGAAACAAACAAACAAAAAGGCAAAGAACTTTCTGTTAGCAAAACTGCCTGTAAATAGGTTGAGCTGACTCAGGTGGTGGTGTGTTCTCTGCCACAGGAAGGCCACTTGGTGAGATAGGGTGGTGGCAGGACTTCAAGAGCAGGACTGATGATGGTGATGACGAAGATGGTGATGTTTATGATAATAATGGTGGTGGTGATGGTGACAATGACGATGGTGATATAATGGTGGTGATAGTGATGATATGATGATGGTGATGATAATGATGGTGATGATGATGATCGTGGTGGTGATGGTGATTATGAGGGTGACAATGATATAATCTTCTATGTGCATGTTATGCTGACGAGGCATACAACATTCCTTTTCATACCAGCTGATACTTGCCCGACCCTCTGGGGAGACACTCAGGCATTATATCAATCACCCAGTGGAGGGAATGAAGCCCAGAGATGTTACTACTGACCCAAAGGTGGAGCTGAACTTGACTCAGACCTTTCACTCCCCCGCCCAGTGCTCTGCCCCTCTTCGGTCTGAAAGTCGTGGCACCTTGTTCAAAGCAAAGACTTCTGGAAAGAAAGGTATCTTCTGTGGATGCGTAGGCTCGGAGAAATGTGGCCACAGCCCGGCCCCCCAGGACCAGGACAACGTAGATGAGGAGCAGGTCTGCAGGGACTGAGGTAGAAGAGAATGTCTCTGTGGGGGAACCTGTCTGCTCCGAGGGCTGGAGCCTGTGCCCGCAGGTCTTAGGACCTGCCCCTCCTCCAGCAGCAGGGGGCCTGGGCACGTGACTGTGTTTCCTTAGGGCGGGCTGAGCCACCCCAGGACCCCTCCTGGCATTCCGCCCCCTTTCCATTTCTTAGCCCGGCCCTTGGCCCTTGGATAGGGACGCTTCCCCGGATTCTCTCCGTCCTCAGCCTCTGCTTTCCCGTGTTTGCGTGGCTTCAGGTCCCTCCCAGGCTCTAGCCCACACTGCCCTCCTGATCTCCCAGCGCAGCTCGCCCTTGGCCTGGCATCCTGCCACCTGTTTCAGTCACTTCACCTGGAACACGGCCAAACTGAGTCCCTCTCCCACCCCCACTCCACAACTTGCTCTGGAGGAAGCTGGTTGCGTGGTTGTCACCTGTCCCTGTCTAATCCCAATAGTTCTCAGCGTTGCCTCCTCCTGCCACCTCCTGGGGGCCCCTCGCTGCTGTTCCCGGGTGTGGCGGCTGCTCTATTAGGCTGCTCGCCTGCAGCCCCCAGTCTAGTCTGCACCTCACACTTCCCAGCTGGGCCGCACACCCCGCTCTGAGCCCTGTGTTACTCCCAGGACTCACAGGATAAAGCACATCCCCCCTCGCGGGGCCTGGGCCTCCCCTGCCCTTCATCGCATCTTCATTTCTGCCCGCTGGCAGTTTTTGCTTTAATGGCACAGGACTAAGTCCCTAGAGGCCCCCGGGGGGTCCCACTCTCACGTCTCCAGGTAACCACAGGCTCCACCCTCCACCTGGATTGGGCTTCCTTCCTCCTTCTCTCCACCCTTCAGGCTCAGTTGGGTTTGGGCGTCAGCCTGAAAGAAGCGTGCCCTGCTTCTCCGCCGTCGGGGTGAGAGTGAGACGCTCTCCGCGTCCTGCCATCAGAGCGTCGCAGCCCTTGGTACCTGATTACGAGGCTCGGAGTGTACTTGCTGGGTGCGTGAATAAATGAGGAAGTGAGTGAAGGAATGGATGGGACGTCCAGGGTCCTGCCGGCTCCCAGTGACAGAACTGGAATTTCCACTGTTCAGCAAGTGTCTGCTGTATCCCCCACTGAGCCCAGCCCTGTGTTCAGAGCCAGGGCCGCAGCGGCCAACAAGGCAAGCAAGCCCTGCCCACCTGGAGGCGGGACGCAGCCTGTGGACTCCCAGTTCAGTGCTCTTCCCAGCAGGCTGCAGCAGTGTCAGGGGCTAGCACGGCCCTGCCGGGCATTTTGCACCTTTGGTTCGAGTGAGTGAAGTGGGGTCCAGGGCCTGGCAGCCCCAGGTGCTCAGGGCACACACCCTGCAACCACCTGTTGCTGGCAGCAGGAGCCGCAGCCTTATTTACCTCTTGCTCTCTGGCGGCCGCGGCAAGAAGGAAGACATCAGGGGCTGGCCAGGTCCCTCCAGTGAGCCGCAGGCGCCAGCGTCAGGAGAGGGCGCTGCTGAGCGCTACTCTGGGAGGACAGGGGCGCTCATGCCCCACTTCCCTGCAGATCCCCTGCGTGACGCCATCAAAGGGATGGTTCGGTGCTCGGCTCGGAGGAGCGGAGAGATGCTGGCCCAGAGCGGGGAAGCCAGCCTCGCTGTTAAGCAACAGCCCCAGACCTCTTTGTTTCTCTGCTTCTTCCAAAGTGGCAAAAGATCAAGGCCCCGAGCTTGAAATAACAAAAGGGAAATAGCTTGCAGGCCCGCATCTGGAGGCCAGAAGGGGTTTTAATAGCCCCGCTTGGGAGGGAGGTGGTGGTGGGGAACGGGCCTGGGCGCCGATTCCCAAACTCTTCTCTCTGGCTTCCCACAGCCAAGAAGAGATGCTATGTCCGACCCCTTAGGCAGCACCCACCTGGCGGCAGCCCCTCCTTTGTCACCTGGGAGGGTGGCGCCTTTCACTTCCTCTGCCCCCTGGTCCTCACTGCAGGTTCTTGGCCTCATAGCTCTTGCATTTCTGTCTCTGATGCCATCAGGTCAAACCTCCCCAGGTCCAGCTCTGGACTGGCCAAGTCCCGCAGGCCTAGGGATAATGAGGGTCTGCAGCAGGGTCGTGGCGGTCTGGCCGGGGTCGGGTGCTGACACATGTCTGTAATTACTTCAGGCTGAGCAAAGCCAGCTCCAGAGCACTGCAGACATTTCTTGCAGGTGGACGAGATGGGCCTTCTTCTGGGGGACGTCACCCCATGGCCTGAGGCAGCGGGAAGGGGGCACAGTGGTGTCTTACTTCTGAGAAGGGAGGCCTCTCTCTCTCTCGATTGACCCAGATGGACAATTCTGGAGGGCTCGGCCGCGATGAATTTGCACAGCACTTGATTCTCTGGTCTGAAGTCTTCTCCTTAAACGCAGTGAGAAGGGACCCGACAGTTCTTGGGAAGCTGGGAGGTGGAGGGGGCCTCCTGGGTCCTACACTCTGTACCAACGGCCACCAAAACGGCACCTGCTAACACGGAGTCACGGGAAACGTCCACGCCAGCCACAGCTGGCACCCACACGTGCGGTGCCACTAATGAGCATCCGCCACGTGTCAGGCATGGCCGGTTCGAGATGACATCCCTGGCGGACCCAGCCAGGTGGGGTTTCACGCCATTGTCCAGGAGAAGCTGGTGTCGGGAGAAGGTTGGCGAGTCGTTCGCAGGCCCGTAGCTTGTCAGAGTCAGAGCTGAATTTCGAATGCAAACCTTCCTGACAACCAACGCTTGGACTTTCCAGAATCCTTTGTCTCCCGGGATCTCAAGCAAATGAATTACCCGACCTGGTCCAAGTTCTGTCTCGGAGAGCAGATTTCCCTGAAATACAGTTTGGATCTCATCACTTCCCACCTCGAATGCTGGCAGGGGCTCCCTTTCTTGGCGGTCCTTTTGGATGGCTGCAGTGACAGATGACCCGGGAGGCTGCAGCGGCTCAGGGGTCCAGCCCTTGGCGGGAAGCCTACGTGGCAGCGAGGGGCAGATGGGTGGGACGCGCGTGTCCTCTGGCTCTGAGTGGGTAGGCGAAGCCAGTCACCCGGCTGTCCAGGTTCCTGGGGGCTCAGGCCACTGGACAGACTTTGATTGGTTGGGTGCAAATGATCAAGGCGTCCTGTCCGGGACAACCCAGCCAGCAGAATGTGCTGCAGCCAGGGGGAGCGGGAGGGGGTGAGGCCCCAAACCAGATCCCATCAACACCACCCAAGGCTGTGTGGGCTGGGTCGGCCGTGGCTTCAGCAGAGCCAAGTGCCCTCTGGGAGGGCCAGAGTTGAGATGGGGGAGACCAGTCCTCCCAGCAGGATCCTCCCCAGGAACTGGGAGAGAAGTGGAAACCCCAGTGCATGGTGGGATTCCCGTCAGTCACGTGGTAGGAACGAGCATAGCGCCCCCCAGGACATGGCATGTGCAGAAAAGGCGGGGGGTGGGTGGTGGGCATCAGGAGGGAGGAGGTGGCGTGCTAGTGCTATAGAGCATGGAAGTATAATGTTAATTGGCAGACTGTGTTCCGAGCCCTGGCGACCATAAGTAGCTTTTAGATCTGCAACTGAGTATCCAATTTAGTACATATTCAGGCCACTCCAAGGGCTGGGAGGTGGTTCCCTTTGCCTAGTACAGGGGCTGGGATGGTGCTGGTTTAGTGAGATGGCCAAGCCGACAGCTCAGCCGTGCCAAGCAGCAGAGATTGGCTCATGGGATCTTCTGGTTCTTGGACTGCAGTTCTTGGGTTGGTTTTTACTAATCGAAGTTATTGGAACGTCCCGATGCTAGCAGGTTCCAGGGAGGCGTTATCCCGGGGTGACTTTGCCACCCTCCCAAGCCTCTGTTCCTTTGTCTTCCTCTGTTCGTGTTGGGGACTGGGAGGGGACTGCTTCACACCTCTCTGCGGCCATAAGCTCTTGTTATGGCCCCCAGGCAGGTCGCCCCCTCACTTAGGGAACTGTTCTCACCGGCCGTAGCCTGGTCAGGGAAGAGGGAGTGTCTTGGCTGAGCTCTCTGTGTATATTCTACACCTATGAGGTCTTCTGTGACCCCCATAGCTGTCCCATGCCCCTCTGCTGCTCAAAGCCACAAATGTCCCCAAACACGAATTTTTTCTGAGGCTCCTCAGGGAAAACCAAGTGCCCTTCCTCTCCAAGGGCCCAGTCCCAAGCCTGAGCTGTGTTTTGGGCTTCTCAGCTCTGCGTGGAGTTTGCATCAAAGTAATGCTCTCTACTTTATGTCTTCCAGAATTATGGCACCGCTCCCCATTTTCAGTGCTGCAGGAAGTATATTTTTATTTCCACATTTATTTTGTCATTTCAATGGGATTTGTGGTAGAAGATGTAAATACTGTAGCCTGCCATTTTGAACTGGAAGAGCAGAGTAAAATTCAAGTGGATTTTGAAATCAGGAAAAATGAATAAAATCCAAGGAACCTCACGAACGCAGATTCTCATAGACCATTCAGCTTACTGGGGGCAGAATGACATTTTGAAACAGGAACCGACTGTATTTGTCTGATTCCCTGTGCCTCCTTCGCCTTTTGTCAGAAGCAGTTGTGGCCTGAGAAAGAGGAGACGCAGCAAGGAGCCAGGTATTTGGTCCTCGATGTTTTGAGCTGCCAGATGGGGTGTCCCCGGGGTACAGCACAAACCTGGCTGCCGTGGTTGTCCTGCCCCACCCGGCTCCGAGTGCTGGACGGGGTCAAGGCCTCAGCCAGCGCTGGGAAGGTGCCCAAGAGCACAGGGCTCTGATCTGGCGTTTCTACGTCAACAATCTCAAGGCTGTCCTGGCATCAGGAATGTTGCTTCCAAGCCTCTGCTTCTCCATCCTGGAGCTGGAGGCCTTCCGGGGCTGATGGCCCCCGGGAGGTCCCGTCACCACCCTCTGCGTCCACCGTCGGGGAGCTCTCACTTTTTGTTCTTCAAGTGGGTTTGGCATAATCCCCTTGACCTTCCTCAGGAAAACTGGCGGTCCGTGTGAGTCTTAACCCCCAGTGTTTGCTCCTTGCAAGGTTTCTGACGCCTTCTGATCCGTTTCTGACACCTGCACACGTGGCCCTGGCGTGAGGCTCCTGGCCCGTTGGTATTAGGTGTGTGAGTCCGGGGGGGGTACCGACTCCAGGGTGTTGGGTGACACGCCAAATAACTTGCCCAAACATACTGACCTTTACAACGATCTGCAATTTCCATCAGTACAGAGTCACCAATGCAGCGATTCCGGATATGGATTCCATGACGTGGAGGAATTTATCATTTAATAAGGGTGGCATTTCAAATAAGTAGGGAACATTGAATACAAGATTTTGGACAATTGGCTAGCTATAGGGGAAAAAAGTTACCTGAAGACTAGCATCCCTTTCCATGTCATACCTCGAATGGATTCCAGCTGGATTGAAGATTAGATGTAAGAAAAGAAGACTGCAAAATTGCAGAAGGAGATATAGGAGAATGTTTTTGTATTCTTGGGGAGGAGAGGATATTAGGAATGAGATAGAACCAACAGTGGTGTCTCGGAGGTTTAAAGCCACAGAGATTTATTTCCTCCTCGGGCTCCACGTCCAACATAGGTCAGCAGGGTTTCTGCCCCGCCCAGACACTCAGGGACCCAGGCTGCTGAGACGCTACTGTCTGGGATAGTATAGCAAGGGAGAAATACTGGAGAGTCACACACTGGCTGTTCTATATTTTGGCCCAGAAGTGACACACATCACACCTGCTCAAAGCCTATTGGTCAGAAACAGTCACGTGACCCTGCAAGGGCCTGGGGTAGTGTGGGGAGCAGCTTGAACATTTTTGAAGAGTTCTGCCACAAACTCTATCCTAATACATTAAAACATCAGATGAAATGGATGATTTTGGGGGATGTGTAAATCAGCAGAGTTGCTCCAAGAAGTAAGAAGTTGAAAGAGATGCATAGGAAGGAATGGAAAAAAGATTCTAAGAATTACCTTCAAGAACTGCGCCCCATCCCAGTTGGTTTTATTGGGAGGATATTGAATGTGTTTCTCGGGGGCGGGGGGGGCGAGGAGAGATGCCCCCAGAACCCACCAGGGGCTGCACGCCATGTGTGGAGTGAACAGAAGTGAAGGTGGCTCTGGACGCCAGGAAGCAGGAGGCAGGAAGTGCCACAGCGTGGCTTTAGGGGAAGGCGTGGATCCCCGGCCCTGCCCTCCGGTTATTGCCTCTCCAGTGAGGGTGTGTTCCGGGCCCTGCCCCTTCTGTAAACGGAAGCTGATTACCTGGAATTATCCTGTTGTGGTTAATTTTATGTGTTAACTTGTCTGGGCCACAGTGTCCAGATATTTGGTCAGATATTATTCTAGATGTTTCCATGAAGGTGTTTTAGGATGAGATTAACATTTAAATCTGTGGACTTGGGCTTCCCTGGTGGCACAGTGGTTGAGAATCCGCCTGCCAATGCAGAGGACACGGGTTCGAGCCCTGGTCTGGGAAGATCCCACATGCCGCGGAGCAACTAAGCCCGTGTGCCACAACTACTGAGCCTGCGCGTCTGGAGCCTGTGCTCTGCAACGGGAGAGGCCGCGACAGTGAGAGGCCCGCACACCGCGATGAAGAGTGGCCCCCACTCGCCGCAACTGGAGAAAGCCCTCGCACAGAAACGAAGACCCAACACAGCCAAAAAAAAAAAAAATCTGTGGACTTAATGTGGGTGGGCCTCACCCAATCAGTTGAAGGCCTGGAAAGACCAAAGACTGACCTCCCCTGAGCAAGAAGGAATTTCGCCAGCAGCTGGCCTTTGGGACCTAGACTGTAGCTTTGCCCTGGGTCTCCAGCCTGCTGGCCCACCCTGCAGAGTTTGGACTTGCACCTTCACAACTGCTTGAGCCAATTCCTTTAAATAAATCTCTCTCATGTATATCCTGTTGGTTCTGCTCCTCTGGAGAACCTTGACCAATAGAACCATGGTCTACTTGGAGAACACCTTCCCACAGACCATGGGCAACAGGGGAGAGGTGATTCCCCACTAGCAAACTGGAATGCCCGTACAGGCAGGGAGAGTGGGCGTTCTGCAGCCGAAGAAGATCTAAAGAGAGCAAAGAGAGACGGACAGTTGTGGAGCGTCAGACGTAGGGACCTCCTCAGAGGCGTGGCCAGCTTGCGGTTCATTGTATGAAGTTATTGGAATCACAGGAAATAAGGGATGTTATTTATAAATGGATATATTTAAGGTTACGAGTCTTTTTTGTCAGTCCTTGGACAGGGACATGATTCAGTCTTTAGCTATCACGCTCATCTCGGCACCGTTGAAGCTTTATCTCCACGCTGGGGGCGATGGCCCTGAGGCTGTCACAGCTGTGCCCAACGGGACAGGAGCAGAGCCCACACGTGTGTCTCCCGAAGGTAGAAACGGACTTGATGTTCCCTTAGAGGGGAGGGGAGGATTCCAGGTGCTGGTGAATCCAGAGCCACGTGGCTGTTCATGGGAGCAAGGTCTGCAGAAGAAGGTTTTGAAAGGTAAGAGGTTCATTTCAGGGCCTCCCTTACAGCCCGGAGGCATCTGCCTCTTTCACCAGAACAGAGGAGAGGAAATTGTCGATGGACGGCTCTCCCCTGACAGCTGAGCAAAATGAGGCTGCCAGGCTGGGCGCCGGTTTGCTCTTTAATCAAAGGTCCTGGGCTCACTTCTCATTTCCCATCTTCCTGCTCTCAGGACACCACGACCTCTGTACTGTGCCACTGAAGACAGGTAGAAGGGAAGGCCGGTGAATCCAATATAAGTCCCTGTTCAACCTGGATCACTGGGAAAGAGAGGAATGCAGGAAAGGGAAGGGAATGATGAACACGGTGGTGATGAACACTGGTTTGTGTGCACTTTCCACCAGCAGCGATCTGTGAGTCAGGGGCTCTTAACATGCTCCAAATTGAAACTGGGTAAATACTGCCACTTTTTGTTTGCCTTGAGAGCTAGCTGTCTGCAGGCATGTTAGGAAACCATGGCAAAGAGCATTCCAGATGCATGTGGTGCCTTTGAGTTTATTTATTTGTCTCAATTTATTCCAGTTACATTTGAGCATGGCGTGATTATACCTCTCACACTGATTGAAGACCATGGCCTGTGGGCAGGGCAGGAGGAGGGGAAGGGCTTCCTAGCTCCATCTAATTTAAAGCACCTTTGGCTGAGTGGTGCAGTGAGGAGGATGTGGCTAAAACAAATGAAAATCACAGCAGGATCAAAGTGCACGCACAAATCCATTCCTTCTGCAGGCAGCTCCTCCTTCCCTTCCACTCGCTCCCCGGCCCTTGCCTTTTTCCTTATTCGAGTTCCAGTGATTCGTCTGCGGCAAAGCTGCAGGACGTCCTCGTCTCCTCCGAGCGCGACCGCGGTTTCATCTGTGACCGATGGGGCGAAGGTACAGACACCGCGGGCTTGAAGGAGCTCCGAGGGCCTTCCTGGTCTCATGGTGGACACGTGAAGCGTGACATTAATCAGCGCTTCCTCTGAGCAGTTCAGAGACAGTCAGAGACGTTGGGAGGCACTTGTCTGAAGCACAGCTGCAGGAGGCCACGATGTGATCCGCAACCCGCGGCCTCCACCCCCCTGTCCAGTGCACCTGCGCCGCTGCTGTGCGGGATTTCATGTGGGAATCGTGGGGAGCGACGGGAGCCCAGTATGGCCCAGTCCTGCCACACTTCACACGCTGACGACAGAGGCTCGGAGGACACTTCCACTCAAGGTCACACGGGAAGCACGTCCGGCCTGGAGGCAGGGGGTTGCTCAGACTTCCTGGTTCCGGTGACAACTCAAAGGGGCGCAGCACACGAGGGGAGCCTTAGCCCCACCCCCACAAACCACACATCACACACACACACACGAACCACACATACTACACACACCCCACACATACACACACACACCACACACCACACATACCACACACACACGAACCACACATACTACACACACCCCACACACATACTACACACACCCCACACACATACTACACACACCCCACACATACACACACACCCCACACATACACACACACACCACACACCACACATACCACACACACACGAACCACACATACTACACACACCCCACACACATACTACACACACCCCACACATACACACACCACACACACCACACACACACACGCACACCACACACACATGAACCACACATACTACACACACCCCACACATACCACACACACACACGAACCACACATACACCCCCCCACACTACACACACATACTACATACACACCCATACATATGCCCCACACACATGCACACATACCACACACACACATATACCACACATACACACCACATACACACACTACACACACATACTACATACGCACCACACATACGCCCCACACCACACACACACACCACATGCACACACACCACACACCCCTTTCCCTCGGCCTGCCTGTGGGCGGCTCTCCTGGCACCGCCTGTGGTCAAGAGCAGCCCCGGCAGCCCCAGCCACGCCATCGCTCACAATCGGAAAGACACTCTCTCCAGGTCGCACGGAGCTAATCTCAGGGCAGGACCTGACTGGCCCTGCCTGGTCACATGCCCAGCCCTGCCCCAATCACTGCACATGGGAAGATGGAGCTCTGTGACTGGCCCAGGGAGATCACATGCTTATGCTGATGAGACGAGGGGGCCTGTGATTGACAGTGCCAGCAAAACTGTGAGTGTGCGTGTGTATGGTGTGGTGTGTGAGCGTGTGTGGTGTATGTGTGTGTGGTGTGTGTGAGCGTGCGTGTGGTGTATGTGCTGTGTGTGTGATGTGTGGTGTGATGCGTGTGGTGTGTATGGTGTGTGTGTGTATGGTGTGTGAGTGTGTGTGGGGTATGTGTATGTATGTGTGTATGGTGTGGTGTGTGAGCGTGTGTGGTGTATGTCTGTGCTGTGTGTGTGGTGTGTGGCGTGATGTGTGTGGTGTGTATGGTGTGTGTGTGTGTGTTTGGTATGTGTGTGTGGTGTGGTGTGTGAGCGTGCACATGGTGTATGTGTGTGTGGTCGATGGTGTGTGGTGTGTGTGTCTCTCTCATTTAGCGAGGGGCTCTGGGTGGAGCACAGCACTGGCCGGGGGTCCGGAGGGTTCTTTCCTGCAGCGCCGTCCGGTGTGGGGCGTGGAGCCCGGGCTGAGGAGAGCTCACGGGTGGCGTCTGATGAAGGGGCGGGGCCGGCGTGCTGGGGAAGCAGCTCATCTTGTCACGCTCGTGTGCATTTTTGAATCCCCGAGGCAGGGAGGTTTATCAGTGTTTCCTGCACGTGTTGGTCCAAGAAGACCTCTCTTTCCTCTCGAGCAGTAGAAAGGAAAATGAAGCTTTAGGATAACTTAAACTGGAATTCAGGAAGCCCTGTCATCTTCCAGATCCAAATCAGCAATCTGCTCGGGCATCTTGAGGCAGATTCCCTCCCCAGCACACGTCCTGGCCAGTCATTTTCGACCAAGCCACCAGCACCTGACCCTGAGTGTGAACTCTCCACCACTGTGACTTTGTGCTGTCCCCTCTGTCTGGAGTGCCCATCTCCCCAACCTCACTGACTATTCTTCTGGGCAGCCCTGGCCTTTGGAACTGGGGTGGCCTTCCCTAGCTGCTCACAATACACTGGGGAGGTGCACCTCGTGCACCAGGGAGATCCCCGCGTCCTCCATCACCACTGCGCACCAGAGCACCGCCTGCATCCTCCATCACCTCGTTTCTTCTAACACCCCCAATCTCAGATTCTGTGGTTGCAGCGGAAAGAATTATCCACAATTTGGTGAGATCAGATGTTGGTCTTATCCTGTCTGGTACGGGATCCGAAAATTTCCTGAAATCCTTGTAGTTTTGGCAAAACAAAGTATTTGACATGGGACCTGTGCAAAAAGATTCCAGAACGATAAGAAAGATAAAACATGTCATACAACAAATAAGGAACATGGTTTTAAAGTTTATCCAGAAAAAAAATTTAGAGAGATATTCAATCCCTTGCACACACAAGACAAATAAAGAAAATATGGACTTTTAAGAAAGAGATGAAATATAAGATGAAAAGTTGCTTGAGAGCTGATAAAGGAAAGATGATAAAGAAACCAATAGGCAGTTGCAGAATTTAAGTTATTATTAGAGCAGCAAGGACTGGAATTACTACTCTAGACAAAATAACCAGTGGGAATACAAAACCCAAACAGAAACAAAAAGCTCTGAAATTAAGGAATCAAGAACTGCTGGTCGGTATGAACAGCCAGCAATGGGATGCAATGTGAGGAGAACTGGCTGTGTGAAAAGGAGGCCAGACCTAAAGGAGTGGGAATAATATTTTGAAGCTGTAATAGGAGAACATTTTCTGTGACTGAAGAAGACACAAATCTACATTTTAACAAATCTTAGGGTGTCCAAGGGAACATTATTAATTCCATCTGGTGCCAGGTGAAGCCCCTGCCTGTCCCGGATGAGGAGTAGAGTCTCAGGGATCCAGGAATAACACGAGTCACTTAGAAAGGGAACCCGGGAGGCTGGCATCAGAGTTCTCTCGAGGCCGGATGACAAAAGATAGTAGGTCAATATCCACAGGTTTTGAGGGTAAGCATCTGTGAAACCAAGATATTTCCGCTGCCCATCCCCAGCTCGTGTAAAGGCACCGGAAGGCATTACCCCGCCACAGGAGGACTCATGTCCCGTGTGCCTGCTCTCTCAAAGAAACAATTCTACTGCTATTGCCAGGACTTGAAGGTCTGTTCTAACCAACCAAAAGAGACTCAAGGCATCCACTGAAAATGTGGGTCGGGGAAGGAGGGGGCAGGCAGGTGGTGAGCAGAGCCTCCATTTAAACATCACATTGGGTCTGAATGACGGTAGTGTGCTTCCCATCAGAGCGTAAACGTTGTCCGGACTCCTAATCTAATCAGGTCTCCACATGGCTGATGGAGATTGTCAGAGGCCACCAAGTGTAAGATACATCTTGATCTCAGAGAGGCTGAGGAAGAAAAAGCATTTCAGAATTGAAATGGACTACGCGTCTCTTTGTAGGATTCGTCATGGAACAGTTCGCTTCTCTTCCAGACTGCAATCTTTCTGAGCTTGGGTATGGGGCTGATTTAGCTTTGTTTATTGCTGTGCCACCAGCAATAGCAGAGCCTGGCACTTAGTAGGTGATCAATAAGTGTTTGCTGAAAAATATGAATAATCATTAGAAGATAAAAATAGCATCTTAACTCAAATGGTTAGATAAAATTCTCAGAGCACACCGCCCAAAAATAGGTGAATGGGGGAAGTGGGGAAAGTGTACTTATACTAATTTCTTCATATTATTTTGTTGCAGAAGATCATACACTCAGAAATACAGGTTGAGGTCGTCTATTTAAAGGTGTAAAAACAATGACAGCTAAAACAACCACACTAGATTATATTCTTGCAAACTGTAAGAGAAGACAGAAGATAGGAAAAAGTAAACAATGTAGCAATAAATAAACCAATGCAAGGAGAGTGCTAGGAAGCATGTAAAACTGGAGATCTAGATACATCCCATCTCCTAAAGTAAGACCAAATGTATCCATTATATTATAAATGTAAATGGAGTAAATTCTCCCCCTTTAAGAAAAGGAGTCTCAAGGTGGCACATAGAACAAACCAGTTGTATATTAACTCTCAGAAAGCTGGACACAGATTAATAAGAATGTTTGTAAGTAAATGAAAAAGAAAATAAAAACAAAAATAAAGTAGGGCTCTCAAACTGTACTCCAGAAAAATTGAGTCAAAGCAGGAATATTAAACTGCATGAAGAGGGTTTCTTTTCATTGATGAAATGATCAGTCCACAATCAAGTTATACATTTTCACAAAATTGTATATAATATATAATGCAATATCAATATTTATTTGAAAAAGGATCAGAAATACAAGGAGAACTTTTCACACATGCAGCTGTGGGAGAAACTCTGCCAGTTGCCTCTCAGGTCTTGATAGATTATGTGGAAAAAAGGAAAGTGGGCTTAAGGGTGTTCATTGCACCACACCATTCAGAGTGCAGGTGATGACACGTGAAATTCCTTCCCCCAAATCAAGTTAAATTCAACTGAAACATCCACCAGCCAAGATGGGTGGCAAGTCTGACACGAGATTTTTTAAAAACTGAAGCCTCACCCCCTTGAATCTTACATAGGTAAGAAGCCCTCTGGGTCACAGGGGAGAGAGCCCTGGTCCTCTGTCCATTGGCTTCTGCAGCTGTGCCCTGCCCAGGCCACGTCCGTCTACCTGAAGTCTGACAGCTCCAGCCATGGGTCTGAGGCCTTGCGTACACTGTGCCACAGGGTGCCCAGAAGCCCTGCTTCTGGGTGCCGGTAAGGACCTGTGTGTTAACTTGGGGTCTGGGCAGTGGCAGTGCCCCTTCTTCTCCCTCTAAAGCAAAGCTTTCTTTCCTCTCCCTTCCGTTCTCAGGGGGGCTGATAGCCCAGTGGGAATTTTGTGGTCTAGGTAGGCAGGCTCAGAACCCAGACCCACCAAAAATCCTGTTTAAGGAGCTTGATATTTACAAAGGCAATATCTGGGTTTCCCTTCCCCACAATGGGCAGTGCCCCTACGAACTTGAGAGAAGTCCCTTCTTGCTGCCACCTCCTACCCTGCATTGATTTAAGTGAATAATGTAAGATGGATCTAAAAGTCTACATTGTAACTGTACCCTGAAGATGTAGAATGACCGTTATTCTATGTGTCCTTGGATCAGCGATAAATCCTTAATGACAGAAATAGCACAGACGGTGCTCTCCAACTGCAGAGAATGAAAATACAAATTAAAGGACAAATTAGAAACAGACAGAAGACCAACTTCTTGCAAAATTTAAAACAATCATCTGATGGATAAAAGAGAGAAATCAAATCAGCAATAACAAAATATTTAGAAAAGAATGGAAGAGAAAAAGTTATGTTAGAGCTTGTTGGCTGTAGCTGGAACTATACTGAGAAAATAAGTTTATAATTTAAAAATTGTCAGAGGAAATTAAGAAATTTCAAAAGAAAAGGACAAACCCAAGGAAAGCAGAAGAAAGGACTACAGATAACAGCAGAAATAACTCATTAGAAAACAGAAACAATAGAATTGATCAACGAAGGTCAAGAGCTCACTCTATAGAAAAAGAAAATAGAATAAACTACTAGCTAGTTAATCAAGAAAAATATAAGAAAACATGAATGTATTACATGAAAATAGCCTCAGAGAAACCAGCATTTGAAGAGAATAATTCTTACAAGTCTATGCTGAAAGAGTTTGAAAATGTGGCCAAAGAGATTAATTTTCTAGAAAAGTATATATCATTAAAATTAATTGAAGAAGTGCTAGAATATTTAAATGCGCCAACATCTATACAAAATATTTGAGAAAGTTGGAAGAGTTGCAGCAACTTAGTGTGGCTTTGTGTGTGTGTGGTGTACGTGTGTGTGATTGTGTGTGGAGTGTGTGTGTGAGTGTATATGTGTCTATGTGTGGTATATATATGTGTGTGTGAGTGCAGGTGTATGTGTGTGGTGTGTGTATATGTGTGAGTGTGTGTGTGGGGTGGGTATGAGTGTGGGTGCTTTAGCCTCCTGTAATCTCCCTCAGGCTTTCTTCTTGTCTCTTTTTTTATTCCCCACCACCCGTCCTTCCTTCCCCCTTTTTAGAAAGAAGCAGGTGGGGAGGGGCCCCAGGGGAGAAAGGGAGATGGTCACTCCAAGTGTCTTGTGGAAAAGACGTGGTGTGGACTTCCGTGCCCAGCGCACCCACACCCCTCTGCTGCCCCACGCAGTGGCAACAGGAGAGAGAAAGGGCCTCTGGACAAGGACCCCTCCTGGCTCATTTGGGGAAAGGGAGGCCGTTTAAACTGTTCCCAGCACAGTCTAGCAGCTCTGATGGGGCTGCAGTTTATGTCCTTAGATAGTTTCTTCACGTACTATGTAGTCCTGAACGGCTAACTCAGCTCTGGGTGCTCACAGAGCAGGAAGGACTCTTGGAACATCGGCCACCCCTGAATCATACATTGACTTCCTAAAGCTGGTCTTTGGGGTGGGGAGAGGGTGGCCGGCAGCAGAATGGTGGGTGGGAGGAGAGCCCAAATGAATGTGTGCTTCACAAACAGCGTCTCTGTGATGCTCTGGTTAACTGCTGCTTTGTGAGCAGCTGCAAAGCAAGAGACCCCGCCATGCGGAGACAGGATCCTTAATCTGCGCCCCCCTGACCACAGAGCTGCCACATGTGCACCAGTGTCTCTGGGTCAGGAAGAAGGCGGTCAGCAGCAGCGAGACCCCGGGGAGGGTGTTCTGTCTGGGGGCAGGGAGGCGGCTTCCTGAGGGGGCAGGGGTGGCCCTCAGGCACAGGGACACCTGCGAAGGGAGCTGGGTCACCAGCTTGTCCTGGTGTGTCCGGAATTTTATTGTTTTTAAAACTGAAAGTCTTGCCTTTGGGGGACCCCCAGTCCCAGGTCATGGGGACGAGCTGGTCACCCTGGAGCTGGCGGGGTGGTGACAGAGGAGTGGCTGCCCCAGGTGTGTGTGGGGTGTGGGCTTGGCTGGGCTTCTAGAAGGGGAAGAACAGGTCAGGGTGGGTCACTGAGGGCTCCTGCTCGAACTTGACTCATTAGACTCCATGTGAGTAAGGTTCAGAGCTGCCCTGTTCAGCTTGGTGCGGAGTTAGCACTTTAAACGCAAAGGATGTGCATTTAAAGTTACATTTTAAGGTGCCTGTTTCTGGCATTTCTTAGCTTGTCCAGCTTTGTGCAGCTTGCCAGGGGGGTGGGCTCTGTGTTGGGGGCAGGGGCCTGGCACATGCGCGGCTCTGCCCGCCTCCTCTGTGAGAAGGGGGGGCAGGTTCACCTCTCTGGACCTCAGTTTCCGCTGTGTAAGGTGGGGCTGAATTCTGCACTCGAAGGCGCCGTCCAGACCAGCCCTTTCTGACTGTCGCCTGGGTCCCCTCTCTGGCCCCGGCTGGGGTCATTGGGCCCACACATGCCAGGCTCCGGTCTGTGGCCGGGCCCGGCACAGGGCAGCTTGGTGGCCTGTCTGGCCTCCGTCCCACCTGCCTCCCTCCCTTTGTCCAAGCTGCTTCCGCAACACCTCGTCCAAGAACCGGCGGAACTGACCGCCTTCTTGCCTCTTGTCCTGGCTGGCCTCGGTTCCCTGTTTGTCCCCTCACGGAGTGAGATCCTTCCCGGGGCCCTTCCTCTCCCCTCCCGTGACCTGTCGTCTCGGGGGAAACTGTTCCATCTCCAAGTGAGGCAAGCACGTTTTTCTCAAGAACTATTAACCTACAGAGAAAAAAAGTGTTGAGGATGGCAGAAATAAGGTGAAGTTAATTTAGGGTTTAGCTGTACTTTTAGAGATGATCTCAAGTGTTTTTCTCGTCTGTTTTTCAAATTAAGAACTGGAGGCATTAAAATAATCTCCGGGGGGAGGGGGATGAGGACCAGGCCTGCTTCATAAGCCACTCTGTGTGGCGGCTTTGCAGAGATACCACAGCGCCCTGCGAGAAGGGGCTTTGAGGTTTGGTTCCAGCTGCATTGGGAGGCGGGGAGGGGGACTCAGCATCCAGCCTCACCCCTGGGCGCTCCGGCTGCTGGGAAACAAACCAGGGTGGGAACGAGAGCATCCCTGGGTCAGCACCGCCGGCAGAGGGGCTGCGCGGAGAGCACACGCCTGCTGGCACTTAAATCCATTACGCTAAGTGCTTTGGGCTTTATATGCTGTGGGACTCTCAGTCCGGCAAAAAACCCTTTTAATAATCCATTATTAAAACCATTTGCCGTTCGACTGCTTGCATATATGATTCCTGAAATATCTCTTTGCTAATTGTGCAGGATAGTGACGTCTGCAGAGCTCTCTCCCCTCCAGGCCGCTTGCCCCGTCATAAAGCTGCCACGGTGGCTTTGCGGGGGCTCATGAGGGCGGAGGGCTGCGGGCTCACCCACCTCCGCTGCTCGGGGCCCACCTGCGAGGGGGCGAGGCGACTCCAGCCCCCCTGCGAGCCTGGAGGGTCAGAAGCCTCAGAGTATCCACAGGAAGTCGTAGAGAGGGGTCCCGGAATGTGCGAGCATTTCTCCTGGCAGTGGAGGGGCCCCATGGAAGAGGGGAAAGGGGGAACAGGAGGGGGTGGGCTGCACCTTTGCCACTTCGGCCTGTAGCAGCGCAGTGGTCCCTGGAGTCCTCCTGGGGCTGGAGAGGTGGCGCCCTCAGGCTACGAGGTGTCAGGCCAGCCATCCCCCATGAGCCAGTGGGCCCCCCAGGCAGCAGATGCCACCTGCTGAGCCCTTCACGCTCCTGGAGGCTGAAGGCGCGCCCCTGGCATTACCACAGTGGGATAAGTGTTATCGGGCCTTGGTACACAATTTGTGGGACCCGGGGCAAAATCAAAGTGTGGGCCTTTTGTTCAAAACGCCTTCAGGCTCTCATGACAGGGGCGACAGGGCATTACACCAAGCGCAGGCCTTCTGAGCAAGGGGCCCTGGGTGGCTGTCCTCCTCCTCCTCCTCCCACCTGCCCATTTTTTAGGTTAAGAAACAGGCGTGGAGAGGTCCTGGTCCCACCGCTGTTGGTATCAGAGCTGGGCAGGGAACCCAGGCATCTGACTGCGGAATAGACCCCGGCGTCTCCCCACACCCCCAGCCATGAGGTAGTTGGGGTATTCTCGGGAAACATGGGGGGCCTGAGCCTCTGTCACCCCCAGGAGACACCAGCATGCTTCCCCCACTGTCCCTTCTCCTTCCATCGCACGGCCGCGCTGGGAGATGTCACCTGCCGGGCTCAGAGGACAATGCACTACTGCAGCATTCGGCAGTTACTGACCGGGTGCCTTCCCGGTGCCAGACCCTGCGGGGACAAGTCAGGATTAGAATGGTACAGAGACCACACCCCCCTTCACCGCATCCAGAGATTAACCCCCAGAAGGAACCTCTGCCCTCATGCCTAGCCTCACAGATTAGTTTCTGCCTGATTTGGAGCTTTCTGGAGACGGATCCATACTGCCTGTACTCTCTTCTGATTATGAAATTTAGAAAATGTAGTAAACTATAAAGAAGAAAACATGGGTTAATGTGGTTTAATATATTTTTAATATAATATTTTGGCCATTTCTATGTTTTTCTTCTGTGAATTTCCTGTGAGGTCTTTGCCTCTTTTTTTTCTATTGGAAGCTTGCCTTTTAAAAAACAGTTGTGTTAAAACACCCTTTCTAGAGTAAGATATTAACTCTTTGTCATCTTTGTTACCCATATTTTTTCTTGATTTGTCATTTGCTTAATTTTATCACTTGAGGTACAGATCCTCTTACATTTTAGGTAATTTTTTCCTCTGCTATTTGTTTTCATACTTGATAAGATCTTACTTACCAATGAAGTCAGTTAAATATTCAACTATATTTTCTAAAAAATTGTCATGGTTTCTTTTTATGTTTAGCTTTTCCATCTATTTGGAATTTATTTTGGGATATGGCTTGGAGTGAGGCTCTAACTTAAAGTTTTTCCCATTGAGTCCGTTTTTCAAACACCATTAGTTGAACGCTCCATCCCCTCTCTAGCCATCTGTAATGCTTCTTTGATCGTATATTAAGTTTTACTAGTAGGGTCTTTTTCAGGTGTATCTTATACCCACCATTGGTCTATTGATCTTTGCACCCTTAAGTTACTGTTTTTATTGTTGTAACTTTCTCATGTGTTTTAATATCCCAAATGGCAAGTAACCCTCACTGCTCCTTTTTTCCAGAAGTCTTAGTTATTCTTATCAGTTTATTCTTTCAGATAATCTTTGGCATCATTCAGTTGAATTTTGGGGGTGGCATTAAACTCATGAAAATTTGGGAAAATCTAACTTATTTAAAAATCTAATTTACACTTAGAAGCACAGTGTGTCTTCCCATATTTTTTCCTTCTTCACATCTTCCTTAAGTGAATCACGATTGTTTTTTACTGCTACATTTCTCCCACTGGAGACCTGTCAGTACTCTGGGGGCAAAGGCAAGATCGTCCGAGATGTTTTTATCCTCAGGAATGAACACAACACTGGGTGCGTTGCTGGGCTCACACAAACCTCCCCTGAGGACACACGTAGGCACATACTAGAAACTGGTGTCCTGAGCTGTCCCTCTGTCTCTCTGTCCCTCTGTCCCTCTGTCCCTCTGTCCCTCTGGGGAGGCTGGGCGTTTCCACCTGGTGAGGGAGTCCTTTGCTTCCCCGGCTTTCAGGAGGCACCTACCTGAGCTCTGTGGGCTGCCTGGAGCCCACCCAGGGGTGAGAGGAAGCTCTGGGCCCGCCGCAGCCAGAAGAGCTCCACAGTAATTTATTCTATAAATTAGGTTGCTGCGTAAGATTTCATTTTACAAATGATGCTTCTGCTTATAAATATTTGAAAACTCATACCTTAGTGCAAAAGACTCAACGTTTAGTAATGAGATTAAGACCCCAGATCCAGGAAGGGAGATATGTGCAATCTGGAAATTCTTCTGGCAACCCCGGTTTCTACCACGTGGGTGGCCCCAGGATCCCCTTACACATAAAACCTCAGCGCCGTTGAGCTCTTTGAAAGGGAAGTGGGAGTGATGTAAGTGGAAGTGATTGTGAGGTGTCTCTTGTTCCCCCGGAACATTCCAGTGGAGCAGTCTCCCGTTGGTAAGGAAGAGGGTGAGAATAGCTCTGGTGGACGGGTGGTCTGGACAACATGAGGTCACCCAGAGTCTCCCCCGCCAGCAATGGAGGTGGAAGAAGTGTCTTCACCTCTGAAGAAGCAGCAAATGAGAAGATCCTCTTTTTTAAAAAGTTTATTTATTTTATTTATTTATTTTTGGCTGAGTTGGGTCTTCGTTGCTGTGCGCGGGCTTCTCACTGCAGTGGCTTCTCTTGTTGCAGAGCACGGGCTCTAGGCAAGCAGGCTTCAGCAGTTGTGGCTCGCGGGCTCTAGAGCACAGGCTCAGTAGTTGTGGTGCATGGGCTTGGTTGCTCTGTGGCATGTGGTGTCTTCCCGGACCAGGGCTCAAACCCGTGTCCCCTGCATTGGCAGGCGGATTCTTAACCACTGTGCCACCAGGGAAGCCCAGATCCTCTTTTTTTGATGGCTTCAGAGAGCATGTGTGTGTTTCCTGGAGACAGGGGCAAGTTCACAACAAGTACCCGATCCTTTTTCCTTCCACCAAAGGAATTTTCATTCTTTATCCGCTATCGGGGCCGAGTTCATTTCCGGCAACACGAGATCGGCAAGCCCAGGGGTCTTTGATGGGTCTTGCTTTTGAAAGGAAAGCAGCCCTTTTCTCTCTCTTGCCTTCAGCCTGCCCTGATAGGAGCTGGCTGTTCCCTCTTATGAATTCTCCAGAGAAATGGAAATAGCAGCCCCAAGTCTTAAAGCAAAGTCCTTTGATCTAAATGTTGCAGGAAATAAAACACCTTTACAGTTATGGAGTCCAGAAAGGGATGCATTTTCAGGGGGTCCCAGAGCGGTGCTCCTGCCCTCACTCGTCAGGGCGGCATGCCCCATCCTGACTGGCACAGCCAGTCTTCTCGTGCAGGCTGGCTCTCCTCCCCGTGCACGGACATCTGTGAGTGATTCCTCGGGCGATGTGCACCCCCGCGGCCCACGCCCCTTTTGTATCCTGTCACTCGTCGCCAGGATGACTGCTGCAGCCTCTGATGCCTCCCCTACCCCGGCCTCTTCCCGCTCAAGTCCGTCCTCCCCCACGCAACAGACACGCTGTCTGAAATCCGTGTGAAGTGTAGACACTACCAGAATCAGCTGCGGAAAGACAGCCGGAGCAGGGGCTGCTTGCCGGGGGCTGGCCCTCTGGGTACCGGAAGCCGGGCTGATTCCGATTAGGGCTCATCCAGCATCATGTTCTGTCCACGTGAAAACAGAATTCTGTACAAGGTGCCCCCCAGCCCCAGACCCAGGCATCTCTACTGGTCAGGTAGGGGGTACCTGGCCGGCATGGACTGACCTGTGTCTCCCCACCCCACTGAGGTCACACGTAGAAGTCCTAACCCCCAGTACCTCAGAAGGTGCTGCGTTCTAAGGCTCCTTACATAGGTTAAGTCAGAATGAGGTCATCAGGGTGGGCGTCCTTATGAGAAGAGGAGATGAGGACATAGACACACACAGAGGGAGGCCAGCCATCTACACCGCAAGGAGGGAGGCCTCGGAAGAAACCAAGTCTTGATCTCCGCCTCCAGGCCCCAGAAGTGTGAGGAGACAAACTTCTGTTGTTTAAGCTGCCTGCTCTGTGGTTCTTTGTCATGACGGCCTGCACTGACTAACGCCCTGCTCACCTAGCCCTCGAGAAGTCCTGTAACTCTCTGAACGTGTAAAAAGGATTCGCTGAGGTTCCCTGAAGCCGCCCCTTCCTGGGGACCGTGTGTACGGCAGTTTACAAGGGTTATGGCACGAGCTCCAGCCCGTGGAGCTGTGTGGGCGCCTCTAACAGGCTCTGAGGGGTGAACCTCGGAGGTTTGATTAGCTGGCCTGGGGGGCGGCCTGGGCTTCGGGCTTCCACCAGCTCCCGGGTGACTGATGAACATCCGGGGCCGGCTGGAGGGCAGATGGCCCGGAGAACGTTGCCTGTGCTCTGCGCCAGTTCCCAGGTCTCCCCGGAGCCCGCTGTCCCCATGGGGGCGACCGGGACCTGTCTGCCGGCTGGATACTGTCCTCCATGCGGCCAGACGTCCCCGGCGGCCTGTGTCTGCGAGGGGCTCTGCAAGGGGACTGAAAACCCTCGCTGGCTGGAAGACTCATTTCCCCTGCAGCAGGAAAAGCGTTCTCACAGGCCACACACGCAAAGTTTAAAAAGTAACCACTTTATTGGGTGTCTCCAGTTTGTGAAAAATTCATTGAGCTCCACACTTAGAGCCGGCGCCCTTCTCTGTCTGTGGAGCGCACTTTAATAAAAGGTTTCCAAAGGTGATTATTATTTCTCTGTAACCAAGCGTATTTTTGGAATCAAGGCTCCACGGAACCTGGTAACTGAACTGTAACCTACTGTCTTCCAGACCCCGGTGTTTAAACCTTCAGTTCAGGGGTCCCCCCGAGTCTCCCAGGCCGGGTCTAGGCTTGGCAGGGGCAGGGGTGCGGAGGGGTCCCTCGGACTCTCCGTGTCTCTGCTAGCCTCCCTCTACGGGCGGGCATTGGCCATGGATCCCAGCTGGGGTGTCATCCTGCCGGTCGCCCGGGTCCTGGCACTACCTGTGAATAAGTCCCAGCCTGGGGGCAGGGGCGGCAGGTCTCTGCATCCCCGGCTGGGATGGGACAAGGTGCGGTGTGAGAGCCTCGGGACGCGGCTGAGTGCCAGCTGCCCGGGAAGCTCCTGCTGAGGCGAAGGCGGGGAAGACGCGGGGGGTGGACCATGTGGAGCTGAGGGCCACGGTGACGCCAGCACCGCACAGGGACAGCAGGGGTCCCCACGGACAGCGTGTGGACAACCGCCAGAGGGAGGCACCGGTGCGGGTTTCCACAGCCCCTCACCACCCTCTCCTCCCCGGTACTCCCCGGCCTGGAGGACCGTCGGGGTGGGTGGGCAGTGGAGGGGCGGGGCGGGGGAATCAGACCAGCCCCTTTGCTCTGCCCGGCTGAGGGTCGGGCCTGAGCTGGGGGTGGCGGGAAGCTTTAAACGGGGTGAGAAGTTCAGGTTTTCATTTAGACCGGAGTGGCCTGGTCGGGTGGGGAGGGAGAACCGCCGGCACGGGTGCGAGGACAGCGCAGCAGCTCTGATGCCCCCTCCCTGTCGCTCATTCAGGGCCCAGTGGCCCCTGCACCTCCGTGTGGATGTGGCCGGGTGCCCCCTGCCCACGGGATCCCGGAATCAGAGACCCCAGCTGACCGCGCAGCCCGTGACCTCCAGAGAGGATTCCGGGGGTCCCCGCAGGCCCTCCACTCAGCACACCTGCTCCCTGAGCCCCGTCGTCTGCGCGGAAGCCCGTGGGGCCTCCCGGGGCCCCTGCGGATGGGCTCAGCGCCGTGTGTGAGCGGACAGGCCCTGCCGAGAACAGAGGAGGGGGCGCCTTCACAGCAGCTCAACCCACCGACGGGCTCTGTCCTAGACGTCCGTTTCCGTCCCGATTCTCCTGTGTGTCCCAGGCCCTGGCTGTCCTGCTGACGTCCTGTGGGCCCTCTGGGCACCTGGAAGCTCTGACTCTGAGCGCTGCCCAGGGGTGAGGGTGGAGCTGGGGGTCGCCCTTTCCCCCAGGCTGGGTGGGTCGTGGCCCAGTCTGTCCGGGCACTGGGTGCCACCTACTGCGGACCTCCTCCCGCCCCCGTCTCCGCTTCTCTGCTCTCTTGCTCCTGTTGGGGGATCATGTTTCCCAGGACGAGCCAGCTGGATGAGCGCTGTGTCCCCGGCGCTACTTTCTACAGAACCTGGATTAAGTCACGCTTTGTGCTGTCCCTGGATCAGCCGGCACCGGGCAGCAGGTCCACGGCCTGGAGGCTGCCCTGGCCCTGGGCTCCCCGCTGTCCCACAGGTACCACAGGTCCCAGGGGTCCTGGGGTGGCTGATCTGCTCACCCTGGGCCTCCGGGGCTGCAGCTGCACCCCGTTCTGTTCCAGCTTCCAAGGCCTCTACTGGGAGCCCCTGGGGGCCTCCTCAGCCCTGCCTTCTGCCCTGATCTCTCTAACAGGTGGGGAGGGGCTAAAGAACGCCCCCCTCTGCCCCCCACCGGGTCGGTGGGGATAGGAAGTGCCAGAGTCACGGCCCAAGCTGCACATTTGGGCATGCTGATTCTTCTCTGTACCTTTCATCTTTATTAAAATATTTACAAAACCAGCCCACTCTCCAGAGCAGAGTGGAAATAAAACAGACTTCAGAGCCAGAAGAATTGAAATATAACCCCTGCTTCCCCACTTACTTGCTGTGTTACCTGGTACAATTCGCTTGGCCTCTCTGAGCCTCTCTCTGCCTTTTTAGGAGATCATAACACTTCCTCAGGGCGTAGCTGTGAGGACGAAATTAGATCTCACGCCCCAGGCACTGAACACAGGCCCCAGCCATACGCTGGGGCAGCATCTGCTCAGGGATCCTGCTTGGCCAGGTGCAGGGGGTTAAGTGCACGGACTGAGCTGCTCTCAGGGTCTTTGAGGAATAGAACAACGTGGGGGCATTTAGTCCTCTACGGATAATTTCTTCTGAACAGAAACAGTGTGTGAAGCCAAAGAGAGGGAGGCCTCCCTTTCCAGAAGCGTGTGGTTGAAGCCAAGCGCCAGCGAGGGCTGCCCGTGTGTAGGTGCCCGCAGGCGGTGTGGTCTCCCATGGAGCGCCCTCTGCAGGGCCAGCCTTGCCCCCGCTTCCCCACCGACCTTGACGTCGCTCGCCCGCCCGCCGGGGAGGAAGGAGGTGACGTTGCAAGGCTTTCTTTTTGGAAAAATAAGAGCTATGGGGAATGACATTAATTTAAAAGCTTTTAAAGAGCCAATTCACCTGTGAAAGTGCTCCCCAGGTGAGAGCCTTCCTGTGTGGAAAACAGCCCAGTCTTTAAAAGGATTTTAATTAATGTTGCTGAGAAAAGTACCAATGGCACTTAAGGCTGAAAGCTCAAGAGCCAAGGTGCCAGCCAAGAGTTTTATGACGGGGAGCGAGTTTTCTTAAAGGCAGTTGAAATAATACTCCCATGCACTCAGCCTCAGCACTCACCTCTGGTCACGGCCAAAAATAAGTGCCAGAATCCTTGGCGGCCTAACCCCCAAGCCCCCAGACGGCACAGCCTCTGCCAGGACCTACTTGGTTGAACTGCAGAGGTGTTTTCAGGAACACGGCGCCTCCTCGCCCTTCGGGGACACACCTTGCTGGGCCGCCCAGCGCGGCTCAGATCTGATCTGGATCCGATCCGTCATCCAGCTGGTGCCAAAGCCGGACCTGGACCTGGAGGAGGGGGGATGGAAGGCGAGGGATGCAGATCCTGGAAGGCCCGTCCGGACAATGGGCTCGAGCTGCAGATGGTGGAGCGGTCGTGGCTGGAGACCAGGTGGCCCTGGGTGTGATGGAGCAGCTCTGGTGGCAGCAGCTCCGGCTGACGGATGGCTGTGCAGTGACGTGAGACGTGCCTGCGGCTGTTCCTCCTGGGATGCTTGGCCGAGGGGCCGGGACAGGGCGGGCCTGGGCGTCTCTCTTCTCTTAACCAGGGGTGGGAGAGATGGTCTCCAGGCTGTGGCTGCAACATTCTAGGAGGTGTCGGGATCTGAACCGGCCAGGAAAGACCTCCTGCTTTCTTCACGGTGGGTCCTGGGGACTGGCCTGGGCCCAGCGTGCCAAAGGCTCTCCTCTTTATTCACGTTTTACTGTTTCCTGGAGAACTTTCCCCAGGATGAAATTACCTTCCCAATAAATTCTTACCACCACTTCTTGCTTCCTGAGGGGCAGCCCAGCTCAGTGAACAAAAGCACGGAGCCAGAGGGCACAGGTTCAAATCCTGGCCGTGCCACTTACTGGCTGGGTGACCTTGGGCAAGTTACTTCACCTCTCTGTGCCTCAGTTTCTCCATCTTTAAAATGAGGACAAGAATAGTAACCCCTTCATGGGGTTGTGGTGAGAAATGAGTCAATATAAATAAAGCCCTTAAAACAGTGCCCAGAATGTTGTAAGCAAGGACTACAGTCTTGCTAATGGCGCTGTTTTGGAGAAAAGGGAAACGTGACCCGCAGCCCGAGGCCCCCATCCTGTGATGGAGTGAGAGAGGGGATGTATCAGTCAGGGGTGGGCTAGGTCAAGTGTGGTAACAAACACACCTCAGATCTCAGCGGCTTAAGCAAGATCTCACGGCTTAAGCAACAGACACTTGTTTGCCATTCACCATGCTGGCCACTTGGTGAGGGGCTCAGGCTTTCGAGGCTTCACTGTCTGGACCCTGTGGGTTAGTGTGGCACGGGAGGGGGAGAAGTGCGACCATAACCCAGTCACTGGCTCTTCAGTGCTTCCTCTGTAGGTGACTCACGGTGCTTCTGCCCACATCTCATTGGCCAGAGTGAGTCACGTGCCTCCTGCCTTCCAAATCTACCACGTGGCCGGCCAGCAGGGGGAGAACCAGAAGTGCCAAAGGCCTAGTGCTCCAGACCCATCCCTTCAGCTGACCAGGGGCTGAGCCTGGGGCTCACTTAGGCCTTGCACTGTGATGGCCCCTGTGCCAGGAGTCAGTGCTGGGGGCTCTGTGGGTCCCACCCGCCCCCTCCTCTCAGTCCCACCAGCCTTTCTCCTCCTCCCTGCAGGTACCCTCACCTGTCCCTGTCTTCCTGCTTGCCAATCTCCCTTCTGATTCACTGTGTACGTTGCCTTTCCGATACGCGCATCTGGTCCTGTCGCTTCTGCTATGGGCTGGATGTTTATATCCCCCCAAGTTCCTATGTTGGAACCCTAATTCCCAACGTGATTATGAGGGCCCCGTATGAGGAGGTGGGGCTTTTGGGAGGTGAGTAGGGTTATATGAGGTCATGAGGGTGGGTCTGTTGCAAGAAGGGGGACCTCTTCCAGGGCCCGAGAGTGGGCTCTTGTCTAACACTCGGAAATGAATTGTCCTGGGAGACACACGTGCTGACAAAGCAGGGGACTTTATTGGGAAGGGGCGCCCGGGGGGAGAGCAGGAGGGTGAGGGGACCCAGGAGAACTGCTCTGCCGCGTGGCTCGAGGTCTCGGGTTTTATGGTGATGGGATTAGTTTCCGGGTTGTCTCTGGCCAATCATTCTGACTCAGGGTCCTTCCTGGTGGTGTGTGCATGGCTCAGACAATGTGGATTCCAGCGAGAAGGATTCTGGAAGGTCGGTAGGACATATAGACTGGTGTCTACTTTCTCTTTTTGACCTTTCCTGAATTCTTCCAGTTGGTGGTAGTTTGTGAGTTCCGAGTTCCTTACCTCCTGTAGTAAGAGAACTCATGCAAGCGGTTACTATAGGGCCTGGCCGTGGTTTCAGTCAGTGGTTCCCCTAACAGGTCCATGGTGGGATCAAGGCCCTTAGGAAGAGAGGAAGAGCCCTCCCTCTCTCCGTGCATGAGAGCATCAAGGAAAGGCCATGTGAGGACATGACCAGGAGGAGGGCTTTCTCCAGAACCCGGTCTCACTGGATCTCATTCCTCGGGGAGCCTTCCTGACCAGCCAAGTCTGAATTCAGTCCTACTGCTTCCCCGCTACCTGGTCCCCCAGCTCTGCTGTCAGACCTGCCCACCGCCAGCTTCCACACTGTGCTGGGCATCCCCGGAGGACAGAGACATGTGTGCTGGTCCTCGCTGGGGCCTAGCACAGCGTGGGCAGGTCGAGCACTGACCGCTGAAGGAGGGAGTTGACGCTTCCTTGTCCTACCAAACTCCGGGGCCTGAGAAAGGCCTTTCTGCTCCCAGAAATATGTACCCTACATTTTTTTTTGGAAGTACTAGATTTTTCTCTCTTGAATATTTCCCTCCCCGTCACCCCCAAGACGCCAGGTCTTGTACAGTCTGCGTGTTGGGGTCCTTGTGCCTGACTTCTGTGCGGGACTTTGGTCCAGGGTCCAACAGGCTGGCTGGTCACCCAGAGGCCTCTGCCTCCCTGGTCTGGCTCAGAGGACAGGTGGCCTCCACCTTGCTGAGGTGGACAACTTCCTGCTCCTGTGCCCCGACTTATGTTCCAAACCTACATTCCATCATCTCCCCAGAGCCCGGCTCTCTCAGGAGGATGGGGCAGTGTGGCCTAGGCTCCAGAACCCAGAGCCCCAGTCGGTCCCGTTTTCTTACCTGAAGATTTACACCTTAAGAGCTCAAGCGGAACTTCCTTTCCTCCTCTCCCAACTTTTATTTTGAAAAATTTCAAACCTGCAGGAAGTCAGAAAGGAGAGAAATAATGAAGACAGATCACTAGTTGCTAGCATTTGGGGCAGATTTTTCTTTTCAGTCTCAAAGCACAGAAGTTCTGATTCTACCTTTTTTCCTGGGCAATGGAGCCCCCTTCCCATCGTCTTCAAGGTCACAGCCCCAGTTGTCCGAGGGGAGACATATTACCAGGCCCCTGCTCATCCCGAGATGCAGGTGACTTTCTAGTAGGACTTTGCTGGCTACAGAGAGAGGAGAGGGCGCACAAACAAATTCTCCATCTCAGAGACACACTGTATTTTCCTTCCTGGGAATTCCTTCTCAGGCCTTCTCTCCTTTCCCTCGTAGAACACCCTCTGCTGTCCTTGCTCCAGGCTGTGGTCATGCCCACTCACTTCCTTAGTAATCTGCTCCCTCACAGCCTTACCACCCTTTCGTCCTTCTTTTCATATTCCTAATACCCTTTCTCCATTCTTCAATCCCACCTGATGTCCTCACTCTATTTGAAAGTCCTCATTATCAGCGAGAAGCCCTCATCACCCAATTTACAAATTCACCTGCGTCTACACCCATCTGGCTGGCTGCCCACGTGGCAGAGGGTGACGTCTCTCTGCTCCCAGGACCAGCCCTGCTCGCAGACCCCTCTCGCCTGCTCAGGGTCTTCACGCCATCACCACCGAGTCTTCTGGTCTCTAGATCTCGCCCTAAGAAACACGCTGAATGGCTTGTGTCCTGAGAAACGCTTTCGCAGCCCCGCGTCCCCCTCCAGCCCTTGCGTCATGTCTCTGTGCTCTGAGACGAAGTTTCTTGAAAGTGTAGCCGACCTGCTCTCTCCTCTCTCCTCTCTCAGGAGATAAGAAATGGCCGCTATGCTTTAAGCCACTAGGCTTTGGGTGAGTTTGTTACGCAGCAATGGATTGTTGAAGCTACAGGTGTGAGAGGAAAATAGGAATCAAGAGCAGCTCCAGGATCTTTGGCCCGAGCACTAGGTGAACAGCAGTGTGGTTGGACCACAGGGGAAAGAATAGGACTTTATCCAGGGATGGAAATCAAGAGTTTGGGGTTGGATTTTTAAAAAAATTTACTTATTTATCTGGCTGCGTCGGGTCTTAGTTATGGCACGCGGGACCTTCGTTGTGGCATGCAGGATCTCTCACTGTGGCACGTGGGCTCACACCGCCCCCTCCCCCCACCCCCCTTTGCTTCTCAATCTTCTCCCACTGGCTTTGACTTTCAACATCATGGAAATGCTCTCAGCGTCGTGGAAGATCTCCCGGCCCTTCCAAGGTTGAATCCTCGGTGCTCGGCTCACCCACCTGCTTAGCACCTTTGCCCACAACCTTTCCGTGAAACATTGTCTCATTTTGCTCCCAGGATACTCACCCTCATTTTCTGGCATCTCGCCGACTTCTTCCCAGGCTCCCAGGCTTTGCAGGCACCTGCCGCGTCCCCCCAGCCTCTCAGAGTTGGTGTGTATCAGAGCCCACACCTTCCTATCTCCAGGGGACTCCAGCCCAACACTGGCTGTGTACACCTGGGCCCAGCGATGACTCTGAATTTATACGAACTTCTCCCCTGCACCTGAAATTGCCTACTCACCACCTCCAACTCAATATCTAGCTGGCACCTCAAATTTAAAATATCCAACCCCGGGACTTCCCTAGGGGTCCAGTGGTTAAGAATCTGCCTTCCAATGCAGGGGACGCGGGTTCGATCCCTGGTAGGGGAACTAAGATCTCACATGCCGCAAGGCAACTAAGCCCACACGTTCTAGAGCCCGTGTGCTACAACTAGAGAGCCCACGTGCCGCAACTACTGAGCCCGAGTGCTCTAGAGCCCACATGCCACAACTAGAGAGAAGCCTGTGCACTGCAACAAAGAAGCCCATGTGCCACAGTGAGAGATCCTGCATGCCACAACGAAGGTCCCGCGTGCCACAACTAAGACCCAACGCAGCCAGATAAATAAATAAATTAAAAAAAAAAAATTCAACCCCGAACCCTTGATTTCCATCCCTGGATAAAGTCCTATTCTTTCCCCTGTGGTCCAACCACACCACCATTCACCTAGTGCTCGGGCCGAAGATCCTGGAGCTGCTCTTGATTCCTATTTTCCTCTCATACCTGTAGCTTCAACAATCCATTGCTGCGTAACAAACTCACCCAAAGCCTAGTGGCTTAAAGCATAGCGGCCATTTCTTATCTCCTGAATTCTTGGGTTGACTTGTCTCAGCTGGATGGTTCTTTAGTTCCATCTTGTTCTGGGTAGGGCTTCAGTCAAGTGGGGGATCAAGTGAGGTGGTATCTCCAGACAGCTCAGCCTTACGGCTGCCAGTTGGTGCTGGCTTTCAGCTGGGGGCTGGAGGGGACAGGGCTGTGAATCAGAGTTCCTTGGTGGCCCTCCATGTGGCCTTTCTACCCGGCTTGGCTTCTTCATGGGAAGAGCGGCAAAGAACATGGGGCCATCTTTAATCTGTAGTCTTCTCTATGGCCAAACTTATTTACATTCGTCTGATAAACAAAATCCTTTCACCCTGGTCCATTCTGGCATCAGACTCAGGCTTGAGGCCCAGGATTTCATCTCTAAATCAGGTCCAGGTATGTGTGGGGCTCCTTGGTTGAAGCTCGTCCAAAGCGGTAAACTATAAAGATAATGCTTAGTGTATGGAAACCACAGCAACACCCTTTGTTTCCCTTCATGAGTTGCTGGGTCGACTGTGCTCAGCTGGCTGACCCTTCTGCTTCCCTGGTCTTGGCTGGGCCCTTGTCCTCAGGGCTGGGGCGTTGGGTGTGGGTCACTCACCTCGCCGGCAGTGCTGCTGGCTGCTGGCTGGGAGCTCAGCAAGGCTACCAAGCAGAGTTCCCCGGTTTTCCCTGCAGGGGCTTCTCCGGATGGATCGGGCTTCTCAAGCAAAAGTGAACGCTGCATTTCTTAGGGCCCAACCTTGGAATTTACTCAGTGTCACTTCTGTCACGTGTTATTGGGAAAAGACCCCATCTCTTGACTGAGGAATCTGTGGTCACTTTAAATCCACCACACTGATCTGCCAGTAAGTCCTCTAAGTTTCATATCCAAAAAGTCTATGTATTTACTTTTACTATGTACACCTCTTGCCCGAATCCAATCACCGCCAACCCTAGCTCAGACATGGCTGTGTCCTCTCAACCGTCCTGCCCACTCCTCCCGGCCCCCTGACCTGGTCCTCACAGAGCACACACACCTGGGGACAGCGGGGACTCCACTGAGATCGTGGGGACTGCTCCACACACTTCCTTGTTTTGGAACCGTTGGTTCCTCGCGGCACGCGGCTCTCACGGAGGGGGCAGAAGTGCAAGAACGGTTCAAAGCCCCTGCTTCCATCACACCTGCTCACATCCCATTGGCCAAGCCCAGCACGGAGGGATGGGAAAGAGGCGTGTGTGCAGGGCTGGAGGGGTCATGGAAGGGGGGCTGGAAGGGGGGCTGGAAGGGAAGAGAGTGGACGGACAGTGCAGTCGGCCCCAGGCCCACGTTTAGACATTTTCACTATGCCCGTCAGTGCTGGGGTAACAATACATTGCTGTGTCTGCACGTCTCTCTGTCCATTTATTTTCTTCTTTTTAGACTCCTTCTCTTCCTCTAATATCAATCTCACCCAGTAGTATCCACAGGGCTAGTGGGACAGATACACACTTTTTTTTTTTTTTTTAATTTTATAGCTACTTTTATTTTTATTTATTTATTTATTTTTGGCTGTGCTGGGTCTTCGGTTCGTGCGAGGGCTTTCTCTAGTTGCGGCAAGCGGGGGCCACTCCTCATCGCGGTGCGGGGACCGCTCTTCATCGCGGTGCGCGGGCCTCTCACTATCGCGGCCCCTCCCGTTGCGGGGCACAGGCTCCAGACGCGCAGGCTCAGCAGCTGTGGCTCACGGGCCCAGCCGCTCCGCGGCATGTGGGATCCTCCCAGACCAGGGCTCGAACCCTCGTCCCCTGCATTAGCAGGCAGACCCTCAACCACTGCGCCACCAGGGAAGCCCACACACTTTTGTTGACCGACAGTTTTCTGGAAGGCAATGTGTATGTAAAGGCTTGGGAATGTTTGTACCATTTGGCCCAGTAATTCCATTTCCTGTTACTTAGTTTTAAAAAATAACCAGAGACACACAGACATTTCCACGCCAGTGGGTTCTTGGCAGCGTTGTTCATAATAGGAAAAGTCTGGAGCCTCTTTGTCCTTGCAATCTTCCTTTGGCCTTTTTCTTCCTCCGTGTGCCTGGGCTTTCTTGCAAAGCACAACCAACTGAAAGCTTCCAACATGCTAGATTTCCTTGACTGATTGATTCATTCGTTCATTCATTCATTTATTGGCTCTCTGAAGGCATTTTATTGAGCACTGACTATGGACCATATTCTGGAGTCTCACGGAGTTACAGTTTATAGTGAGGGAAACATCTCATAAACGGGTAAACAGATTGTAAAGTACATAATTGTAATTTGTGATAATTTGTAATTTGTACAATTAGTTAATCATAATTTGTGAAAGAAATTATGCGCACCCAAAGAAAACCATGGGGACATTACCTAGATTGTGTAGCCAGGTCTCCCTGAGGAAGTAACATTTAAGTTAGCTCAGAGAAGTTAAGGTGTTGTCTCCACATAACACCGCGGAGAGCGGTCCAGGCAGAGGGACACTGGGTGTGAGAAGGTCCAGAGGGAGCAAAGACTGGGGGCATGTGTGCTGGAGACGCTGAGAGGGGCTGGGAGGGGCTGCTGGCTTGGATCACGGGGGCTTCAAGCCTCGTGAGATGACTGGGTTTCATTGAATGTACCACGGGAGACTGCGGAAAGCTCTCAGTGCAGCCCAGCTGAAGCTTGAGAAAGACAACTCTAGCTGCCGCTGGAGAGAGACCAGCTGTTAGGTGAGAGGAAGGGGAGGGAGGTGGAGGGAGAGCAGGTGGGAGCCCCCGGCAGAGCTGAGATGAGGTGAGAGGTAGAGGTGGCTGGACCAGCGCTGAGGGGGTGGCGCGGAGGCTTCATTCCCGGCAGTGACGTTTATCAGATGACCCTTCCCTCAAGGTCCTCCAGCCGCCAGCATCTTGTGCAAGATCCACGTCTCGAAGAAGGGAGGCCCCTACAGAACAGGAGAGAACAAAGGAGACCATTTTCAGGTTTTGAGTTTCAAAATTAACATTTGAAACTTCCCAGATGAGACTGTACATTGAGAAAAGTTCTTTGTAGTCTTTAAAGGTTAAATTTTTGTGCACCCAATGTTATAAACAGCAGACTTGGGAAGAATGCAGAATGAATGAGAAACAGTTTTTCCACCCTCAGTTGATAAACACTCCAGAGGCTGGGGGGAGGGGGGAGAGCGTGGAAAAGCGAGTGAACCAGGATGTGAAGATGGGACCCTCCCATCTGAGGCCGCGGAGACAGACGCCATTGTCCAGAGGAGCTGCGAGGCCCCTGCGGTGGGCTTGCAAAGGTGGTGGAAGGAAGCCAGCTTTAAATCCTGAGTGGACCACCGGTTCCAGCCAACAGGAGACGGGGAGAAGCCAAGAAGAGGATTCCTGGAAACTAGAGGGGGTTCCTTTGGACAGAGCTGTTTGGGGAGCCCTGCCCTGGAAGGGCACGGGGCGAGGGGTGTCTCATTCTGACCCTGGGCCTAGTGAGAACTGCTCCCAGGATGTTTCTGGGGAGACTTGATATGGATGCTTTGCACTTGGGAGACCCCGACTCCCTTGGGGTGAGAGGCTGTATGCCGGGGCTGTAGCAGCAGAGTAGGAGCTTTTGTCTGGACTCGCAGAGACCTCGTGTGGGCCCCACACCATAGACAGCCAGCCAGGGGTTAACCACAGAGAGACCACTCGGAGGTCAACCGTAAATGGCCAGCCCTGGGTCAACAGTAGAGAGTTGGCACAGGGGTCAACCATAGAGGGCTGGCCTGGGGTCTACCGTGGAGAGCTGGCCCGGGGTCAACCTAGATCCTGTCCATGAGGGCCACCTGGACGGATGGGAAGTCCTCGGCAGAAAGGAGCTAGAGGTGGCGCCGTCATTTAGGGTGGGGGAGGATGAGTAACACTTGCCTTTGTCAAGAGGACTGAGGGGAGAAGTCCAGTGATGGGATTGGAGGGTGTCTCCAGAGAACTCACCCAATGTGAAGAGTCCGCTTTAAGCCCCAGGGGCACTGAGCTGGGCTTAGGTCAGCGGGATGGGACCAGCCAGGGAAGACCTTCCCAGGCCCCTCTGTGTCCTCCCCTTCCCTGGCTGGACACAGCAGGAGTCCAGGGCAGCCACTGGAAGGAGGAAGCCCTACTCCATTTGTATCGTGTGCCTCATCCTTACACACCCACCTTGTCCTGTGGAATTTGTACTCATTCTTTACAATTCTTTACAACCAAGACTTAGCTTGGTTGTCACTTCTGGAAACCTTTTCTAATCTCCAAGAGTCAGGTGTCTCCTCTAAGAGTCCCCCCAAGACCCTGTACTTGGGCCAATATTTCATGCACCGTCATTGCCTGTGGACGCATGTGTGTCCCTAACTAGATCACGGCCTCCAGGGCCAGGGACTCTGTCTGTGGCTGAAATATAGGAGGAAGCAATACTTACATTTTAAAAGAGTGAGTGGATGAAGGGGAAGCAATTAACTGGATTATGGTCCATTTATACCAATAATAATATGCAGCCAGTTAAAATCATGCCTTAAAATATTTAGCAGAATAAGAAAAGTCTGATGATGTGGAAAAGTGTTAATAAAAGTGTGGCTACTTCTATACCAGTATACACTTACCTTAAGGGCTAAAATGAAAAAGACTGATGCCACAAATGTTGTCAAGGTCAGGGAGCAACCAGAATATATGTGGGAATGTACGTGGTATAATAACTTTGGAAAACCCAGTCCTTGGTAGTTTCTTACCCTATGACCCAACAATTCTCTTCTAGGTGTTGATCCCAGAGAAATAACAACGTGTGCTCCTAAAAAGACTTGTACAAACATGTCCACAGTCATTTTGCAGGTAATACCCCCAAATTGGAAGCAGCCCAGGTGTACCTCAATAAGAGACTGGGTTAATTCACACAATGGTTGACTCCTTGGCAGAAAAAGGAAGAAACTATTGATACATATAACAACGTGGGTGAAAATAAAAAATTTATGCTGCATTTCTGAAAGAAGCCTTACTCATAAGAGTACATACTTATGGTTCCATTTATATAAAATCCTAGAATAGCCGAAACTATTCCATGGAAGGAAAAATTGGACCAGGTTGCCTTTGTGGAATGCAGAAGATTGGCTGGGAAGGGGGACAGTGATATTCTATATTTTGAAAGGAGGTTGGATTTGTTAAAACTTGACAAATATACACTTAAGATTTGTGCATGGTATATAAATTTTACATCAAAAGAAAAAAACTATTACTGAGTTCTAGTTAATTATAAGCATGCTGAGGCGTTTAGGGGGAAATGTATTAGTATTTGCAATTTAACTTGTGTTCTGTAAAAAAAAAAAAACAATATAGATTAATGGATGGATGGAGAAGTGGATAGATGAATGGAGAAGTGATGGGATGCAGTAAGATGTGAGGGGTGAAACCCAGATGGTGACTATCTGGCCGCTCACTGTGTGTTGGTTTCCTGTGGCTACTGTAACAGTTCTGGAGGCCAGAGGTCTGAAATCAAAGTGTGGGCAGGGACATCCTGCACCAGAGGGGCACATTTGCTACAATTGATGAACTTGCATTGACACACCATCATCACTCAGAGTACATAGTTTACACTAGAGTTCACTCTTGGTGTTGTCCGTTCTGTGGGTTTGACAAATGTACAATGACATATATTCACCATTATAGTATAAACAGAATAGTTTCACTTCCCTAAAAATCCTCTGTTCTCTGCCTTGTCATCCCTCCCTGGAAACCACTGATACATTTACTGCCTCCATAGTTTTGTCTTTTCCAGAAGGAAGCAGTAACAGAAGGGTTCAGTATTATTCTTTTGCATGTGGCTGTCCAGTTTTCCCAACACCATTTATTGAAGAGACTCCTTTCCTCATTGAGTATTCTTGGCTTCCTTGTCAAATATTAGTTGACTGTATATGCATGGGTTTATTTCTGGGCTTTCTGGGTTTATTTCTGTTCCATTTTGTTCCATGGTTTCATTTCTGGGCTCTTTATGTGTCTGTTTTTATACTAATATGACATTGTTTTGATTACTATAGTTTTGTAATATGGTTTGAAATCAGGAAGTGTGATGCCTCTAAGATCACTTTGGCTATTCAGAGCCTTTTGTGGTTCCATGAGTTTTAGAATTGGTTTTTCTATTTCTGTGAAAATTGCCATTGGAATTTTGATAGCATTTGCGTTGAATCTGTAAATGGCCTTGGGTAGTATGGACATTTTACCAATATTAATTCTTCCAGTCTCTGAACATGGAATATTTTTCCATTTATTTGTGTCTTGTTCAATTTCTTTCCTCTATGTCTTACACTTGTCAGTGTATAGATCTTTCACCTCCTTGGTGAAATTTACTCCTAAGTATTATTGCTTATGCTGCTGTTGTAAATGGGATTGTTTTCTTTTTCAGATTGTTCATTGTTAGTGTATGGAAACACAACTGATTTTTGTATGCTGACTTTGTATCCTGCAACTTTACTGCATTAGTTTTATTAGTTCTAACAGATTTTGGGGAGAATTAAGATTTTCTATGTATGAGATAATGTCATCTGCAAACAGAAGCATTTTACTTTTTCCAACAAATTGGACAACCTAGAAGAAACTGATAAATCCTAGATACATACAACCTACCAAGACTGAATTATGAAGAAATAGAAAACCTAAACAGACCAATAACAAAGAAATTGAATCAGTAATGAATAACGTGCCAACAAATAAAAGCCCAGGACCAGATGGCTTCATGGTGAATTCTACCAAACATTAAAGGAGACTTGATGCCAATCCTTCTCAAACTCTTTCACAAAAGTGAAGAGGAGGGAACACTTCCAAACTCATTTTACAAGGCAAGAATTACCCTGATACCAAAGCCAGACAGGCACACTGCAAGAAAAAAACACTACAGACCATTACCCCTGATGAATATAGATGCAAAATTCTCAACAAAATACTAGTAAATGAATTCCACAGCACGTTAAAATGATCAACCATGCACCATAATCAAGTGGGATTTATCCCTGGAATGCAAGAATGGTTCAACATACACAAATCAATAAATGTGATACACCACATTAATAGAATGAAAGATAAAAATGATATAATCATCTGAATTGTTGCAGAAAAAAATAGACAAAATTCAACATCCTTTCATGATAAAAACTTTCAACAAAGTAGGTATAGAAGGAACATACCTCAACATGATTCAAGGTCACATATGACAAGCCCACAGCTAACGTCGTACTAAATGCTGCAACGTTGAAAGTTTTTCCTCCAAGATCAAGAACACAAGGATGTCCACTCTCACCACCCATATTCAGCATAGTACTGGAGGTCTTAGCCAGAGCAATCAGGCAAGAAAAAAGTAAAAGTCTTCCAAATTAGAATGGAAGAAGCATAAGTCTTTATATGTAAGGTGGGTTTCTTGTAGACAACATAGAGTTGGGTCTTGTTTTATGATCCATTCTGACAATCTCTTTTAATTGGTGAATATCCCAGATTTGGACATTCTGCTCTGTTTTCAGTTTCAGTCTTTATTTTTTCTCTTTACTTTTCTGTTTTGGAAGTTTCGATTGATTTATCCGCAAGCTCAGCGATTCTTTCTTCTGCTGTGTCTAGTCTACTAACGAGCCCATCAAAGGCATTTTTCATTTCTGTTACGGTGTTTTTGATCTCCAGCATTTCTTTTTGGTTCTTTCTTAGGATTTCCATATCTCTGCTTACATGGCTCATCTGCTCTTGTGTGCTATCTACTCTATCTACTAGAGCCCTTAGCATGTTAATCATAGTTATGTTAAATTCCCCATCTGATAATTCCAACATCCCTGCCATATCTGAGTCTGGTTCTGTGCTTGCTCTGTCTCTTCAAACTGTGGTTTTTGGCTTTTAGTATGTCTTGTAATTTTTTTCCTGATAGCCAGAGCTGATGTTCTGGGTTAGAGGAACTGCTGTAAATAGGCCCTTAGTGATGTGGTGGTGAGTTGTGGTGGAGGGAAGGTACTATGGTCTTATGATTAGGTCTCATTCTTTTTATGAGCCTGTGCCTCTGGTCTGTGAACTTCATGACTGTTTCTCAGTTTTTTTCTCCTCCCTTAGGTGGGAGAGGAGGGCTAGCATGGGCGGGAGTTGGGGATTTTCCTTCCTCCAGGACAGTTAGGGTCTGATAAAACCCAGAAGGTTAGGCTCTGGTTAACTAGTTTCTCCCCAGGGCAGATGTCTCACCTATTCCAAAATGCTTCTTTTCCCCTCCCCATGCCAGGAGCATGAGGGGATTTTTCTCCAATATTCACTGAGAGAACCTGGTTGAGCCCCTGGTGGTGTCGCTCACAGAAGTGTGGGGTCCCTGATGACTGGATCCCCCTGGAGTTTTTACCTCTCAGACTTATCTGCACTGAGCCTCCAGCAATTCACCCATTACAGTTCAGGCTTTTCTGCCCAGGCACTGGTTCCTGTGGACATTTCTCCTGGTAGGTTTCTGCTTTGGTAAGTAGTGAGTCTCAGTGTCTACCTGGCCATCTCTCCAGTTTTGGGAGCAGTGGTTTTCCCTGTGACCACACTTCTCTGACGGATCCAAGAAGAATTGTTAATTTTTCAGTTTGTTCAGGTTTTTACTTCTGGTTAGGACAGAGTTACGACTTCCAAGCTCCTACATGCTGGAGTGGAAACTGGAACTCCAACACTACCTTTTTTTTTTTTTTTTAACATCTTTATTGGAGTATAATTGCTTTACAATGCTGTGTTAGTTTCTGCTTTATAGCAAAGTGAATCAGCTATACGTGTATATATATATCCCCATATCCCCTCCCTCTTGCGTCTCCCTCCCACCCTCCCTATCCCACCCCTCTAGGTGGTCACAAAGCACCAAGCTGATCTCCCTGTGCTATGCGGCTGCTTCCCACTAGCTATCTATTTTACATTTGGTAGTGTATATATGTCCATGCCACTCTCTCACTTCATTCCAGCTTACCCTTCCCCCTCCCCGTGTCCTCAAGTCCATTCTCTACGTCTGCGTCTTTATTCCCAACACTACTTTTTTATTTAAACATTTTTTTTCTTTGATGAGTATGTGTCATTTCTATAACAAAATTGTTATTTTAAATATTAAAATGGGGGGTCATACTTTTGACTCAGTACTTATGTTTTTGGGTAAAGGGAGACAAGATTTATAAACAAAGATGTCCATGGCAATTGTCCACAATCATCTGGAAAGAGCATAATTGTCTACTACTAGGAGAATGCTTGCATAAATTATGCTATAATGGAATGATGGCATGCAAATGTGAAAAGTAGGTTTAAAAAGAGTATTAAAGCAACATGAAAAGGCGTGACCTGAGCTTGTAAATTCAACCAGTGTTTTAAAAGTTTTCCAGATTCCAAGTTTTCCAGATTCCAAGTTTTCCATAATATAAATACTTGTTAATTTATATTCAGAAAAAATGTTATAAAATGTCACTCCTTGGATGGCCCTCCTAGGCTCTCTCCCCCCACCCCCCGCCCCGGGCTGCCTTACTGTGGCCAGGCCTCCCTGCCTGGAGGCCTCAGCTAGCCTGACTCCCCTGGGAGGTGCACTTTCATCCACTACCAGCTGAGCCGTGTGTAGTTGGCAGCTGATTTTTCGGTCCAGTCCATCTCCTTGGAGAAAATTGGATTCTGTGGTTGTTGAGTCTAACGGCCAGTTTCCGCTGTTCAGTTGAGTAAATTTCCTTGTTTCCTGTCACCATGCTATCAGCCCAGCTGATGCGTGGCTTTTACATTCTTCCAACAAGAAACTGAAGACAGCCATGAGCTGGTTTTTAGAATGACTGGAAAGTCATGGGGATCTCTGGGCCAGGACAAACAGGCTGATGGAGATCTCAGCCTTGGGGTGGTTTGGACGGCAGGGCCAGGCACGGGTGTCCAGGTGGAGTGCCAGCAGGCGGCGGTGTGGTGGTCCCCGGAGAACGGGAGCAGGTCGTGTTGGTGGGCTTGGGGTGGGGGGGCACAGCTGGCTGGAGAGGCTCTGTCCGCCAGCAGGCATGGTCCCCTCCCACGCGTGGGTCCAAGGCATTCCACGGCAGCATTCCTGCTCTGAGGACATGTTTCCCAGTTGGAAGGAAATCAATCCCTAAAAAATCTCTGCCTCTGCCTGTTCTCAGCAGCAGCTGAACGAGCCTGTTCCCAGGCAGATCACGGAGCCCACGAGCTGCCCGTGTGAAAACTGTCAAACATGAAAAGGAGGCACACTGGCCTCTGGCTTGTGTCTCAAACTTTTGAATTAGCAACTCGCCCGCCAAGAACGTGTGCCGAATGGCTGTTTTGCGTGGCAGGGACCAGAGCTTTGCAGATTCAGGATCTAGATTACTGCCAGAGAGTGTAAAGCGTCTGGTGATTTGGGAAGGAAACCTTTCCAGACTAAACTGAGGCCCACATGACTTCCCGAGCTACAAAGAAGACGTGTCCTTGTCGGGTGGGAGTGGGCTGACGCGGTGCCCTTGCCTTGTGTTAGTGTGGGCACCCCTGAAAACTGACCCCATGGGGAAGACGGAGCACGTGGTTGATTTGGGAGGGATCCCAGGTGAGGCGCTGGGGAGGGAGGAAAGCTGATGAGGGGTGGTTGGTGAGCAGGGTCCTGTGTGGACTTGAGTCACGGGGACTCAGCCCCCGGGTCCTCTGAGGAGTTGCTCGTTGTTCCCTTGAGAGACTAGAAATCTGGGGTGTCCGTTCACCAACTCCCATCTTTCACCACCCAGGCTGTAAGTCCCCGGTGCTTCTGGGCTGCCCTACCTAGGACCAAGCAAGCGCCCATGGCCGGAAAGGCCCCAGGCAAAGACGCAGAGAGACAGGGCCCCAAGTGGACATGCGTGGGGACCGTCCCCTGCTGGGTGGGTGGGGTGTATGTGAGGCGTACCCGACAGCCCTCTTCCCTCAGAAGCAATGAGACCCCCGAGACGCAGCCGGCATCTGAATTTTAGATGATACTTTGACTTAAAATCAGTCCGTCAGCTCAGTACTGGAGCACCAGCTGTGTGTCGGGCAGTGTCCTGGGGCCTGGGAACGGCAGGGGGCAAAAGAGACCTCACCGTCTTGGAGCTCCAATGGACGTAGCCACGTGGTATGGGAGGTGGTGAGGAGGGCCCCAGAAAAGACAAAGCTAGGGTGGGGAGGAGATGTGAGTGCGGCGTGAGGGGAGGGTTAAGTTAGGGTTAAGGGTGGATGAGGGGTCAGGGGCACTGCAAAGGGGTCCTCTAAGCCGACACTTGAAGCTTTCATCACAGGCAGACCTGGGGGCCATGTGGGCTGGGGCCATTGGCCACGAGGACACCCTCAGAGCGGTGCATCCTGGGAAGCTCCGTATCCTGGCCCCATCACAGGACTGCCGGTCAGGAGCGGCTTACTGCTCATGCGGGGCCAGCAGCCGGGGTCTCTCGGCCCAGGTGGCCCACCCTGGACGTGGCCCGTGGAGTAAACACCAACATCTTCCCTGTTTCAGTGGGTCATGCGCCCTCCTCGCAGACTCAGCCCTCATTTGCCCTTTTCTGGAAGCCTCATCACGACTAAGAGCTGGAGGGAAGCAGTGCGTGTGTGGGCAGGTACCACTGGTAAGTTAATTAGAGCAGTTTCCCAGCCAATGGGAATGTGCCTGTGGACCAGTTTTTAGGGTCTCTGTAACATATTATTGCAAACTTGGTGGCTGAAAACAACAGAAATGGAACCCTTCATGGGTCTGGAGGCCACAAGTCTGCAATCAAGTCATCTTCCTTGTCTAAATCTTTTTTTTTTTTTAACACCTTTATTAGAGTATAATTGCTTTACAATGGTGTGTTAGTTGCTGCTGTATAACAAAGTGAATCAGCTATACATATACATATACATATATCCCCATACCCCCTCCCTCTTGTGTCTCCCTCCCACCCTCCCTATCCCACCCCTCTAGGTGGTCACAAAGCACCGAGCTGATCTCCCTGTGCTATGCGGCTGCTTCCCACTAGCTATCTATTTTACATTTGGTAGTGTATATAAGTCCATGCCACTCTCTCACTTCGTCCCAGCTTACCCTTTCCCCTCCCTGTGTCCTCAAGTCCATTCTCTACGTCTGCATCTTTATTCCTGTCCTGCCCCTAGGTTCTTCAGAACCATTTTTTTCCCCTTTAGAGTCCATATGTATGTGTTAGCATACGGTATTTGTTTTTCTCTTTCTGACTTACTTCACTCTGTATGACAAGATTCTAGGTCCATCCACCTCACTACAAATAACTCAGTTTCGTTTCTTTTTATGGCTGAGTAATATTCCATGGAGGTTCCTTAAAAAACTAAAAATAGAACTACCATATGACCCAGCAATCCCACTACTGGGCATATACCCTGAGAAAAACAAAATTCAAAAAGAGTCATGTACCACAATGTTCACTGTAGCTCTATTTACAATAGCCAAGACATGGAAGCAACCTAAGTGTCCATCGACAGATGAATGGAAAAAGAAGATGTGGCACATGTGTAACTCTCTTTGAAGCTTCCAGGGGAGAACACGTTCCGGGCCTCTCTCCCTCTTCTGGGTGTTGCCGGCAATCCTTGGTGTTCCATGGCGCGTAGATGCATCCGTCCAATCTCTGCCTCTGCCTTCACATCACCTTCTCTGCTTTGTGTCTTCTCCCCTTCTCTCCCCTTATAAAAACACCTGTCGTTGGATTTAGGGCCCACCCTAATTGATCTCATGGGCGATCTCATCTTGAGATCCTTGACTTAATTGCAACTGCAAAGACCCTTTGGTCAAATAAGGTCACATTTACAGGTGATGGGCGGGCATATCTTTTGGAGGCCACCATTCAATCCACTGCAGCTTGCTTTGGGGACTGAGAAATTAAAAAATCTTCTACTTTTTAACCAGTTAATATGAAGGTGGTCTCAAGGCAGCCCCAGGTGCAAACTCAGAGGCACGGAGAGGGCACCCAGCTGGCAAGGACAGCCTCAGGGCCCGCCTTTCTGTGCTGCTGACGCAACTCCGGCAATCTCGACCCATTTCCTCCATCTCCACACTCGACACCAGAGTTCTTATCTGCTTCTTTTTCTCCCAATTGTCAAATGGACGGGCAATATAGTGAAGTAAAGAAGCAAGATCCCGAGCCCCAGCTATAGCATTTGCGAGATTTGTGAACTTGACCAAATGCATCTCTAAACCTCTTTGCACCTCATTTTTCCCATCTGTTAAATGGGGATAATTTCTGCCTTATGCCTTTCATCTACGGTCAGGGATGCAATAAAATCATGTGTTAAAGTGTTTTGGAAATGATAAGGTGCTACAAATCATTATCTAATTAGAGACCAACTTACGCTTTTCAACTGTACAATGGGAAGACTTTATATTACCTAATTCTTTGATGATTAAATAGGATAATTTGTGTAATAACAGTTGACATATTACAGGTGCTCAAGCAATATCAGTTATAATAATAATGCTTCAAAAACCATGTTACCTCTCCAGGATAATGTTTTGGCTTGTAAAGTTTTAGCTATTACACAGTTACAGGAATAAAAGCAGAGAATACAGATTAAGCAAAATTAAGAAAAAAATTACCTTAATCAGAGGAATCTTAATTAACATTTTTATAGATCTTTTCAGATTTTTCCCTGTATATGAATATATAATTATTTTCTAAAAACTGGATCAACAAGTATATTTTCGTACCACTATTTTTTGTTTTTGTTTTTGTTTTTGTTTTTTTGTTTTTATTTTTTTAATACAGTTTTATAGCTACTTTATTTATTTATTTATTTATTCTTCGCTGTGTTGGGTCTTCGGTTCGTGCGAGGGCTTTCTCTAGTTACGGCAAGTGGGGGCCACTCTTCATCGCGGTGCGGGGACCGCTCCTCATCGCGGTGCGCGGGCCTTTCACTATCGCGGCCCCTCCCATTGCGGGGCACAGGCTCCAGACGCGCAGGCTCAGCAGTTGTGGCTCACGGGCCCAGCCGCTCCGCGGCATGTGGGATCTTCCCAGACCAGGGCTCGAACCCGTGTCCCCTGCATTAGCAGGCAGATTCTCAACCACTGCGCCACCAGGGAAGCCCTCGTACCACTATTTTTAATGCTTATGCAGAATTCTAATTAACTCTTTATTATTGAACATTGAGGTTTGATTTTTTCTTTTTTTGCAATAATAATACTGATAAGAACATGCTTGTAACTAAATCTTTGTAATTGGAGGTTAATCAGGTAAAGAACAAACTAGAAGTGGAAATATGAGGTCAAATCACTCACATATATATTTTTAAAGTTGTGGTAAAATATTATAAAATTTACCATGCTCACAATTCTTTTTTTTTTTTTTTTTTTGGCTGCGTTGGGTCCTCGTTGCTGCGTGCAGGCTTTCTCTAGTTGCGGCGAGTTGGGGTTACTCTTCGTTGTGGTGCGTGGGCTTCTCATTGAGGCGACTTCTCTTGTTGTGGAGCACGGGCTCTAGGCACGCGGGCTTCAGTAGTTGTGGCTCGCGGGCTCTAGGGCGCAGGCTCAGTAGTTGTGGCGCACGGGCTTAGTTGCTCCGCGGCATGTGGGATCTTCCCAGACCAGGGCTCGAACCCATGTCCCCTGCAGTGGCAGGTGGATTCTTAACTACTGCACCACCAGGGAAGCCCATGTTCACCATTCTTAAATGTGCAGTGCGGTGGAACAAAGTACATTCACATTGTTCCACAGCCATCACCACCGTCTCCAGAACTCTTTTCACCTTGCAAAACTGAAACCCCCATTAAACGCTAGCTCCCCAACCCCCTCCTCCCTCCCCCTCGCAACCACCATCTACATTTCTGTCTGTATGAATTTGGCTACTCCAGGGACCTTGTAGAAGCGGAATCACACAGTATCTATCCTTTTGTGACTGGCTTATTTCACTTAGCATAATGTCCTCGAGGTTCATCCATAATGTACTATGTATTGGAATTTGCTTCCTTTTTAAAGCTGAATAATATTCTATTGTATGGATAGACTACATTTTGCTTATTCATTACTCAGTCAATGGACCCTGGGTGGCTTCCACCTTTTGGCTACTGTGAATAATGCTGCTCTGAATATGGGTGTGCAAATATCTCTTTGAATTCATGGTTTTAATTATTCGGTGTATCTACTCAGAAGTGGAATTGCTGGATCATCTGGTAGTTCTATTATTAACCTTTTGAGAAACTGCCATACTATTTTCCATAGTGATCACACCATTTTACATTCCTACCAACAGCACACAAATGTTCCAATTTCTCCACACCCTTGTCAACACTTGTTATTTTTCTGATTTTTTCATAATAGCCATCCTGAGGAGTATGAGGGAGGCTGTGCATGTTTTCAAGGCTTTGAAATTAATTGCCAAGCTATTCAGCAGAAAAGTAATACTTTGCACTCTTACCAACAATGGATAAAGCGACCGTTTTCACCATCCTCATGAATGCAGAGCACGCTTGCTAATTTTTTGATGGGCATTTGCAAAAGGAAGTGTGGGCATGACAAGATGGGCCCAGAGGACTGTGCCTGCCTGCCCAAGAGAAAGGCCTACCCGGCTGAGACCGGACCCCAGCCGGTCGACCCTCTCTAGGGTAAAAATCCTGTTTCAGCTCCATGAATTATGTCTTCAGAGTCTTCTTTCTGATGCACACGCCAAAACCTTTACAAGAGGCAAGAGAAGCTCCTCGAAGGGCCACGAAGTAAGCTGACCGGTTCCAGGAAACAAACCTATGTCCCACCTGAAATCTGGTGTTAGTTAATTAGCCTTTGAGGGGGCCACAAGACCGATCAATTGATTGCTTTTCCTTTGTTTCATTTTATAATTTGAGTTGTGATTGCAGGGCTCTGATTCCCCAAATCTCCAAAACCTTCACAACTTAAAACTAAGCAGTACACAGTGTTGTGTAACAGGATAGAGAGCCCTCTCCTGCGCCCAAAACCCTCCCTTCCCCAAAAATCTGCTCAAAAAAGTGAAGAACATTTCTGCTCAAAAAAGTGAAGACCAGCACTTTCTCTGGCTGTCACTGGATCACGTTCGTGCTCTTGACCCCAAATGGAGTTCCTGTTGCCGTTCTGATCGCATTGCTGAGCTCTGGGAACTGGCAGCTATCTTCATGCGATGTGGGAGTGAGTGGCTAATTAAGATGAAAGGAGGTTAATTAGATGAAAAATAGGCAAGTGGTTATGCAGACCAGACATTTACTGATGGCTTCTCCTGGCTTCCATTAGAGCCGGGTCGGTTGACTCTGAGCTTGTGGTCATTGGACGGATCCTGCTGGATTCCCCGCCCCCCCCAGGATTCCCCCTTTCCCACCGGTGGGGAGGGCTCTCAGGCCCCTGTGTGGAGCAGGAGCTTGTTCAAAATCTTTATAGTGCCATGGTTGCGCATTATCCGCGGACGCCATATTTGCAATCCGGCCTACTTGCTAAAATGTATTTGTAACCCCCACAGCGATGCCCGTGGTGCTTTCGGGTCATCTGTGGACACGTGCAGAGCAGCGTAAACTTTGAGCTGCTCTTTGCAAGTCCTTCTCAGGTGGGGCTGAACCAGGAGACACTCTGCCTTGTTGGTTTGGCTTTGACCCTGTCACTACGTGTCCTTTTCTTGGCCTATTTAATGCTACATTTTTTGCAGGTTTGTGCTTTTTTTGTTGTTGTTGGTGATTTTGCTCTTTAAAATCACCCCCAACCTAGTGCTGAAGAACCTTCTGTGTTCCTAAGGACAAAGCTGCGATGTGCCTTGTGGGGAAAACATATGTTAGAGAAGCTTTGTTCAGGCCTGAGTTACAGTGTGGTTGGCTGTGATTGTTCAACACTAATGAGCCAACTGCATATATTCAATAAGGTGTCTTGAACTAGAAACACACATAAAACAAGGTCATGTATTGGTCAGCAGATGAAAATGTTGGGACCGGGGCGTGACTCTAGGACATACCTCCTGCAGATGAGGAGAATGGACTCTATGCGTTTTGCCTGTATTATCAAAATTTATCCTTGTTTGGTTGAAGACTCACAGCAAGGTTTTGGCTGTTGTCCAGCCACACAGAACTTCTGGCCCGTCTAGTACTAGCTTCCAACTCTGCTCCACGGCTACTTCTCGTCCAAGGCAACTCAGCCTGCATTGGGTCCCAACCCCTTAACTAATTAGATCTCGAGATTTTTAACTAATTACATCTGCAAAGCCCTATTTCTGAAGGAAGTCGTGTTCTGAGATTCTGAGTGGACATGGATTTTGGGGAACACTATTCAACCACAGCTGCATTTTACAGAGATCTGTCTTCCCAATGGTAACAGACCTCGTTGGCTGCCTACCCCACGCCCATTTCCCTTCGTCCCAGGCAGGGAACACCATCAGCCTGGGAAACCAGTCCTTCTCCCCGGTTTCCCAGCTTCGCTTTCAGGTAGGGGAGGCCATGTGACCCAGTGAAACTTTATGTGCTGAAGGGGTTTCTGGGAAAGTTCGTGCACTTTCCTATAAAAGGGGACAGACGCGGTTGGTGCCATTCCCTATCCCGTCGCCTTTCTTCCTGGCTGGAATGCAAATGTGATGTCTGGTTCTTCAGCAGCCACTTGCAACACCAAAGCAACAAGCATGAGGGCAACAGCTAATTTGGTGGGATGGAGGCTGGAAATAACAGACAGAACCTTGGTCTGTGAAGGCATCACTGAGCAGCCAATCCTGCCCCCTGAGTTCTTCCTATGTGGGAAAGTCCCTGCGGCTGAGACGGTGACTTAGTCACCAAAATCATTCCCCCTTCTTCTTGGACACGCAGCTGGACTACATTTCCATCTGCCACCGCAGTTAGGTGTGGCTGTGGGACTGGGTTCTAGCCAATCGAACACCAGCACAGGGACGTGTGCCACTCCCAAGCCTGGCCCCCGGACGCCCCTGAGGTGCCTTCCAGCCTCTTTCTCCTTTCCCTGCTGGGGGTGCATATTATGGTGAGGCCCAAGGGGGAGGAGGACAGCTGGTCCCTGAATTACTGGAGGACCAGAACGTCTGCTGACCAGAAACACCTGCCTGAGACGTTGCAAAAACAAGAAGTCAGTTTCTATCGTGCTGGAGCCATTACGCCCTGTGAGGTTTTTTCCTGTGGTTGGGGACATGTTAACAAAAATGAGCTCTGTGTTTCCAGGCCAGGGCGCTCTCTGCAGGCAGCGGCTTCCATGGCGGGCAGAATCCCTTCCCTGCTGCTCTTGTCAAACCCCACTTGGTTGTCCCTGGCCTGGCCTGGCTGGTGATCCTGCCTGTGGCCTCACCACCCCCAGGCCGGCCAGTCTGCTCTGCTGCCCAGTAGTTGCTGCAATGCTTGGCAGTAGAGAGCTGTGGCCCCCTGCCAGGCCCTGGCACACCATGCCACCTTGGCCAAGCCCTTCAGCCACCCTGGCACCTCATCACAGCTGGAGGCCCTCCCTGGGGGCCTAGGCTGGGGGCCACAGGGACGGCGCTTGTTCAGGGCTCAGCACCTTGTAAACGTGCCATAAATGGGAGGCATTCTTGGTGGCGGCGTTATGATTAAACCTAGAGACAGAGGCTCACGGAGGCCTCAACATCCTTCTGCTGGGATGCGGTCCATCTCTGAGAACTTGGCCTGTCATGTCATCAGCAGAGGGACCTTTGCGGGAGGTGCTGACGGGATGGAGATGACATGGAAGGAGACACCAGGCAGTCACCATCTATGACTTGTGGGCGAGGACGAATGGTGGCTGAGATTCAGAGAGGGGAAGTTCAGGGGCCAGCGTCACACAGCCAGCAAAGGGCAGGATGAAGGTGGGGAGTTGGGGTTCTATACCCAGCTCGTCCCTACGTTCTTCTCCTAAGATGATGGCTGGTGGAGCTTCCTACTCCCCTCGGCGTCCTGCTCTCTGGGTGACCAGCAGCATGCGGGCAGCTCCCGGGGGCAGAAGGTGCCCTGTCACCCTGGAATAAAGTCACAGAACCAGACCAGGGGAGACAAACAGGGACCTGCTCCGGAGGGAATTTGCTAGGGAAGGTGAGCAGCCATAAATAAATAGCGGGCTGAGAGACCAACTGTGTGTTCTTGCTAAAAATCCCTGCAAATCCAATCGAGCTGTTTCCCTACATGAAACCGACTGGACAGACTACACACTGGCCGTCTCCACCAGCATGTAGTATGTATCTTCTTCTGTTTAAAGAACCAGCTTTCAAATGTTCTTAATAAAACGTTTATATATATCATGCAAGGTACAAATAAATATTTTAATATGATTGGAAGAATGCAGAGAATTGTAAAAAGTTATGGAAGTTTTACTTCTGATTGGCTGAGACTCAATAAACTCCAGTTCGATATACTCTAAGTTATAGGCGTGCAAAGCCAGCTCTTTGGCATGGACAGAGGCTGTTAATGCCGTAATGATGTTCAAACGCTGACAAATGAACTGCTTCGGCTGCACCTTCCACACCGAGGCGGGAACTGTTAGGGCTGGAAGGTCTGCCTTCTTCTGCTGTCCTTCCTTCTTCTGCACTGATGGGCAGGTCAACGGATGCAGAGCAACGGGCATCAGGGGCCGCTGGTTTCCCTGGGGGGCAAGGTGTGGGCACCGGGCACCAGGGGGAAAGGCTGGTGTTGCTTCTTTTTCACTCTTGCCCCTAATTATGGGCTTTCTCATTAAAATAACAAGGACCATGTCAGCTAGAAATGCCAGCACATGTTTTTACTTTTCTCTGCAATGGAAACCACATGTAGAAGAGATCTCTTCCTTTTTTCCCTCCAAAATGCAAAGGGGGTGCTGGTCTGGGTCTCCTCCTCATTGCTCAGCGCTGAACAGAGGCTGGGGAGCCCCTCGGCCTCCTTCGCCGGGATGAGGACTGGCCTTCTCCAGATGCCCTCTCGCCGGCCCTGCCCGGGGAGGCTGGGAGTGGCAGGCGGGCTAATTCTACCTCGTGATGGACCACATCTGGCCCCGGGGCTCCACGTCCCCCTCGCTGGCACGGTGTGCATTCCCATGGCAGGCGTAACCCAAGCAGACCTGAGCAGTTATTTATAAACTCTCCCGAATGCCAAATGCCAGGAAGGACCCGTTCCCCCGGTTCGCAGGAACATATTTTCAGCATAACTCATCACTTTGAAGATGGGTCCAAACTTTTGTTCACATTTATTGAAAGGAAGTTGTTTTTCAAAGCCCCAGTCAGCAGGCGGCCCCGTGCCAGCGCCAGGCAGCTTCTTGCGCTGGGGGTCCAGGGCCCCGCACCCCGCGGCCCGCCACCCAGCCTCCCCTTCCCGGCGTCCCGCGCGCCCGCGCACCCCTCACCCCGTGCACGCGCCCCAGCCTCCTCGTCCCTGCATTCTGCGCCCCCCCTTGCTTTCCACATCCCTCGCCACACCGCCCCCACCCCCCAAGCCTGGCCTCCCCGGACAGTGTGCCTGGAGGTTAAACAGGATGCTTTCCTCTTTCTTCCCCTTTAAACTTCTTTTTTTCTTTTCTTTTTAAAAGGGAAAATCAGTACTGGAAGTGCGGAGGGTCCTTTCCTCTCTGCGGTTCCTCAGGGTTTCGGGGGCCCTCCCAGACTCCCCTGTCCTGCCCGGGCTGCTCTCTGGGGGCTCCTTCAAGAGCAGATTTCCTCTGGCCAAGTGTCTCTCCCCAGTGCACCCACAGGAGCAGAATCGGGGGCCTCTGCGGCTGTATTCCTCGTGTGGATCCCGCTCTGGGCGGGCCTGCTGGACCTGCCGGTGCACAGGCCCGGTGGGGGGCCGGGGGAGGGCTGAGGTTGAGTCGTGCCCCCTCCCCGACCTCTCTTCCCTCAGCTGCGAAACACGAATTCTGGGGCAGGTTCCTCCGGCTCACGGGGCCGTCTGGAGGAGGACCCAGCCATGTGGGGTCTCCCATGGCCTCTTCCCCACCCTACACTCGCCCTGCAGGAGCAGCCTGGGTGTCCGTGATCCTGAGTCCCTTGAGCCCCAGACCTACATATAGTGTGTTCCGCAGGACAGCTCCCCCTGAGGCCTGCAAATGCCCCCGCGTCGTCAAGCCCTCAACAGAACTCGTTTCTCCTTTAAATGAAGTCCCACTGACCCCACCACAAGCGGGAGTCTTCCCAGACCCCTCCCAGCCTCTTATTCCCCTCCCCCCCTCCCCCTCCCCCCAGCCGGTCTCAGGCCCTCCTCACGTCCCTTCTGGATCTTTTTTGGCCTTGCAGGTTGTCTTCGAGCCTTGACTGTAAACTGGGGATGTACTAGTTCCCACCTTGCTGGGGGTGACCAGCACGTCGTGAACCCCTAGTGACAGGCCAGTCCATTCCTTTTGGCTTGTTTTAGCTTTGACAATGGCATCAAAGTACGCCAAAGTATGCCAAAGCCTTTCTGTCGTGGTATGCCTATAAACTTTTGAACCCAGATGGATTGAGAGCTAGAATTTTTGATGGAACTGGGAAAGAGGGGCGGGGTTGATGGGAAAAGGTTAATGGGTCCATTTTGCTTGGAAGAGTTGGGGCAATGCGGAGACTCACAGAGGGTCCTCCAGGAAGGGCGGGGGACGGTGCACGAGGTTGGGATCTGCCTGGTACCCAGAGAAACCGTGGGTTCTCCCCCTGCGGCTGGGAACCCTGCAGCTGCCCGCGGCTGGGGACGACGCTTCGGTTCTGGGGGCAGTGGCCTTGGCGAAGCGAGACCTGACCGCAGGTGCCAGGTTCCGCCAGAACTGGGAGGGTTTGGCCCCTTCCTGCCACTTGTTCATTTTGTTTTCAAATATTAGCAATAGGACAGAAGGCCCTGGTCTGTTACAAACACTTGCTGAGCCTCTGGTGCTTGAGAAGGAAGAGCTGCAGGGGGCAGTCACTGACTTAGGCTGGTTGGCACCTAACTGCCCGGATGTGAGGCGTCTGCCTGCCCTCCTGCGTTTCACCTTGCTGTCGGGAAGCTGTGGCTGCGCGGGCTGGTCCCGGGCACATTCTGGGCGGGGCTCCACGCCCACCGCAGAGCCTGCTGCCCCCATGAGCTCGGCAACTGACGTGCTGCCACGGAGGTGGCGGCGGCCGTGACAGCAACCCGGCGGGTCCGAGGGTCCGGCAGCCTGGTGTCCTCGTATCTGTGAACCCCGAGCAGTCGAGAATGCCCCGCCGCCAGCCTTGTGCCTGCGGCGGAGGGTGAAGCTGGTGCCCAGACACTGCTGCCACCCGCCGTCCCTGCTGCCGCCTCTCGTTGGGGGGTCTCTGAGCTCAGCACCGCGCGCTGTGTCCTGAGGACCCTCCTGCCTTCCCACATCGGGGGGGGGGGCCCCGCCCCGCCCCCTTCCCCTTGGCCGGCCCCGCGCCGTGGTCTCTGGCCGCTTTCATCACTTTGGGGGGTACTCCCTCACATGCTCAGGTGGAAACGTTTAAACCCAGTCCCAACAGCCACCCCTCTGATTTCCGCACCCCAGCGCGGTGCCCCCTGCAAATGGGGCCCACATGTACAGCCAGGGAGGATGAGACAGGCCCAGCCTGCCAAGAATGCGCTGGGAAGCCGCCCTGGGCGCGGGGGAAGCCGTTGGAGGGAGCTCTGCGTGAGCCCACGGGGAAAGCAGCATCTCCTCCCGCCTGGAAGCGCCGGGGGAGGCCCCCTCGGAGCCGAGGGTCTGCCATGGCTGCCAGATGCTGCGAAGTGGCGCAGGGACAGGCAGGAGGTGACAGGAGGGGGAGG